>NC_061862.1:28834650-29152150 GCF_907164915.1 Impatiens glandulifera | reverse complement strand
GTACTTTAATTTTAGAATTTTATATTTTAGGGGACTAGTAATTGTGGTTGAATGCTTTTTGGATTATTATGATTTTGGAATTTTAAATAGTTATAATTTTTTCATATTTTCAATTATAAATATTATGTTTTAAATGTTGTATATGTATGAAAGTTTGATATTTCATTTTAAAAATAAATTTTAGTTTGAGTTCGAGCTTGAATTCGAGCTCGAGCTTGAGTTTGAGCTCGAACTCGATCTTGAATTCGAGCTTGAGTTCGAGCTTTTCGAGTCGAGCTGAGCTTATAGGTAAATAGTCGAGTCAAGCTCGAGCTCAAATTTATAAACTCGTTCGAGCTCGAGTTCGAGTCGAGCTAATAAATACTAAATCGAGTCGAGTTCGAGCTCAATCAAATTCGATCTTGACTCGACTCATTTGCAGCCCTAGTTGATTCTAGGTATGTGTTAGACACATTTCCCTTCAAACAGTTCCATCGTCTCCCGTTTGTGTCAGAGCTTATCATAGTCATAGATGACTGTCTCCTAGTGTACAACGAATCTGGAATCACTACGCATCGAACTTGACCAACGTACCTGAACTATCACCGGGTTTCAACGGAAAATGTCGAACGAAGAACTCGAAGATCACTTACAAAATAAGGAGAGGACTTTTGGAATTCTAGAGTAAGAAATGATAAGATGATTTAGTGAGTTTTAGATTAGAGATGAGAGATTTTATATTGTTGAAAAGTTAAACCATTAAATAAAATCATTAATTGATCCAGCAATTGATATTGTTTGCCTATTCATATACCTTAACGTTTCCTCTTCACAAGAGAGTAATTGTTTGTCAAAAACAATTAAGGCATTTACAATTCAATACTAATGTTACATGGTTTTATAATTTGATAAAAATAATATTAAATTATCATAACAATTGATAATAATAATAATAAAAACTCATGTAAGTTACACTACAAATTAATAATATTTTGTTAATTGGTCATAAAGGCATTTGGATCAAATTTCACCCATTAATTCACGTTTGAATTTAATGTGAATTTGATTTGATTTTATTACCACATTCTAATTCCATTCATTAATGGAATTTATAGAATTAGTTTAATAATTCCAATACAAACATGATTCAAATAGTTGCCCATCATCATTACAATCACATGTTGGGAAGCTTTTTGGGCCGTGATTCGACAGAATTAACCCAAGAAAAACAAACCCATTTTTTCGATTTTTAAAATTCAAATTTGGGTTTTTGTTATTTATATTGATTGATCTAAATAAGTTTTATGGATGATTTTCAACCATAAAACACCATAAACAACAAACATACAAGCTTATGCAATTTGAAATATAAAAATTCAAATTCGAACTGTAAATATAAATTAGAAGTTAATTAAAACCTTACCAAGGATTGAAGAACAAGGATCCTTAGGGGAAGCTTTCTAGGTACTCAGATCCAAGTTTTAAGGCTTCAAATAAAAAATTCGAAATACGAAAGCTTCAAGTTTGAATGGCGGATTTTTGATTTTCTTCGATTTGAAAGGTACGAGTAGGTTCCTTCTTTTCGGAATAATCCATTGGGGATATTTATAGCTACCAAGACGGTTGGAGATGAATCAACCAAAAATTATTAATGGTGTTTTGGATTTTCTTCAATCAACTGGCCGGAGTAGGTAGTGACGAGGCCTACTTTTGTATTAGTCGTTTTGGTGGACCAACGACTGAGTTCCAAAAAGCCAAGATCAACACGGATCTTCAGAGCTTATCTGCTCGACGTCACAATGAAGACGAAAGTGTCACTCAAAACAATGTCGTTTTGAGCACTTTCCAATGTTTCGTTGGCATTCCGTCAACATTTGGAGGGACAAAGCTAACGTCCGCGTTAGATGATCCTCTATAGCACGGGCACATGTATCCTCCTGCTACAACGAGTACACGACTGGTTTCTAGGCGCTGGATGAAAATCTAGCGCTCATCCGATGGTCCTAGCGTGTGCTGCAACTAATTTATTAAGTTTCGGCCACACTGGATTACAAATATATATTTTTATTAAATCCTTAAGAGTTTATTGAAAATTGATTTTTCTTTCACCCTTTTGACTTTAAATATGATATTTTTAAATACACAAAATATTAAAATAAATATGTCAAATATTTTATCAATTTTTTTAAAAATATTTTTAGGGTTAAATAAATAATTGTTTTAAATAAAACGGATACAACTATTTATTCTAAATTATTTATTTTTTGTCCCTTATTTTTTTCTAAAATTATTTTTGAGATAATATGAATACATCATTTATCTCAAATAATTTTATTTTTTATATTTTGGCTCTAACCCTTAATTAATTTGATTAATTAGTACAATAATTAGTCCTAATTAACTATTTAAAATAGGTTTTTAGCTATAAGGTTAATTATTTTGATTTTATTTATTTAAAAATTAGTAAAAATAATTATTTTAATATTATAAATTGGAATTTAGATTTTTAGTGCTTAAAATAATGATAATATATATATTTTTTATATAGAGGATATTTTAATATTTTGATTAATTAATTGATTATATTAATTTTCAGAAAGTGATTTTTTTGGTAAAAAGATTTTTAGTGTATTTAATATATAATGATAAAATATTTTATTTTTATATATAAAAGGTATTTTAGTATTTCGATTAATAATTTGAGTGATGGGATTGTTGAAAAAATAGATATAATAATGTTTGTTATGGTTTAATTGAAAATAATAACCAACTAAGAAGCATAAATGTGCTAACTTTCTAAGCATGGCAATATAAGTACATTTTATTTTATTTTCCCTTTGATAATATTTTTCTATTGACTTTTGTGACTTGAATCTTTGTCACTTAAATATTCTTTAAATCTCTTGTATTTCATTAATTGTTAAATAAAACTGTCTTTTTAGTAGTAAAAAAAGTGACTCTCCATGATTGTTCAATTAGAAAAATAAAGCTTGAATTTGAGGGTAGGGATGAGTAATGAGTGTAGACTTTTTTTTTTTTTTGTTTTGATAAAATAAGCTCTAGTATAAAAAATGTGATTAAATGATATCACCTAATGACCTAATAATAAATTTTCTTTTTGTGGTCGTTCTCTTTATCTTTAAATTTCCCATTTTACCTATTCTTTTTAAATGGTAGAATTTTTTATTAATCAATGATAAAGTGAAGTTGATCACATGATTATCATAAATATTTGTACCATCCAAACTTATAATAATACAAGTTATATGACAAGATAAATTATAAGTAAATTAAATCAAAGAATAATAAAATTAATATCAAAAGCATTAAAAGTTTAGGAGGCAAGTTAAGACCAAAGTTGCTTACAAGCATTCTCGAAGTGGTCATAATTTTATATTTGAGTTTCTATTTTTCTTACAAAATGATATGAATGAACTTGATTTTAAAAATAAAAATAAAAATTGATTCTCCATTTTTCCAGAAAAAGAAAACTAGATACAACTCCAAGTTAATATTTCTCATTTTACCCTTAATTATTAAATATATGGGTTTATCTTACAATTTAAAACTATATAACTTATAATATTGTTTGGATCGGTGCTACCAATAGAGATTAGGGTCTGACTATTGTTAATAGCTTACGATAAACTCTTCGATAATAATCCTGTGAGAAATTAGTATCTGTTTCTATTCTTCACAAATCCTCCGAACTCTTGAAACGGATTCAAGTGCGAAAGTGTTCGTCGGATTTGAAGCTTTGAACAACCGAATGTAAAAGGCAGAAAGTAAAGAACAGAGAGAGTTTTATGGATGTTCGAAGATAAAACTTCTACGCCACCCATGAAAGAACGGATTTATGGTTGAACCACGACATAAATCTATTCAACATAATGCTGGGCCATTAGACGTTTTTCTTCAAAAGAAAAGTTGGCAAGCTTAGTGAGATAGATAGCAGCCAACTCTTTATCTTCAGAAATAATATGTTCCGCTTTAATGATTCGTAGGGGCTCGCCTTGAAGAGGAGACATATCATCAATGTCATCGGAACTATTGACGTCTGCACCGACTTGAAAAATACTCGACCGAGATGACTCGGTGCAATGAACATATCAGATGACTGTGGAGCAATAGTCATTCATTAGCAAGTCAAGTTGTTTCAGTGCATTCTGTTCTGAAAGAGCATCCATGTCAAGAGGATTGAAATTTGCCTTTCTCGCATCGAGCACATGATACAGAACACGACCCATTATATTTGCCACCACAAGATCCTTTCTTTTGAGTGCTTCATGGACCTCAGTTGTTTTTTCCCATTTAAGGACCCTCTTCTCCATCTTTACAAACTTCTTCCATTCCTTTTCGATCTCGCCACCGGAGATGATTTCATTGAATTAGGAGATTATCCTGTAAATCGTCCACGTATTGAAGACTTCAATCTTCTCAACAACTTTCAATTCAACCTGTTCCATAACAAGATTGAAGATAAGGGTGGCCTCCGAAACTTTTTTCGGAATCTCTTCAGCAACACCTTTTCCTTTTCCAGGAACTTCGGCTGGTTTGGGAGTAGGCACTAGTTCTCTAATAGTGATGCCTGGAGCCCCCTAACTGCTCTTAAGATTTCATAAGGAGACAGAGCCTTTTAAAATGCTCCTTCTAGAAGCTCAGTCACTATTCCCGTTGCCTTCTTAACGGGTGGTTCTTCAATAATTTCAACAACAAGCGTCTCAACATTCGACTAAATGAGAGTTTGTTCGGAAGATACAACAGTAGCAGGCATGGAAGCATTTATTTACTCTATTTCAGCAGTTATATTGACATTACTAGTAGCATCAGTAACTACTAATTCATCACGGAAAGCATGCGATTCTTCCCTGTCAGTACATTCAATATTTTGACCAACTAGCTCAATAGTTGGTCTTTCAACTTGTTTCATCACATGAACATCAATATTTGGTACTACAACCGGAGGAGTGGAGGAGGTTACCTTAATAGACTTTTTGGCGACCTTAGATGCCTTTGTCTGATCAGAAGCAAGAGCAGACGACCTATCCCACTTCTTTATCAGGTTGGCTGAAGGTGAAGGCAAAAGAGACGAAATAGGGATGGCGACGAAGGGAGAATTTTCTTGTCTTGACCTTTCAAAAATGGAGTCAACTACTCTAGAGTCCCTCCTCGGTGCTCTCTTCTAGCTGTTAGAGCTAGCAGCAAAATCCATGACGAAGGATTTATCTCCTTTAGCGCTCGTCGTGCAGTTAGAGGTAGCTTGGCGTTTGGACCGAGTGATCGATTGATCACTCGTCTGTTGGCTGGAGGATCCAGGATTCAACTATTTGGAGAGTTTCATCCTTGCTAAGGTTCCTTTCACAGAAATATTAGTGAATATTCGGCAGGGGTTAACAGCCTCACCCCCGCCCTTGGGAACGCCTAGATGCTCCATGAACCAGCCGAGTTGAACTAAAAAGCCCGAACTTTGTTTGTTCTTCGGATACAACAACTGGCAAAGATTTGAGAACAAGGTAGACACCCAGTTAATCGACATACCTTTGGATATGACTGTCATGTAGTCAAATTTATCTTGGGTATACAGGTTGAACGAACCTGCCGTACCCTGAAGTGCCTTAGTCAAAGGTATGACCCTCAGACGACAGTTCAAAGAACTCAGTGAACATTGATTCAGAGAAGGAGATAGATTTTCCATCCACTGTCGCCGTTATCGAGTCTCTAACTACCTTCCCCATCTTGAAGAACTCACGCACCTCTTTTTCATAAAGAATACAAGGACCACTGAGATACTTCTTGAGTCTAGAATACTCGAGAGATTTGAACATTTCCACGATGTCTTGTTGATCAATAGAATAGACTAAATCAAAGTCTACCTGCAAAGTATTGTGAGCAAGGGAAACAATCTTCTTGTCAGCCATCTTTGAATGTAAGAAACAAATTAGAATAGAGAAAATCAAGGATTCTTAGAGAGAAG
Source organism: Impatiens glandulifera (assembly GCF_907164915.1). Lineage (NCBI taxonomy): Eukaryota > Viridiplantae > Streptophyta > Magnoliopsida > Ericales > Balsaminaceae > Impatiens > Impatiens glandulifera. The sequence goes on along the minus strand of NC_061862.1, from coordinate 29,146,197 downwards.
GCAAAGAGAGATTTAGGGTTTTAGGAAAATAAGAAGTGTAAGAACTCTAAACACATGAATGATGTCCTTAAATGGAATTTGAACAGTCACATGTTCAGCCGTCACTTTTTGAAAAGGAACCATCAATTAATTTTAGACGCCTTTTCCCAAAAGTAGTCATCATTAACTGAGTTTTTACCAAAATATTAATGATTAATTATAGGATATATTATTCATTTTCTTTAACATTGAAAGACGTGTGTCTTCAAGTTATTCGAATTTAGAAAATAACTATTTAAATGTTTGAACAGGAAAATTAGATGACAACACATACTTAGTTGACAGCTGTCCTCAATCAGTTCGAAGATGAAACGTTTAACGACACACGTAGCTAGACGTATAACTTACTATCCATATTCTAGCGTCTAAATTGAATAGGCGTCTAACTACGCTTGTCTTACAGACATTTAAACGTCTAATTACGCTTGAACAACATGTGTCAAACGTGTGTGTGGTTAGACGTGGGCGTCTAACCGACATTATTTTTAAACAAAGACGTTTATCCAACCCAGAAATTCAGACTGCTTAAGTAAATACATGTTTAAGTACTTGTTTTCTTTTAGACGACCTCATCTATTAGACCGATTGAAGCTTTCGTGTGCGTGCATCTTTCTGAACATATTAATCATTAAATTTCCCCCCTTAATTTATGCATTTTTAAACACCAATAAATGATTTGAGGTCCTCAAAACCCAAAAAATAATTTTAGGGAAGAAAAATTTAGTCCATGGGAGTGGCTTTGTGAACACATGTGCCACTTGTTGATCTGCTGCAGCATAATCTCAAAAGAGTGTGCTCCAAATTTCCTCCATGCAGCTGTCTTGTATCACCTGCACAAAAATGTATTTACATCTTTTGGTACCCACATTCACTTGGGTCCTCGGTCATTCAGACCCTTAGGAATTCATATTTGAGTTATTTTGATAGATTTCCTATTTTGTGTTGTGATTAGTGCGTATGATTTAAGCTTAGCAGACGTCTTCCTGCTAGCAGCTGAACTGTTAACCTTAGAGGATGATTTTTGTCTAAAGATCCTTGACTCTTTGTCAGGTTTTGATATGCCAGACTTTCTGGCTGCTCCTTCCTAGGTTTCAGCCAGCTTATAGTTGGCGAAATATAAATAATCTCATCCTTTAAGGTTAAGTCCTTACAGTTTGGATCAGTTCCATTATCGGTTAAACTCTCTTTGACAAAGTTTATTGGCTTAAACTTGTCTGTTGCTGAGTTTAACATTTCACTGGACTTATCTAGGATAGATTTGTCAAATCCTAAACCGGATTGTCTGACAGCTTTTCCAGACCTTGTCCAAGAACTGACCACATAAGTAAGACGTTGGTTTTCAGAAAACATTATTTGAACCTTTTCCTTGAGTTTCTCATTTTCAGATAAGAGCTCGACCATGTTGTTTTCAAAAACTTTTGGTTTAGAAGTTTGAGATAAAATAGGTTTATCGATTTCAGATTTTGACCTTATTTTATTTTGAGAGTCTGGAAGCTTTCTGTACTTCATGATCATGTCATTGAGTGCAATAATTAAGTCATCTCGTGTAAACTCTTCTAAAGAGAAATCAAATACCTTAGAGTCTTCTTCATCTCTTGCCATAAAGCAAACAACCTCTTCATCATCACTATCGTTGGATGATGAGTCATCTGAGTCGCTTTGGATCCACTTAGCTTTACTGTCAGCCGCCATGAGAGTCTTCAGCTCTTTCTCGTTGTCCTTCTTCTTTTCATCACATTTTGGCTTCTTGCACTCCGATTTGTAATAACCTAGTTTATCATAGTTAAAACATTTCACGTTAGCCTTAGAGTTATTCTTATTATCATTGTTATTATTTGAAGAGTTTGAGTTAGAATTGCTCTTCTTCATGAATTTGCCGAATTTCTTCACGAAGAGAGCCATCGCGTTGCTATTGAGCTGTTGGGAAACCGTTTTTACTTCAGTGGCAACATGTGGATCCTCAGTAGTCACCAGTGCCTTGGTTGGAATGACAGATGTGAAAAGCTCCTCTTCATTCATAGAGTTTATTTCAAACTCATAGGCCTTCAGATCGACTAGCAAGTCAAAGAGCTCCATTTTGTTGAGATCTTTGGACTCCCTCATCGCCATTGTCTTGATGTCCCACTCACTGGGCAAAGCACGCATGAATTTGATTGCAACCTCTCTGTTGCTGTAAGTCTTGCCCAAGGTGGAAAGAGTAGTGATAATCTTGCTGAATCTCCCATCGAACTCAGACATTGTCTCTTCAAGACGCAACTTGATGTTGTCCAACTGCTGTGTGACAACCATGAGCTTGTTCTCTTTGGTTTGTTCGTTGCCTTCACAGAGTTGAGTCAATCTCTCCCAAATTTCTTTGGCAGAGTTGCATGAGATGATGTAGTTGAACATGTTGTCATACCAAGTTTTGTATAGAATATCCATGTCCAGGTTGTTCTTCCTCTTGTCTTCACTGGTTCACTCAAATATTTCTTTCTCGATCTTTATTGGGCCTTCGGTGATGACAAGCCACATGTCATCATCTATGGCATATAGATGAGCATTGACTCTCTTCTTCCATACGACATAGTTCTCTTTCGAGAACATGAGAACCTTGGTTATAGTGGCCATCGACATGATTCAAATTATTTTGGTTCTTGAGAATAGAAAAAGAGGCTCTGATACCACTTGTTTGGATCGGTGCTACCAATAAAGACTATAGTCTAAGTATTGTTAACAGCTTACGATAAACTCTTCTATAATAATCCTGTGAGGGATTAGTATATGTTTCTATTCTTCACAAATCCTCCAAACTCTTGAAACGGATTCAAGTGCGAAAGTGTTCGTCAAATTTAAAGCTTTGAACAACCGAATGTAAAAGGCAGAAAGTAAAGAACACATGTATTTTATGGATGTTCAGAGATAAAACTCCTACGTCACCCCTTATTCCACAACCGGAAGGATATCCACTAAATACTTTGAATTGAATACAACTCACTGAGTTAGCTAACTCTTTGTTGAACATAACAACCTCTGTTCAACTTACAATGTTCTCACAGTTAGATAGTAATTGAATTTCTCTCTTGATCTTGAAGAATCTAAGAAGTCAGTAAGAGCAAGAGTAAGATTGTGAATCAGGTATTCGTAAGTTCTCTATGTTCAAATAAATAATTTAGTTGATCAAGTTAGCCGGTTGTTTGTCCGTTGTCCTTGAGCATCTATTTGTAGTAGAAGGACACCAACGATCAAATCTTCTTTATGGACACGTGGCATGTGTCCGTTGGAAGGCCTCCCATAGTACCAAAGTACAATAGAGTCTGAGCAATTGGATCGTGATCGTACCGAACTAGTAGTGTGCCGAATATCCTCTAATATTGTCTTGTACTGGATAGGTAGTTGGAAGGATATTTGCGTCTGTGGCGTTCATTCATTTGATATAATTAGTTGGTTTGTCAGACTTGACAGAAGTGAGTGGAGTAGGAGTAGCATACATCTAGTTGATCGTGGTTAGACGTATGCCTTCTTTAGACAGCTGCTAAAGCAAGACATTAGACGTACTCCTTTAGACCGCGTGTAAAGGAGTTAGACGTCCTCGTCTAACTATGCTTCCTTTTAGACCGCGTCTAAAGGAGTTAGACGTCCTCATCTAACTACGTTTGCCTTTAGACCTCGTCTAAAGGAGTTAGACTACGTCTAACTATGTATTCCTTTAGACCGCGTCTAAAGGAGTTAGACTACCACGTCTAACTACGCATCCCTTTAGACAACGTCTAAAAGAGTTAGACTACCACGTCTAACTACGTTTCCCTTTAGACCGCGTCTAAAGGAGTTAGACTACATCGTCTAACTACGCATCATTTTAGACAGTGTCTAAAGGAGTTAGACTACCACGTCTAACTACGCATCCTTTTAGACCGCGTCTAAAAGAGTTAGACCACCTCGTCTAACTACGTATGACATCTAAGATAGCTTACTTTAGACCACGTCTAAAGTAGAATAGTCTTATATATGCACCTGCACAAAACAAATAAACAACTTAGATTTATTCTATTTAAACATCATTAAAATTATGTTGTTAATATAATATTTCCGATCATAACTTTTGTTTATTTTTATTCCAAGTTAATTATTTCTCACTTAATTAACTTTTGTTTTTTACTTTGTTTTTTACTTTGTTTTAATTTTTCCCAACAAATATATTTATAAGTTTTTTACTCTTGCAGATTGATAACCCAATATTACCTACAAATTTGGAAGTTTTTTTTTCATACATGACTAATTTGTAATTTCTGTATGAAAAAAGATGAATCAAATTGAACACATTTTTTTCTGCTGCCTGGAGAAATGTTAATAATTAAGATTACTAGTGTAATTATGGATCTATATTAATATATGTGAGTATTTGTTATTATTATATAATAATGCATTGTTTAACAATAATAATAAATTAATATAAACCAAAATAGAAAGAATGCAGCAAAACATTATTTAGCTTCCATTTGTCCTTATTATATATATATATTGGTTTGATATGTTAATTATTAATTAATAATACCTTATTGATGGAACATATATAACAAAGAAAAAAGAAAGATGGGAAGCAAATATACATAATATATATATATATATGTTATTATCTGCCAGAAAATATAACTTTCACTACAATTAGGACATTCCATAATTGCATGAATATATAATTTTAAATACCAAATGAATGAAAAATAATTGTGATGGAAGATGGCACTTTAGGACATGCATGGAAACTCCCCACAAATGCTAATTCAACATGTCCCAATACTTATTGTGCATTGTGGTCATTAATTATATGTTCATAATAGTTGTTATATATAATCGCCTATGAGAAATTTATTTTGAATATATATATATATATATATATATATATATATATAGTTTTTATATATATATATAGTTTTTATATATCGAATAAAAGTCTTTTACATGTATGGTATTGCTTTGATTGTCTTGGATACCATAGTCTTGAGACGTTTATTTATGTATTTTTATTATTTGTATGTAATTTTTATCTATTAAATCATTTAAAATCTAAAATGGCGCGGTGACTAACATTAAGAGAATGAGAAGTTTTATTTAAGATTGATACACTCTAATATTAAACATTTGGTGAGATGAAATAATATCAAGAATTTTATTTTACTAATTTTATTTTTTCTAGGTAGAAAGCTAATTGACAATCCAAAGTCATACTTTCACTTCTATTTAATGAGTTCAAATTGGTAGTCAAACCCGTAACATTTGATTTTTTAGATCACTATTGACACTTGATCTACATTAGTGAGGTTACTTGACATGAATAATTAATATTTTTTTAAATAAAAATGCTTGAATGACGGACTAATTTGCATAAGAAACATTATAATGTGGAAGATAAATTTCTTCGACCAATATGTCTTACATGGAGTATTTTTTTATCGAAAGATATGTCATTTATGTTATATAAACAAAGAAAGAACGATACATATCTTGTTCTATTATCCGTTTATCAAACCGATTTGAAAAAAATCTTTGAAGTAACCTCAACATTGAAAGGATAATGCCCCTATCAATTATTAGTTTTTCTTAGAAATGGGTGAGCTAGTAATACAATAAAAAAAAGTGAACCAGTCTTTATTATTATTTGATTGATTATTTGAGAAAGAACAATAAATCTTAATATTTCAAAACTTTCTCAATCATAACACTTTCCTACCTAAGTATAAAATTATATCACCGGGCGTCTAATTTATAATATTATTATTACAATATTTTCTTATATTGTTCGAAAATAAGTCAGAATTACGATCGGGGCTAATAGTTCTTATCAAAATTTACGAGCTTTATAGGCAACATGTTTGTGTCAGTATTATTATTTTTATAATTTTTTTATGTCATTCCTTATATAGTTGTATGTTTAAACAAATCTTTATAACATTTTCATATTACACGATCATTTAAAAGTACATGTATAGATATTCATAGTCCCCTTTCAAAAATACATATATTCAAATTCGTTCTTATTTTCAAATAATATCACTTAGAAGAATATTAAATTTAACCCATGCAACTAATTAAATATTCAAATATTTGACACAACTTGAGATTCACCATAACCTAATCTTCTCTTCTGACAATCTTGTATTCTCAAGAACTGCTTAGCCGGTAGCTTCTGCGACAGAGCTCCGACATGAAACTCAAGCATTCCCGTCTTATCATCGGAACTTATTCCGGTGATCGGAACCCACAAGAACAATTTCTTTGTCAGAATGCCTGAGATACCAGTGACTGATCCATACTCAAGCTTCCCTCTTGCCTGTTTCTCATAATAAACGAGCTGGTCCTTGAACATGAGGTAACATGACGAGTCTACGAACTCGATTTCGAAGTTTCCGTCCGACGAAAGAGAGTAGGATTTGGCGGAGCTGGGAATTATACCCTTTGGAAAACCGTATAAAGGAAGGAGATCATAGACCGTGGCCGGAGCTTGCGGTTCTGAAATGGGTCTTTCCGACGAGACAAAAGGATGTAGAAGGAAGAAGATGAACAGAAAAAGTGGAAGCGGTTTCTTAAACTGAAACGCCATTGAAGAGAGAATTGAGGTTGCAGGATATCTACATGAATGAAGGAAAGACAATTTATAGGATTGCAGAACAGAGCATATCGTGATTTACACAATTTCAAATGGAAGAAGATCAAATAGACCCATGAACTTATAGTATCAAATCAAATAGACTCTCATTTTCTTAATAGATCATATAAGTTCCAAAAATTTCACAAATCAGATCAATTTCACTCTGAAATTTAAAGGCTTTGTTTGGAAACACTTGGGCTTTGTTCGGATTTGGGTTGTTCTAAAAAAACATGGATGGAGAAAAATAGTAATAATTGGTGATAATTTTGAAATAGTTTGATTTTTTTTTTAAAAAAGATTTAAAGAGTATTAATATATAATATAAAAAAAATATATAAAGTATTTTAGTACGAGAAATGACAGGGAGCGAGAATAATATTAATAAGAAACTTGACGGGAATGATGTATCATTTTTTAAGTTGATTGAAAATTTAATTACAGAAAAAAAATTAAGTTTTTTAATTCACTTATAAAATGACACATTAATCATAACTATTCTTGTTAATATATTATTCTCGCTCACTCATTATTTTTTTTTTTAATATTTTAGTTAATAATTAAGTGATGTGACAATAACATGTGAATAATTAAAATAATGTTTAGTTAGTTAAACAAATATAAGACTGAAGATTGAAAAAAAATAATGTTGCAATTTAACATTGTTCATTTTATATTGATTTGGTATAGAATTTTGTTACGAATAAAGATTATTATGATTTTTTACCATGTATATTTTTCAGATAAATTTAATGTATAACAAAACAATGAAACCGGCCATACGCTTATAGTATTATCCAAAAGATCCATTATTTGTTTCCAATTTTATTTTGAGGGACTTATTTAATCTTCAACTACAAGTTTAGAGGGGCGCATGTGGGTTCGTTATTCCAATTTCAATTGTGTTATTTGTTTTGTTTTCTACTACACTTGAATTATATGTATACAGCGCAATAATTAATATTGTTCCATAATTTGGTAATTATATATCCCGTACTAATTTATAACCTATTTACAAAAAAAAGTATACATATATAGCATTTAGTTATGATTGGTCCATGTAGAAGTTAGTAATGCTTTGTATTACTGTTTTTTCTTTTATGTTTATTTATATAGAATTTAATATTATATATAATAAATTAATTCACTAACCTATTTAATTTCCTATAACTATATTGAATGACTAAACAAATCCATAAATTTTAAAGAGTGAAACTTTTTTAATAAAATCTCTTCAGCTGGAAAATCAAAAGGTGTAAAGATGTCATGGACCAAGGAAGATAAACAATTGGAATTAAATTGTGACATGAATTGTCACAAATTCACCCAAATATATATAATTACAGACAAAAGGAACAAACAATATAAACTCGTATAAAAAAGTTAAAAACAATGTTTATTCTATCATTCTTTAGTGTGTATAAAATATTCATCTTGTCCTTCCGGGTAAGTATGTTCACACAATTGTAAAAAATATTAGTTTCTCTTTTTAACACATATTTATGATCTTTTGTCTTTTTCTCACATTTTTCAACCATTTCTTATATCTGATTTAGTAATTTTCAAAGAATTACATTTTTTTTAAGCAATTCACTTTGGTAATATCAGATTCCATATTTACACAAGTATTCTTACTCTTAAGTGGGAGTGATGATTCTTAAGGAGAAGTCTCCCAAGTTATTAATACATATATATAAAACAAAAAATAATATCGTGACTATAGTAAATTTAAATTTATATAGTTTTTTAAAAATGATTTATTTATATTAAAAATGATAAAAATCGTTTAAACATAACGAAAAAATATACTATGGAAAAAAGTTACACAATAGGTTATGAAACTCGTAATTTCTCGTGAAGAACAATCAACTCCCCGACCGACTCCACCGGTTTTCCGGAATGAATTTCAGAAAGCGTTATAATAATAGCATTATAAATGATACGCATTTGACGACTACAATCATTGAAAGTTCGATAATTTCTCTCAAATTAGATAGTCCACCAAAAAATAATTGAAATGATATAACCCAAATATGTAGGTCTGACATACCAGTCGCATCAATCCAAACTTTGCAACAACTATTCAAAGACTCGGACATCATCCAATGAATTTCATTAATACTCTACCAAAATCTCCAGTTACTAGCCACGCCTCGACAATACAAAAACAAGTGAGTTTCCGATTTAACCTGCTCGTGACACATACGACTAATTATAATACAACATTTATTCATGCACATATCATCTGTACGAATTTCACCGCGAATAACGCTACATTCAAAGAACGAGATATTGGATAAAAACTTTGACTCTCAAATTTCTCCCAATAAAATTAAATGAAATAATCTTAGCGAATAAATTGTAGCAATACCCTACATGGAAACTATCTATGTCTTATGCATAACGTCTTGTTCAGACATTAACATTTGTTTGCATCCTACTAAAACTAAGACTTTATTATGAAACGAATCCTCTTAGTGTTTAATATTCTTTTATATCTAATTCGGCTAACTGATGCGGTGCGAGTCGAAGAGGCGTTTATGCGAAAGTTGCAGCATCCGAAAATATCTCGTAAGTGTCAGATTTCGACGATTGCCTAGTGTTTTTCGGGCGGAAATGTGGTGCTGTGAAGAAGTCATGGTTTTGCCATGTGGTATGATGGTTTAAGGCCATCTGACGACGTTTAGGGGCTCAAAATCGCATTTTTATTAGTTTCGGGTGTTTTTTGCAATTTATTAAAAGTTGTTTATTTCTTTTGCAAGCTAGGGTTTGAGTATTTAAAGAATCTTAAAACACTTTGTTATAGGAAGATTATTAATCAGAAAATGAGGTTTCCTCAATATCTATCAACTTTCGGTATTCGTAAGAATCAACGAATCTTGATAAAGGTTCATCCTAGCCACGCACGCTGCATCAGTTGGTATCAGTTTCCAGTCGACCCTGAGGTATGCCGCCTCGAAGACAGCCGCGCAACCCTACCCCTAGTGCTGATGATGGTGACCTTGCTGAGTTGCGACGTGAAAACGCTGAGTTTCGCCGTGATAACGACGATTTGAGGCGGCAGGTTGAATGGTTGACGCAACGGATGGATGCATTTATGCACATGCACCACCCTGAAGATGATGTTACGATGACAGATGAAAACCCTCTCGGTGGTCTTCGGAATCGATCCCCTGAACGCCCCAATCATCGCTGGGAGCAGGCTTTCAGGGTGGACATCCCTAAGTTCGATGGTAGTCTACCACCGGAAGAGTTTATTGATTGGCTTTCTCAGGTTGAAGAGATTCTGGATTTCAAGGAAGTTCCTGCAGATCGTCGTGTACCCCTTGTTACGATCCGCTTACATGGTCGTGCACAAGCATGGTGGCAGCAGTTGAAACAGACATGTGTTCGTCATGGTAAGGCAAAGCTCACGAATTGGGACAAATTCAGGAAGCATATTGGGGCTGCGTTTCTACCATATAATTACGAACGTAACCTGTACCAGCGGTTCCAGAATCTTTGTCAGGGTTCTCGTTCCGTGGATGACTATTCCACTGAGTTTTACACCTTTGTGGCTCGTGTTGACCTGTCTGAGTCCCCTCTTCAGTTGGTTTCTCGCTATATTGGTGGCCTTCGCCTCCAGTTGTAGGATATTTTGAATATGTTTGATCCCTTGACTGTTTCTGAGGCACATCAGCGTGCTTCACAGGCTGAGAAACAGCTAGCCAGACGCGGTTCGAGTAGCTTTGGAAAACAGGTTGTCCCCACTAGTGGCATTGGTTCTTCTTCCCAGCCGGCCCATCCCACCCCAGCCCCCCCTCGCGGCACTACAGCCCCCCCCGCAGGGACGTCCCGGTGGCTTGCGTTGTTTCAATTGTGGTGAAGTTGGCCATCGCCAAGCAGAGTGTCGCAACCCAAAGTCCACCAATCGTGGTCTTTTTACTGAGGTGGATGATCCTGACTCTGCTCTTCCTTCAGATTCAGCCCCAGTGTATGATGTTTATGATGATGAGGCAGCGGAGGAGTATGTTTCTGGTGATGTTGGCCCCCTTTTGGTGATTCGTCGATCATGTTTAACCCCTTGTGCTCCTGACAACGAGTGGTTACGCAATAATCTGTTCCATTCCACTTGTACCATCGGTGGCAAAGTTTGCACCTTCATCATTGATGCTGGGAGTTGTAAGAATGTGATTTCTGAGGTTGCAGTTTCGAAGCTGGGTCTGTCCACTGAACCTCACCCCAAGCCTTATCGCCTGTCCTGGCTGAGTCAAGGTACGGATGTTACAGTTTCCAAGCGCGTACTTGTTAATTTTTCCATTGGTTCCCATTATCGTGATGCTGTATATTGTGATGTGGTTCCTATGGATGCTTGTCACCTTTTACTTGGTCGCCCTTGGCAGTTTGATCATTCTGTTATACATGATGGGCGTGCTAATACCTACACGTTCTTATTTCATGGTACCAAGATTGTGTTGATGCCAAATCAGCCCAAGAAGGGTGCTGCCCCCACTCATCATGCGTCCCCCCCTACCACCTTGTTGTCTCGGGGTCCTTTTCAGACCACCATGGTCGAATCGGGCATGGTGTTTGCTCTATTTTGTTCGCTGATTACCTGTGGTGCTAGTTCTGAGGTGCCTATTCCAGTGCAGCCGCTGTTACAGGAGTTTGCAGATGTTTTTCCTGAGAATCTGCCTTGTGCCTTGCCTCCTTTGCGTGATATCCAACATCACATTGACTTGGTTCCAGGTGCTGCCCTACCCAACCGTCCTCATTACCGCATGAGTCCCAAAGAACATGAAGAGTTGCGTAGACAGGTGGAGGACTTGCTGGCTAAGGGACACATTCGAGAGAGCCTTAGTCCCTGTGTTGTCCCGGCCCTTCTTACCCCAAAAAAGGATGGGTCTTGGCGTATGTGCATTGATAGTCGTGCTATCAACAAGATTACAGTGCGTTATCGGTTTCCTATTCCCCGGTTGGATGACTTGTTGGATCAGTTGGGTGGTGCTTCTGTGTTTAGCAAACTGGATCTCAAGAGTGGATACCATCAGATTCGTATTCGCATGGGTGATGAGTGGAAGACTGCCTTTAAGACTCGTGAGGGCTTATATGAGTGGCTGGTTATGCCGTTTGGTCTGTCGAATGCTCCTAGCACCTTTATGCGTGTGATGAACCAGGCTCTTCGCCCTTTCATTGGGAAGTTTGTAGTCGTTTACTTCGACGACATCTTGATTTACAGTGACAGCGAGGTAGCACACCTCTCCCATCTTCGTGAGGTGTTATCTGTTCTCCGGCGTGACAAGTTCTATGCTGCTTCCTCGAAGTGCACATTTCTTACTGATTCTACCCAGTTCCTCGGTTATGTGGTGTCTCGGGAGGGCCTGAAAGTGGACCCGAGTAAGGTACTGGCTGTCAATCAGTGGCCCCGCCCCTCTTCGATCACTGAAGTTCGCAGTTTTCATGGCTTGGCTTCCTTCTATCGGCGTTTTATTCCTCACTTCAGTAGTGTTACGGCTCCTATCACTGATTGTATGAAGGGGGTTAAGTTCTTCTGGACGGATGATGCTGAGGCTGCCTTTGTTGAGATCAAGCACCGACTCACTTCAGCCCCTATTTTGGTTCTTCCTGATTTTTCCCAGCCATTTGAACTACATTGTGATGCTTCGAAATTGGGTATTGGGGCTGTACTTAGCCAATCTGGGCGTCCTGTTGCTTATTTTAGTGAGAAACTGTCTAGCGCTAAACTTCGTTTCAGTACTTATGATATTGAGTTCTATGCTATTGTCCAGGCAGTCAAACACTGGCGTCATTATTTATTTCAGCGGGAGTTTGTCTTATATACGAATCATGATTCCCTCAAGCATCTTGGTGGTCAGGACAAGATTTCTCATCGTCATGCTTCGTGGGTCTCTTATTTACAGCAGTTTACTTTTGTGATTAAACACAAGGCTGGTGTGTCTAATCGCGTGGCTGATGCTTTGAGTCGTCGTCATGGGCTGTTGGCGGAGATGCGTGTCCATGTACCCGGCTTTGATTCGTTTGTGGACCTCTATCGTGATGATCCTTTCTTTTCTCAGGTCCTCATTCGCATCCAACAGGGGGATTCGTGGGACTTTGTCTTGGAGGATGGGTTCCTTTTCCGCGGTGTGCAGCTGTGCATTCCAGATTGCAGCCTGCGTTTGAGGATGATTCAGGAACTCCACAAAGAAGGCCATGTTGGGCGTGATCGTACCTTCCAGCTTCTTGCAGCTTCTTATTTCTGGCCTTCGATGCGCAAAGAGGTGGGGCGTTTTGTTGCTCGCTGTCGTGTTTGTCAGTTGGCTAAGGGCGCTTCGACTAATGCCGGGTTATACTTGCCTCTGCCTATTCCCACTCAACCATGGTCTGATGTCAGTATGGATTTTGTCCTTGGGCTGCCACGTACCCAGCGTGGTTCTGATTCGATTTTTGTGGTGGTTGACCGATTCTCGAAGATGGTTCATTTCATTCCCTGCAAGAAAACCTCTGATGTTGTGGCTGTTGCACAGCTTTATTTCAGGGATGTGTATCGCCTTCATGGACTTCCTGCCTCCATAGTTTCTGATCGGGACACTCGCTTTGTGAGTCACTTTTGGAGGAGTCTTTGGCGTTTGGTTAATACTCAACTGAATTTTAGCAGTGCCTATCACCCGCAAACTGATGACCAAACTGAAGTTGTTAATAGGTCTTTGGGGAACCTTCTGCGCAGTTTAGTTGGGGATCATCCTAAGGCTTGGGATCTGAAGCTGCCTCAGGCCGAGTTTGCTCACAATCATGCTGTTAATCGCTCCACTGGTTTCAGTCCTTTCCATGTGATTTACGGGCTGTCTCCGCGTGCTCCTCTTGATTTGTTAGCGCTGCCCAGCAAGGTGCGTCCTCATTCCACTGCTGCGGATTTTGTTGGTCAGTTGGCTCAGGTTCATCAGACCACTCATGACCGTTTGGTTGCTGCTACTGCCAAGTACAAGGAGAAGGCTGATTCGAGAAGGCGTGCTGTTGATTTTGAAGTTGGTGACTTTGTGTGGGCTATTCTGACTAAGGATCGTTTTCCAGCTCATTAATATAGCAAGCTTGCTGCTAAGAAGATTGGTCCTGTTGAGATTGTGGAGAAGATCAACCCCAATGCTTATCGTTTACGCCTTCCCAGCCATGTGCGTACCTCTGATGTGTTCAATGTGAAACATCTTGTTCCTTTTGTGGGTGAGTCTTCTTCTGATGAGGATGATGCGGTTCCAGATTCGAGGACGAATCTTTTCTACCCTGGGGGGAATGATGCGGTGCGAGTCGAAGAGGCGTTTATGCGAAAGCTGCAGCATCCGAAAATATCTCGCAAGTGTCAGATTTCGACGATTGCCTAGTGTTTTTCGGGCGGAAATGTGGTGCTGTGAAGAAGTCATGGTTTTGCCATGAGGTATGATGGTTTAAGGCCATCTGACGACGTTTAGGGGCTCAAAATCGCATTTTTATTAGTTTCGGGTGTTTTTTGCAATTTATTAAAAGTTGTTTATTTCTTTTGCAAGCTAGGGTTTGAGTATTTAAAGAATCTTAAAACACTTTGTTATAGGAAGATTATTAATCAGAAAACGAGGTTTCCTCAATATCTATCAACTTTCGGTATTCGTAAGAATCAACGAATCTTGATAAAGGTTCATCCTAGCCACGCACGCTGCATCACTAACGAAACCAATAGAACGATGATTACACATATCATTAACTGGGACAACAAACTCAAGATACGTCGTTAATAACTTTTAAGACTACACCAAAATAGTTCAATATAGTATTAAAAGCTTTTTTATAAATTATAATTGAACCAATTCGATTTGCAATTATCCTTAATTTTCTAAATATATATTATTATTTTTGTTTATTTCAAATTTTAAAATTGGTCATTTCTAAGTTAACGTTGTTAAAAGCTTCAATTATTTTTGTTCAATTAAACTACTTTATATACCTTTTAGTTAATTATTATCTATTTGTGTTATATCATCCAATTAAAAACTTATTTTAGAACTTTATTATTTATAGTACTATCCTACTTATTAACTCTTTGTTTTCTTTAATTTGTACAAAGAAAAAAAAAACATGAAAATGCACTCAATTGTAGAATTTATTTGAATTCAAAGTTATTATTACGTACTTTGTTATCTATCTTTGATTATTTTTTTTGGTTAAAAGAACACATTAATATTGAATAGGAGAATTTTGTGAGAACAATGGATTTTTTTAGTGGTTAAGAAATTAGCAAATTATAGTAAAATAAAAGTAAATTCATTTGAAAACATTATGAATGCAACTTCATTTAATTAATCATAAACATGTTATATGTAAATTGGGAGTGTATATTATCATATATTAAAAAAATTGAAAATCCAAAAACATGTATAAATA
This sequence comes from Impatiens glandulifera, assembly GCF_907164915.1. NCBI lineage: Eukaryota > Viridiplantae > Streptophyta > Magnoliopsida > Ericales > Balsaminaceae > Impatiens > Impatiens glandulifera. Next base: position 29,131,151 of record NC_061862.1, on the reverse strand, counting down.
TGTTTGATATAATATAAGCGGTTATATTATGCTAGAGCTAAACCAAATAAACATGGTAGGATTAATATGATTTTACGATTCTAGAATAAGTTAACGAGTCGGATTGTAAACATTTTATAAGTTTATAAATAATTTTAATATTATATGATTTTACTGAGAAAAAAAAGAATTTATATTTATAAATTAAGAAAAAGTTATTTATTTAAATAAATGAATTAATGTTATTAATTTTATAAATATAATTTTTATATATTGTTATTTATATATTTTTAATGTCAATAATTTAACTATCAAATTTTAACGAATCAATAATTTTTTATTACAGAAACTATCTGAAAAGTAGTTAAAATAGTGATAGTGATATCAATATTTTATTTATTTATAAATATCACATATATAATAATAAGTCAAACGAAAAATCTAATTTTATATAAAGGTAACAATAAAGATCTTCAAATTATAAGATTTAAAAGAAAAAATTTAAAATCTCAATTAACCCTAATAAGATTTTTCAATTTTCTAACAAAAACAATTTCAATAAAGTTCAGGCCTTGATTCAAGAAATTATCATATAAATGATTCAAAATTAATTACATTTATTCCTCATATAAAGATTTATTTATCAGCATAAAATTAAAAAAATATAATCTCACGTTTATTCTCTCTATATAATATCGCGAGGAATTAGCGTTATCAAACAATGCCGCACCAAACAAACAAACGTTAGCTAGCGTCGGCGTTCGCCGACACTTCCCACCTTGCAGGTTTTGCCGGCGCATCCTCGTACGATTCATTAGCGACCAGAGAAGTTACCTCCTGAACCTGTTTTTGAGAAAGAAGACCAGAAACATATCTGGAGCAAGAACGGACAGTCATGAACTGATCAATATCAAGAGTGTTCTCAAACAACATAAACATAATATGGAAGTAGATATTTTTAGTAGGCGGCAAATCAACTCTGATTTGGGTAATTTCAAACGACATACGAAATCTCTCAAGTTGAATTCCCTCGAGTTCTATAATCGACCCATAACGGAACGTCCCTTTAATGCTGCTGTCGTACAACAACGGATAATCAAAGTCGACTGTGCATGAACTTCTTAGCTTGAGCTCGAAGTTGTTGTCCTTATCCATAGAGAAAGACTTTACGGAATCTGGAAACAACCCACTTGGAAGCCCAAACTGTGGGAGGACTTCGTGGATACTCATCACCTGTATCTCCTCCTCGCCGGCGCCGGTGCCGGAGATCACTAAGCATGTCAGTAGGAGCAGCTGAATTACCGGAGACATAATTAATTAATTGCCACTTGCTTTCCGGGCGTCGTCTAGTTAGAGAGAGAAAGTTGGATGAGTTAGGGCATGCAAACTGAATGGTTTTTAATGTAGATATATATACTGTTTATGTTTGGTACGTGTAGAATTGTAGTTGAATTACTTATAACTCAATTCTTAATTATGTTATTGATTGAGAAATTATTAATTAGAATTAATTAAGAATAATAGGTGTTTAAGAAGACTCTCTAGTCTCTACATGTGAAAGTATAAATCACTTGAACACCGGGCTTTAAGAAACCTAAATTGATTTGTTTAAATATTAATTTTTATTTTTAATTTGAAGAGAGAAAAATGATAATAATTTGTGATTATTTTGTGAAGGTTGGAATTATTTATTTTTGATAATATACTATAATAAAATAAAAAATAATAATTTAAAATATAAATTATTTTAATATTTAATTGAGTGATGTAAAGTTAAAGTGAAATAATATTTTATTAATTTAATTTATTTAAATAATTCAAACTTAATAATCCTTATATTATATTGTTTAATATTAATAAAAAACAAAATAAATATCACAACTCTAATTAATATGACTAAAACATAGGGGAAAAAATGAGAGAGGGCATCTATAATATATATTATTTAATAAATATTTTAATTAAATTTAAAATTTATTTTATTTAAATATATATATATATATATATATATATATATATTATATAATAAACTAATACCAATATATTATATCTCAATTTATTTTCAAAATTTTATATTTTATTTATATGATTATCATAATTATATACTTTTAACACAATCATAAATATACATATTTATTAATATATCTATACACATAATTATAAATAAAATTAACTACAATTATTAGTTTAAATACTCATAATTTGAACACAAATATTATATATATATATATATATATATAAATATATATATATATATATATATATATATATATATATATATATATATATATATATATATATATATATATATATATATATATATATATATATATATATAAAGAGTTCTTAAAAGAGAATATATTATTGTTCTTATTTAATAAATTATTTTATTTTATAATTATTTTTTGTTTTATTGTAAATTCTTTTTATTATATATATATATATATATATATATATATATGAATTTTTTTTTGACATTATTCATTAACCTTAGGCTTGTTTTTTCATATACATTTTTTTTTTAATTTTTAAAACACTCAATTTTTTTTACTTCTCTCCCCATTTATTCATTCATGTTATATTCTATCCATGTTTATGATATATTTTTTTATTTTTTTTTATTTTTTTATTTTTATCTAAGTACATACATTTTCTTGGTGTAACTTCTAAAATACTCAACTTTTTATATATTTCTTTCCTCCATCTATATATATATATATTTTTTTTCTTAGTGAGTCAAATAAAATAGTCGTGTCACAAATTATGATTAATTTTATAAATTTAATTATATATTAATAATTTTCCTTTTTAACTAAAATGTGTACAAAAAATTTAAATTAATGAAAAAATATTTATAGAGAAAAAGAATAATATTGTATTGAATTTATATTAAATTATAGATTTTATGTTTAATTTATATACATTAAGTTATGGTTATAAGGAAGTTAATATAATAATAATCTAAAAATAATATTAATCAAAATATTTAATATTCTTAATAATATCTATATTATTATTATCTTAATTATGAAATAATAATTTGAATTGACAATATATAAAAAAAAAGTTAGATATAAATTATTAACGGAAGAGTTCGTTTTGATAATCTAATTTAAATATAAAATTGATAAGTCACTACAAATCAAATTTAAAATTAACTATTTAATTTATAACTTAAAATAAGTTAAGTAAAATATTTAATATAAAAAGAATCTATATAAATATTAAATAAAAAAGATAAGAAAACGGAAAATTAAATAATATGTCTAGGTAGAACAAATAAGTATAAAAGATGATGTATTTTGAAAGTTAAACAGAAATATTGAACATTTTTGAAAAACAAACTAGAAAAATGGATAGAATTAAGGGCGGATCTAGGTAAGTTTTTAAATTTTTTTTTTTATTATCTAATTTAAAAAAATTAAACTTACCTTTATTTATTCTTCTTTTATCTATATATATATTTTTAACAATTTAAGCCTTTCTCAAACTTTTTTCAAGATCACCCAACTTGAATTCGGATATATCAAGAATAGAAGTTAGGGGCTAATAAAATAAAATAAAATAAAATAAATAGTATCATAAATTACACATCATTTTTTTTTTAATTAAAATTACTTACAAAAATTCTTAGACTCTAGATATATATTTCCAATTTTATTGTTGTACTGTAGACAATAATTGGTGATGAGGTAATTCACTGATCACTATAGTAGCAAACCAGTTATGACATCATCAAGTTTTCAGTCAAGGCAGCCGATTCAGGCCCACTCGACAGCCCAATATCTTTAGGCTCAATTGATCAAGCTGCAGCATCAAGGCTAACTCAGTCATGAAAAATGGAGTCGGTCAAATCTCTTATTTTCAAATATTTCAAATAATTGATTAGAAAATAATTAAAATAATGAACAATTTCATATCAAAATATAATGACATGCAAGTCTGCATATCCTTACGTCTTAAATCTCCCAACAATTCCCATTTAACCTAAACATAATCCAAGCCATCCAACCACACTTGAGTTGATATAATGGACAAATGAAATATCCTCTTTATAGATTTTAATGTTTTTGCATCTAAGTTGTGAGGCACAATATATAATAGGTTTTGCCTTTTATATAATGCTAAGAAATTGATATCTATTAATTATATATATACATATTAAAGTTCAATGATACAAACTTATATTTAATTATATCCATAGTTAAAATATATTTCAATACTTTAAACCAAATAAAATGCTATTTTTTAACTTAAAATACAAAATAAAACTATATATAGAGATGAAATAAAAAACTACAAATTTTCAAATTTGACATAGATCTCAATCTAACCGGGAAGTATAATTCCATTCAATGTACTTTATAGGTACTTATTAGATCAAAGAAAAAAAAACTACTTTTAATTCCAAATTTAACCATTTTTCATTAAAATTCAAATTATATGATTTTTATTTACAAAAGAGCAGTTTCAAACAGGTTCAACATTTTAGGCTCTATTTTAGTTATGTTTAAATTAGAAATAGAGAAGATACATCTTTTATATATAACTTTCCTCAATAAAAAATATAAATATAAATAATTGATAAAGGCGTAAGAACTCGGTTTCATATATCTTAATTTTGAGTTTTCACACCTATATATAATTTGTTATATTTATTTTATTTGGAAACTAACTTATATTATATAAATGTATGATCAGTAACTTTACAAAGAAGTTGTTAATTAAGATACAAATTAACTCAACTGAAAAATAATGAAAATTGAAAGAAAAGATATCAATTATACATGATCGAATCCAAAGTCTTTAATTACTTATTCAGATATCTTTTCTTGAACTTTTCATTATTTGATTTGTCTTTCCTTATTTATACTATTTTGTTATTGAATAAAAATCTTAATTATACTAAAGAAACCTTCATATCATAGGCTATATATATATATATATTCATCTTAGTAAGAATGGAATGTACCTAGAATTTATTTGTTGAAATTAAAATTGGAATGAATTCACATTTACCAAGTTATATATATATATATATATATTAAGAATGGAATGTACCTAGAATTTATTTGTTGAAATTAAAATTGGAATGAATTCACATTTAGCAAGTTTTTCATCCCAATTTCATTCTTCATGTAATTACTATTATTTTATATAAAATTGGCCAAATTAACAAAACTGCATTATTTGGATAAAAAGAAAGTACTAATCTTATATATACAGAAATAGTGTATGGTTGATGTGAGTTCAAACCCATTTCGGATTTTTTTACTCTAAAAATGTGAAATAATTTTTAATTTTCTAAATATTTTTAATTTAATTTACTATTTATTTTATAATTCTTAAAAATAGGTAACATCTAAATTAATCTACAAATTTCATTTAAAAATTTTCCAAAAATATTTCAAGCCAGCCCTAACCTCAAATCCTGAATCCTTCCTTGTTGCCCTATATCTCTAATTATATAACGTAAGACACACCAGATTAAAACTAAGAACAAAATAATTGAAAAATGAGAAATAAGTTGGAAAATGAAATAATAAAAACAAAGTTCTATTCAAAATTTATATAACAGTACAGCTACAGTCCAACAAAAGAAATACAAATACTACGTTCTCAATGAATATAGAGAAGTGAAATTGTTTTGTTACTTTTAATAAAATCAAGATACATATTCCACCGAAAAAAAAAACTATTACTTGAACATAATTAGGTTTTTGCGACGCATCGGCAAAAGTTTAAACCGCCACGTAACTTTAATGAAATGTTTTCACTAAACTGCGATAATCAAGAAAGACCAGTTGACAATTCTTACATTTTGTTCAATAAGACCGGTTAAGTTTTGTTAAGAAATATTGTGAGGGTCTACCATGATCTATTCTTGTAAATGGAGTGTCATTTTATCTGGTGATATATATATGGCAGAAGAGCATAGTTTTTTAGATTGTTATACTGTGGCAAATTTCCAGAAACTGGAGAACATTTAAAACTCACTGCTCTTCATTTTCAAGACAAATACTTGTTTTTCTTAATTTTGTTTATTATTATTTTATAAATGGTCCCAATATGAGAGACTACCACTAAACTATAGATGAGTCTCCACTTAATTTTATTATTATTACTTTTACTGTTGTGCTTAAAAGATTTTATTTAATTTGCATAAGTCATTTACAAAATAAACATTAATGAAGACAACCAAATTGAATCTAAGTTGTTAAGAAACTATAAGTGATTTTTTTATGATAATTTTTTAAACCATTTAATAGCTAGTACTGTACTTATAAGCTCATATGAATTGTTTTATAAAACAAATAATTAAATTACAAGAGCCTTTTATGCTTATAAGACCTAATCAATTAATTGTTTGTGAGAAGTGTAACATGGATCTTGTTTGCGAGAAGTGTATGTTAAGTCATGTATAAATTAAGTTTTTATTTGTGACTTCATGGTGAAACATTTGGTTCATTTCTTAATTGATGTTTCATTACATAATTTATTGTTTTCATATAGACTAATTAAAGTGATCCTTTGGATTGATGTGCATGCAGCCTAGATCTCTTGCCAGATACAATTGAATTATTATTAATGGAACAGACCACGTTAGAGTTTTTTTGTGTCCAAGGATTTGGACAAATAGGCTTAATTAAGTCGTAGTTTGATATTAAAAAAGATAGTGAAATTTATGTAAATATTCAAGACTTTAACTCTTCAAGATATCTTAATTTTTAAGAAACCTAGCTACTAGCTACTTATATGTCACATTTTCAAAATCATATACATATATATAGATAGCATTCTCCTACTATTTTCACACCACACCACAAAACAAAATACCAATAAACTAATTAAACCTATCTTTTCTCTCTGAAGTACATAATTAATATGGGTAGCTTGATTGGGCATGTGTTGCCAGGCCTTGGCTTCTTCCTAATTGGGTTATGGCAATTGGTAAACCACATCAAACTCCATGCTCGCCATCCCAAGTCATACACCTCTGTCCCATTCTTCCCAATTAAGAAGTCGAGGTATGGAGAACTCTATTTCATGATGATAGGCAGCACAATCTCCATTCTCATGGAGCTCTTTGTGGGTCCTGTGAAACACCATCCTTTCGACACCGATGGGACCATCCCAACCACCCATCTTCACAATTTTGAGCATGCTTCCATTTCCTTGACCATTTTAACCTACGCTGTTTTTGCTAAGATCTTGGACCGTTTTGGACGTCCCAATTCCAAGTATGGTATGACCTTGGCATTGGGAGTATTGGCATTTTGGCAAGAGTACATCCTCTTCCACCTCCACTCAACTGACCATATGGGATTGGAGGGGCACTATCATTGGTTTCTTCAGATTCTTATCCTCGTATCGCTCATTACCACTGTCCTCGGTATTCCCTACCCAAAGAGCTTCATGGTCAGCTTTGTTAGATCCTTTAGTATTGTTTTTCAGGGTGTGTGGTACAATGTGATGGGAATCATGCTTTGGACAAAGGCTTTGATGCCCAAAGGCTGTTTCATGCACTTGGAGGAAGCCCACTATGTGGTGTGGTGCAATACACAAGAAGCTCTAGACAGGGCCAAAGCACTAACCACACTCGAATTCAGCTGGTACTTGGTTATATGCATTGTCCTCACCATGTGTTTATACTTGTACATGATCAAAGTCTACCCCGAGCAAGATGAGCATGAGGCTTCGGCAAATTTTTTATCAGATGATCATCAAGAAGAGAAGGAACTCGTTGATTCCGAGGCTCAAAAGAAAAGCCGCAACTTTGGGCTCTTAGATGTTTTCATTAGTAAGATTTACAAGGGATCCAAAGCATAATCATGAGAGGTAAGAATTGAAAGAGATTAATGAAGACACAATGATATACATTTATGTTAGTGTACGTGTGATCAGATCCAGTGTAATGGTTTATGTTTGCTTCAATTGATTTGCGTTTGATGTATCCTATTTATGTTGGAATGTGACAAATTAATTTTCAATAGATTAAAGTGATCTTAATCAATCTTCTTCAAATATTTATTTAATATATAGTATGAATATACATACAAGTTATCACTTAGAAATATATAATATTTGATTATATAACCAAATTTTCAACAAAAAAAAATGATGTTATTGATACGATAGCTATAAATTATAGCTGCACTTTAAAAAAAGTAGTTAAATATTTATAGTTTCTGTAGAAAACAAAACTTACTTCTACTGGCGCAAAACCTGGGCGCATAAATACGCCGGTAATCATAAAGCGTCGTTTAAGGTGTGGTCAGTAAAAATGATTAGCGTTGTGCCACAAATTGGCGACGTTTTGGGTTTATATATTTAGAATTTAATTATATTTCGATTTTTAATATCTTTTATACATAAGAACTAAAATTTATAATTAAGATAAAAATATATATATATTGCAATTATCAACAAATCTCACTTGATAAATCATATGAAACATGAGAAATTAATAAAAGTAACATATTCATTTGCATATCTAATAGAAAACTTTATAAAAATTCATGTCATATATCACTAGTGTAAATGTGTTCAATTGCGACAGTAAACACTGTCGCTATTGTGTAATTTCCTGTCGCTAAAGGTCAACAGCCACAGTAGATAGACCTGTCGCCAACTGACGCTATTGGTTCTGTAGCTAAAATGTGGCTACAGGAATAAGTACTGTCGCTAAAAGAATGGCTACAGGAATAAATTACTGTTGCTAAAAGATTGAATACATAAATTTAAAACAGTCATTCAATGTCTACTATATCTATTATTAACTAAAAAAGAATATTAAAACCATTTTAAAATACAATTTTTTAATACTAAAATTAAATATTTATATTACTCTATTAAGTGAATAAAAAATACATCAAATCTAAATTTGAACTCTAACATGTTCCAATATTTTTCTCAACAATCATCGTTTACTATTGTAATCCATAATCATCAAAGTAATTCCTGCCAAAAATCAAAAAATTAATAAGATCATCACTTGATAAAAAATTAAGTCAATCTAAAATAATAAGTCTTTAATCCAATGATCAAATAGTTTAATTTGTCCTAATATACCCATTAAGAATTTAACATTATAATCATCATGATGATCCACAAACATGTCAATCAATCAAGTATTTCTTATATATTAGGTAAAAAACTAAAATTATTTCATTTTTTATGGTAACCTTTCTTCATAATAATAATTGTAGAAGGAAATATTTCAAAGCGAGAAATAAGGCCTAAAAGTTTATGTGAGAATAATGGATGAATCTTGTCTCCAACAAAACAATAAAAAAAGCACATCAACTTAATAACTATCTTTTCAAGAAATCACTATTTGAAATAAATAATAATAATGAAAACATCAATGAATTAGCTATTTGAAGTAAACTTACCATATAATGATATTTTCTTGTATTGTTGTTATCAAGGTTGTTACTAGTAAACTAATTTGTTGAATTACCACTAACTAGTTTTATCTCCTGCAAAATAATAAAAATATTTTTTTTTAAGAATATCAATTCTGAAATGATGACATGAAAATGCATATATGAAAGTGTATAACCTCGAACGTGTTTGGTCATCAGCAAGAAAATAAGATCATGTTCCTAAAATGAGCAATAAGAAGTGAAGTCCGTCCTGAAATTTGATAAAAATAAAAAAATCTCAAGAGTGTTAGTAAATAAATAATAGGGCCTGGTTCATTAAACAATAAAAGTATAACATAGTTGTACAAAACTCTTCTAAATTTTGACACTATTAATCAATATAATAAAAATCAGAACCAATATAAATCAGTAGTCTACTAAGCTAATTTAGGTAGAGACAGAGTTATCATATACCATAAATGTCTTTTCTTCCATTTAATATGGGCAAGAATAGTGTCTCAAAAAGTTCTCGAATATTAACATGGTCATGCTGCTCCAAATGTCATTAACAAGTCTTTACACTCAAATCTGTTATATACGTCTGAATAACAAAAGAATATACAATTAGTTTTTCTCTCAAACATCAATAACTCACAACAAATATTGTAATATGTATTTGGTCATACCAACACTGACTACATATGAATGGATTGTATGTTAGATGTAACAATATTAGGTATCTGTGAGACCAAATAACAAAAAAGGTAATCACTAATAACAAACTTCTTATAGTCCAATAGAAAACTATTATCAAGATGATTATAGATCCATTAAGGGTTTTATCATGTTTGTTTCCTTTTTCTGAAGATATAATCAGGTCCCAATACAAATTTTTTATGTGAATAATCAAAGATAAAGAGATCAAACCTGAAGACTAAGAGTCCTCCATTTGAGATCAGTTAGGAATAGTAGAATCTGAGGATACTTCTCTTCCAAATATTGCCAAAATTATTCTGAGATAAAAATTCAGTTCAATTAAAGGATCTCTATAAAAAATAATGAACTATAATTTTTTTAATTACGAACCAGAAGAATCGTAAGAGAGTCAGCCACAACAATGTCTCTGTCAATTAGTACTGGTACAACACAAAGATAATTCAGTTTCTCAAATTCTACAAGCCAACAACAAAATGAAATATTCAAAAGAATCATGTCAGGACACATCTATCTCGAGTCTCGACATGAACAACGGAAAATAAATAATTATTTTGATTTCAGTAAAACCAATGAAACATCGCTCTAATCTTTCTTAGGGTTAAAAATGCTTACATAAGCTTCTTGCCTACAAATACCACAGATCTAGTCTCTCCGAACGAATATTCCACATTTTAGAGTTATTAAGATAAACTAAAATGGTTGTCCAAGCTCCTAGGTACACCTATCATTTTATATAAATTAAAAATTTCCAAACTGTAACTTAGTTTCCAAATCTGACTAAAATGGAGTTTTACCTGGGTCGTGCAACGAGCAACTACATCCCATTTATTGCAAGTTCTTCTACTGTTCTCCGTCCATACCCCATAATCTATTATGTGCAACAGAGTTCAAACACATCAGATCTTTAAAAATTGTTCAACATTCAAGCTTAAAAAATACTCACCCAATTACAACAAAGAATGCATAACCATCCATGTGATAGGACTCAACATTTTTTGTATCATTATTCTAAAATATAATTTCCATGAAAGCCTTGTAAATTCCATTTATGATAGATGTATCAACATTCGGAGTTCTCCCATGAATCTATTTGGGAAATCGAGATTGTATACTCCAAAAACAGCGAATTGCAGAGCTAGTCTCATCGGTATTAAAGGTGCTAAATAAGAAATATGAGTTGTGTGCCATTTTCCATCTATAATTTCTTCTAGTTTATTAACAATGACATAAAAAATCGTCACTGTAATATCACCATGTTTGAAGGATCATGTGGATTTGGACGGACAACGCACCAGCTGAAATATCCCATCTAGCTAGAAAAAAACCATAAAACATAAGTCTCGTATGGTGTTGAACTGTGTATGAACCTTTTGTTTCCACAAGTAACAAGTTATGATTTTAGATTCTGAAATTCAAGCTAGTGGAGATGCTTATGATCTATGAAACGGTAGTTCTATCCTGGTTCAAAAAATATTCTCTCGTAAACATTACCTTCAGGAACCGTGATTGATCATAGCGATAAGGATCTAATTCGTTAAAAAAAATGTCATCGAGAGGTCCAAGATTGCTAACATTGTCAATATACTTCCTAAGCTATTATAGTTTCAAATATATAAGACTGGCTTAGTGACTTGTACTAAAGAATTAACCTGGAACTGATGAGTTCAATTTTAACTAGACGGTATAGAACAATTTGTTCCTAATACTCCATCCTTCCATGAGTTCTTCCTTTGTTGTATCTCATTCCTGCAATTAAAGTTTGTTTAGTTCTAGAATTGTTTGTTATAATGATACCATGTTAGAAGCAATGACACATCAAGATCATTTCAAATCATAATAACTACATTTCAGTTTGTTGTCACGTTCAAAATCGGGCCTGAAAACTTAATCAATCTAATAACATAAAGAATATGAAATTCACTTGGCTATTTAAATAAAACAAAAATATAAAACCTTTGATGATTAATTAGGTTATTAACATTGGGTTTGGCTAATTAAATTTAGTAAAGCTCACAAGCTATAAAATCTATAAAAAATACAGTTCAATCCACAACTATAACCCAAATGTTGATTATTCTATCCAAGTTTGCACCTAAAATGTCCACAGTTTTATCCAAATAATGCCCAAATCAAATAAAAGAGAGTACTTATACATTTAAAACAAAAATAAATTTTAGTACTCAACCAATACATAATTAGCAATTGTATTGAACCTGAATACATTTAGCATTTATTTATAGAAATGATGAAAATACAGATTAATTTTAGTATTACAATAGTGAAATAAGGCCTAAATAGGATATGGTTTATACCTTCTCCTATGGATAAGTTGTCTTGCTACATGCACATTTATCTTGTGTACCAAAAAACTTATCTTTTGTTTTGCTAGGAGACTTCTTCTGTAAGGACATATAATAAAATGAATCAAGAGAATGTTGTCTGAGTTGGATATACAATGAAGATAAAGTTTACCTGAAATGAAATTAACTTCTCAACTGATTTCCCAGCTATAGAAAAAACATAACAGATTGTGTGTTAAGAGGGAATAAATGAAATTAATCAACCAATTCAGCTAAACTAAATACATACATGACTGAAATGTTTGGTTGAAGTTACTAGTCTCCTTCAAGAGTTGCTCAAACTGAGGTTTATAGTATAAAACACTTTCCATTGAAGAGTAATTGCTTGGTTGCAGAGACTTATACCGTGTAGATAAATAAACTGAAATGATAAACAAAAACTTAATTGTATGCAAATTATAAACAAAAATATTATCAAAAATTCAAGATTCAAGTACCGCAAGAGTGTTCTTACAATGACTACACTTGAAGTATGATTTGTGATAAGGAATTCCATCTACGGACAAAGGTTGAGCAGAAGAAGGAAAGTTGAAAGCGGTAGAAACCTTACATAACTGTCTCTAAATTTACTAGAGAGATGTGAAGGAATAAACATCTCGATACTTATGGATTGATTTTAGATCTGAGCGAGGTTGTAGTGCTTGTGAGGTAAGGATGAGTGATCAAGCGATCGAGACGAGGACTTGAGGTTGGACGAGCGAGCGAGCGATACTCCACAAGGCTTCTATCCTCCGCCATATTCAGTTAAGCTCGACGACGATTTCAAGGATAAAAATAAAAATATAAAATTTTCAACATTTAAAACATAATATTTCAAAATAAAAATATGAAACAATCATAAATATTTAAAATTTCAAAATGATAGTCCAAATCCCAAACTAAAACATCAAACTACCATTAATAATCAAAATTTTAAAACATAAAATTTCTAAATTAAAGTACAAAATAATATAAATTGTTTGAACATTCAATATATTAATATTTTTTAAGTATGTTATTCAAACATAACACACATCTATTCATTTTCCCCTCAACATATTATATATATATATATTTTTTTTATTTTTTATTATATATAATATATTAAACTTTTTTTTTATCTCCATCAATATTATAAAATATTATACGTAATATATTTCCCCCCCACACCAAAATAATATTATACATAATATATTTTCCCAAAAAAGTATTATACATAATATACTAATTATTATATCCTTATCTACGCATTTTTTCTATCATTAATCCAACCCTAATATAAATTAAAAATCATTATATATCAACCCTAATATAAATTAAAAATCATTATATATAATAATGTTTCTATATTTATCCAACCTCTAATATAATCTTACGTTTATATATATATATATAATATATATATAATAGTGTTTTTCTATATTTATCCTATAAGCGGTTTCTCATCATACAAAAGGAAATCAAAGTTATCTATAGTAGAAATGAAAATAGATAGATTTTAATTTACCTGTACACCTTGTGAATAAATGAGAGAAATATTGTAAATGAAAGATAATATGAAAAATTGAATCAACATATTATCAATAAGTGAAAGAAATAATAAAGACAAAAAAAAGATGTAATAGTGAAGAAGAATAAGAATATTAAGAAAGTGAAATGGTGAAGAAGAAGATGAAATGACGATGAAGAAGAAAAAATAATGAAGACGAAATAGTGAAGACGGAAAAAGAAGAAAAAGATGAAATGGTGAAGAAGAATAAGAAGATGAAATGGTGAAGAAGAAGAAGAAATGGCGATCGAGAAGAAGAAATTTTGAAGAGGAAGAAGAAAAGAGACGAAGAGTCATGTATACACTAGAAATTAGGGTTTTGCTTTAGATAATATAATATAATAATACATTGGGCCTATTAGATGGCTTTGAAAAGAGAGGAGAAAATTAAAAAAAATATTATTTTAAATTTTAATATTAAATAAATAAATAAAATATATTATATTATCAGGCTCCAAAAAGCTCGACAAGTCATCGATCAAGCATTTTATGAGCTCGAGTTCGGCTCGAATATTAAACGAGCTGGCTCAAGCTCGGTTCAAACTCGATCAAAGTCAAGCTCAAGTCGAGCTTTAACCGAACGTCTCGCGAGTAGTTCACGAGCGGCTTGACTCATTTGCAGTCCTACAAACAAAAACATTTGAAAATATTCGCGTAAAAGCTATCTCCCTAGATCTTTTTCTTTACATGTTTGATATAATATAAACGGTTATATTAGGCTAGATGTCACGGGCTAAAATTAGATCCATGTGGCACTAGGCTAGATCGACTCAGATTCTAGCTAGTAAGCCCTTTTTCACAATGCAAGAAGAACTTAAACGCAAAAATACTTAGAGAGAGAAACAAAGCTTGAGAATAAGATTGTATTAAAATGATTACTTGGTAATTACAGTGTAATACCTCTAAAGTATTTATAGTACTTACAACATATTAAATTAGGAATTGTCTACCAATTATAATTTAATTACACTAATTTAGGATATCTCTTCCTCAATTAGAATATATCATGTAATCTCTTCCTTATTTAGAATATATATCTTCTAATCCCTTCCTTAATTAGAAGATTCATTGGGCCTTCTTAGCGATTGGGATTCCCATTGGGTTAAGAACATTAGCGCACTATGAGGCCAAGACTTTAATGAGCCTCGATATCCCTTTGATCGGGTCGTGACACTATTGGGCCGTGACATACTTCCCCACCTAAGTCGCGTCCGACCTCGGCTCGACCTTGGATCGGTACTCTTCAATCTTTTGCCTGAATTGCCACAAGTGATCCTTGCTTTCCCAGCTATTCTCGGCATCGGGTAAACCTTCCCATCGTACGAAGTACTCGGTAAAAGGAGAAATGCCTCTTCTTCTAATCTCCCTATGAGATATAATTTCATTTATGCCTTTGTCGAAGGAGGTCGTGACGGCGGTTGTTGCCCGACTAGATTGTCCCCTTTCAACATCCTCCACATCCTCGTTAAACTATTTAAGTTTACTTACGTGGAATACTGGATGAATCTTTAGTTTGGGTGGCAACTCCAACTGATATGCGACCTTCCCCACACGCCGCTCAATTTTAAACGGTCCCTCGTATCTACGTACAAGCCCCTTGTGCACAGATCGTAGAGATTTAAATTGTTGTGGGAGTAATTTCACCAATACTCTATCTCCTTCCTTGAACTCGATTGCACGCCTCTTTAGATCTGCCAATTTCTTCATCTTCTTGGTGGCTTTGTCTAAGGAAGCTCGAGCAAGATCTGCCTCCTCTTTTAAAGATTTGGCGAAAGTGTAAGCGGACGGACTTTGTCCAGCGTAACCGGTAGCCAAACTTTGTGGAGTCGCCGATTGCCTCCTGTTGCTAGTTCGAACGGACTCCGTCCAGTCGATTCGCTCTTTTGTAAGTTATATGAGAACTACGTCGTGCCCAAAAGTCTACTCCAGTCTCTTTGGTTGGCACTCACATAGTGTCTCAGATATAACTCTAGCAATGCGTTGACCCTTTTTGTTTGCCCATCAGTTTGTGGATGGAAGCTGGTTGAGAATGCTAAATTGGTCCCCATCAATTTGAACAATTCAGACCAAAACTTCCTGGTGAAGCGAGGATCCCTATCGCTCACAATCGTCTTTGGGAATCCCCAATGCTTCACGATATTCTTTAAAAACAACTTGGCTGTATCGATAGCCGTAACGTCAGATGGTGCCGCTATAAAAGTGCTATACTTTGAGAAACGATCAACCACTACTATGATCGACCCGTGCCCCTCAGACTTTGGTAGGGTTGTGATGTAATCCATTGATATGCTTTCGAATGGATATTCCGGCACGGGTAATGGTTGGAGCAAACCGCCTGGTTGTTGTTGCTCGATCTTGTCTTGTTGGCAAACAAGACATGTCCGCACATAAGCTTCCACATCCTCACGCATCCTGGGACAATAATACGAATCCTCCATCAGCGCCATGGTGCGATGTATTCCTGGGTGGCCTGCCCATTTTGAATCATGAATTTCCTTCAAGACATCTCGTCGTAAACTTCCCCACTTGGGTATGAACACTCGATTTCTTTTTGTCATGAGTAACCCGCCGTCGACCCAAAACCTTCGAGTCTTGCCATTTTTAGCAAACTCCATTAGGCTTAGTGCATTAGGATCCTTCTCTAGGCCCTCCCGAATGCGTTCCCTTAGGTCGGTCTCCGGTTGACTAATGGCGACCAGCTCTGCCTTGCGGCTTAATGCGTCGGCTACACGATTGGTAACTCCCGGCTTGTATTCCAATGTGTAGTCGTACTCAGCTAGGAATTCTTGCCACCTAGCCTTCTTAGGAGTTAGCTTCTTCTGTGTTTGGAAGTAGCTAGTGGTTACGTTGTCAGTCCGGACCATGAACCTGCTCCCCAACAAGTAGTGCCTCCATGTACGTAGGCAATGCACGACCGTCGTCATCTCTTTTTCATGGACGATGTATCGCCGTTCTGTGTCGTTTAACTTCCAGCTTTCGTATGCAATAGGGTGTCCATCTTGAATCAACACACCTCCGATGGAAAAGTCAGATGCATCGGTCTACACCTCGTACTCCTTGGTATGGTCCGACAGTGCTAACACCGGTTGTTTGGTGACTTTGGCCTTGAGTCCCTCGAAGGCTTCTACACACTTTTCATCCCACCTCCATGATCGATCTTTCTTCAAGAGGTCGGTCAAGGGAGCAACTATTTTGAGTACCCTGTGATGAACTTGCGGTAGTAATTCACCAAACCAAGGAATGAACGAAGTTGAGGCACAGTTTTAGGCGCTTCCCATTCTCGAATGGCTTTGAACTTGACCTCATCCATCATAATGCACCCTGACTTCACTCGATGGCCTAGAAACATCACTTGATCTTGGGCAAACGAGCACTTCTCCCATTTGGCGTATAACTCATTCTCTCGCAAGGCTTGGAGAACCAATCACAAATGTTCCACATGCTCATGCAACGTGGACGAGTATACGACAATATCGTCAATGTAACTACCACAAACTTATCCAAGTAAGGGTGGAAAACCTTGTTCATAAGTGTGCAAAATGTGGCTGGTGCATTCGTAAGGCCAAAAGGCATGACAAGGAATTCATAAGACCCATACCTCGTAACCATAGTGGTCTTCGTCGCATCCCCTTTTGCAATCCTCACTTGCCAATATCCGGATCGCAAGTCTATCTTCGAGAACCACTTGGCTCCTCCAAGTTGATCGAATAGCTCACCAACGATCGGGATTGGGTATTTATTCCGGACTGTCAGCTTGTTCAGCGCACGATAGTCCACACACATCCTTAATGACCCATCATGCTTCTTTTGGAAAAGCACCGGGGCACCGTAGGGCGATTTAGATGGCTGGATGATTCCCGCATCGAGCAACCCTTTCAATTGCTTCTGCAACTCCTTTAACTCGGGAAGTGCCATTCTATAGGGCGTGCGAGAGGGTGGTAAAGCATCCGTCACCAACTCGATTTTGTGGTCCACATCCCGTTTTGGCGGCAATTTCCTTGGGAGTTCGTTGGGCATCGTGTCTTTAAACTCCTCAAACAGTTCTTGGACTTCTTTGGGAACTTCTACTTCCACCTTGGAATCGTCCTCATCTTCCATTACAGCGAAAGCGACAAATGCCTCTTCACCTCGCTAGAGGCCTCGGCTGAATTGTATGGCCGATAACATTCCCATTCCGTTTAGTTCTCTTTTCACCGTTATTGCACTCGTCCTTTCGTGATCCAAGATGACCAACGAATTAGAGTAAGGAATTATGCATGCACGTACCTGATCGAACCATCGTAGTCCTAGTACTACGTCGTAATCGTCAATGGGGATTACTAAGAATGAAACCTTTCCGTTCCAGTCTCCGATTTGGATTTTCACGTCCTTAGCTTCACCGACCACCAGCTTGGCTTTCGAGTTCACGGACTTGATGGTCCCCCTTGATTGATTGATGTGGAGACCAAGCGCCTTAGCCACTCCTTCACGCATGAAGTTGTGGGTTGCACCAGTATCGACAAGGGCTTTCACGCGCTTTCCCTCGATCACGGCCTCCACAAACATTAAACCCCTCTTCGTTCCTTTGAGTGGCTCAACAACGCTAGCCTTAACAGCATTGAACAACTTCAAAGATCCCAGTTGAGCTCCTTCATCATCGGAAGATTCAACTCCTTGGACTGCCGCCACATTCTTCCCTTTGAAAGGACACATGAACTTGATGTGGTTGGTGGCACCACAAATATGACAAGTTTTAGGCTTACCCGTTTCGTTGGCTTGCCTTCCGGGATTGTTGTTTGGTTGCCCCTTCTTAGGTGGGCGGTCTCCCCCACCTCTCTCTTTGTTATCCTTATTGAACTTTTGTCTATCAACAGACGCTTTAATCTCAATCAGTCTTTCTGCAATCGTAAATGCCTCCGAGACGTTCTGCACTTTTGCCCTTTGTAGTTCTAACTACGCCCACGTCTTTAAGCCGTTAACAAATATGAACATGGCCTCCTGTTCGGTGAGACCAGGTAACTCTAGCATCAACTCTTGGACTCTCTAACATACTCCTTTATGGATTGTGAGTGTGTAAGTTGGCTTAAACGCTTTCGAGCTTCGAAATCAGCGTTTTCGGGTAAGAACTGACGTTTGAATTCGGTCTTAAAATCCACCCATGTTTCCATTCATAACGTACCTCGTTCAATGTCGGCTTCACGCCTCCTCCACCACAATAATGCCATATCTACCAAGAAAAATGGCGCCGTTTGCAACTTGATGTGATCCTCAAGTATGTTGGATGCCTTAAAGTACCTCTCCATGTTCCATAGGAAGTCATCCACTTCCCTTGCGCTCCTTAAGCCTTTGAATGAAGTTGGTTTGGGAACATCAATTCGATGAGGTGACGCACCTCGAAGTTCTCCTCCTCCATTCCACCCAATCCGCCCCTCCACGTCTTCAATCCTTCCCATCATTTCCCTTCGGAAGGCATTGATCGTGTCTTGGACTTCTCCACGGACTACTCCAAGTACCTCATTCCGGATATCATTAATATTTACTTGAACCATCTCAAGCACTTCGTCATGAATGCTATGTTTCGAGTTGTTGAGGATTCCCATGATTTCATTCTCCAGCTTTTCCCCTTCCTCATCAAGCGCCTTCACCCTATCGGCCACTATGATAAACACCTCGAGAGCTTCTTGGTGCTCGCTCATGCCTTCCTCAAGCCGGGTCACCCGAGCTTCCATGGCAGCACTTCTCTCGACGGACTTGCCCCTCCTAGGCACTTTGTCCACTTGTTCAACGATCGAAACCTTCGTGACGTTGACACTTGAATCCATCTCTTGCAACTTGAGTGCGGAAGCACAACCTTGCTCTGATACTACTTGTCACGGGCTAAAATTAGATTCGTGTGGCACTAGGCTAGATCGACTCAGATTCTAGCTAGTAAGCATTTTTTCAAAATACAAGAAGAACTCAAACGCAAGAATACTTAGAGTCTTAGAGAGATAAACAAAACTTGAAAATAAGGTTGTATTAAAATGATTACTTGGTAATTACATTGTAATACCTCTAAGGTATTTATAGTACTTATAACGTATTAAATTAGGAATTGTCTATCAATTATAATTTAATTACACTAATTTAGAATATCTCTTCCTTAATTAGAATATATCATGTAATCTCTTCCTTATTTAGAATATCTTCTAATATCTTCCTTAATTAGAAAATTCATTGGGTCTTCTTAGCGATTGAGTTTCCCCTTGGGCTAAGAACATTAGCGTACTATGAGGCCAAGACTTTAATGAGCCTTGATATCCCCTAGATCGGGTCGTGACACTTATGAGCCGTGACATAGAGCTCTATTAATTAATATTTAACCAAATAAACATGGTAGAATATTTGATATGATTTTACGATTAGATGTACTTTTAAACTATTCAAATGATTAAGATAGTAAAATTTTTACAAGTTTATAAATAATTTTAATATTATATGATTTTACAGAAAAAAAGAATTTATATTTATAAATTAAGAAAAAATTATTTTAATGTTATTAATTTTATAAATATAATTATTTATTTTTATATTATTATTATTTATTATTAATGTCACTAATTTAATTATTGAATTTTAAAAAATTAATAGTTTTTTATTCCCGAAATATTGAGAGTTTTAACTATTAATTTGAATATATTTAATAGTTAAAATAATGATATCAATTTTTTTATTTATTTATAAATATTCTTATATATAATAAGTTAACTACATTTAAAAATCTAGTTTTATATAACAATAACAATAAATAAATAAATAAATCTAAAATGCAAATTAATCTGACTAAGACTTTTCAATTTCCAACCAAAAATAATCTCAATAAAGTTCAGGCCAGTTGATTCAAGAAATTATCATATAAATATTCAAGATTAATTACACTTATTTCTCATATAAAGATTTATTTATCAGCATAAAATAAAAAATATATAATCTCACGTTTATTCTCTCTATAATATCGCGAGGAATTAGCGTTATCAAACAATGCCGCACCAAACAAACAAACGTTAGCTAGCATCGGCGTCGGCGTTCGCCGACACTTCCCACCCTGCAGGTTTTTCCGGCGCATCCTCGTACGATTCATTAGCGACCCGAGAAGTTACCTCCTGAACCTGTTTTTGAGAAAGACGACCAGAAACATATCTGGAGCAAGAACGGACAGTCATGAACTGATCAATATCAAGACTGTTCTCAAACAACATAAACATAATATGGAAGTAGATATTTTTAGTAGGCGGCAAATCAACTCTGATTTGGGTAATTTCAAACGACATACGAAATCTCTCAAGTTGAATTCCCTCGAGTTCTATAATTGACCCATAACGGAACGTCCCTTTAATGCTGCTGTCGTACAACAACGGATAATCAAAGTCGACTGTGCATGAACTTCTTAGC
Source organism: Impatiens glandulifera (assembly GCF_907164915.1). Taxonomy (NCBI): domain Eukaryota; kingdom Viridiplantae; phylum Streptophyta; class Magnoliopsida; order Ericales; family Balsaminaceae; genus Impatiens; species Impatiens glandulifera. The sequence goes on along the minus strand of NC_061862.1, from coordinate 29,109,789 downwards.
TTGAGCTCGAAGTTGTTGTCTTTATCCATAGAGAAAGACTTTACGGAATTTGGAAACAACCCACTCGGAAGCCCAAACTGTGGGAGGACTTCGTGGATACTCATCACCTGTATCTCCTCCTCGCCGGCGCCGGCGCCGGAGATTACTAAGCATGTCAGTAGGAGCAGCTGAATTACAGGAGACATCATTAATTAATTGCCACTTGCTTTTCGGGCGCCGTCTAGTTAGAGAGAGAAAGTTGGATGAGTTAGGGCATGCAAACTGATTGGTTTTTAATGTAGATATATATACTGATATTTTTATGTTTGGTACGTGTAGAATTGTAGTTGAATTACTTATAACTCAATTCTTAATTATGTTATTGATTGAGAAATTATTAATTAGAATTAATTAAGAATAATAGGTGTTTAAGAAGACTCTCTACATGTGAAAGTATAAATCAATTGAACACCGGGCTTTAAGAAATCTAAATTGATTTGTTTAAATATTATTATATTTTTTTTAATTTGAAGAGAGGAAAATGATAATAATTTGTGATTATTGTGTGAAGGTTGGAATTATTTATTAAAAAATAATAATTTAAAATATAAATTATTTTAATATTTAATTGAGTGATGTAAAATTAGAGTGAAATAATATTTTATCAATTTAATTTATTTAAATAATTCAAACTTAATAAGCCTTATATTATAATATTCTTCGATATTAATAAAAAATAAAATTAAGATCACAACTCTAATTAATATGACTTAAACAGGAAAAACATTAGAGAGGGCATCTATAATATATATTATTTAATAAATATTTTAATTAAATTTAAAATTTATTTTATTTATATATATATATATATATATAAATATATATATATATATAAAATAAATTAATATCTATATATATTATATCTCAATTTATTTTCAAAATTTTATATTTTATTTATATAATTATTATAATTATATACTTTTAACAAAATCATAAATATACATATTTATTAATATATCTATACACATAATTATAAATAAAATTAACTACAATTATTAGTTTAAATACTCATAATTTGAACACAAATATTATATATATATATATATATATATATATTTAAAGAGTTTTTAAAAGAGAATATATATATTATTGTTCTTATTTAATAAACTATTCATATTTTAATTTTTAAGTTTCATTACATAAAAAATAATTTTTTATTTTATTTTCATATTATGGATAATATTTTGTATTTTATAATTATATTTTTGTTTTATTGTAAATTCTTTTTATTATTATTATATATATATATATATATATATATATATATATGTGAATTTTTTTTGACATTTTTCATTAACCTTAAGCTTGTTTTTTCATATACTTTTTTATTATTTTTAAAACACTCAATTTTTTTTAATTCTCTCTCCCATTTATAGAATTCATTCATGTTATATTCTACTCATGTTTATCGATTGTTTTTTTTAATTTTATTTTAATTTTTTTTATCTAAGTACATACATTTTCTTGGTGTAACTTCTAAAATACTCAACTTTTTATACATTTCTTTCCTCCATCTAAATGTATATATTTTTTCTTAGTGAGTCAAATAAAACAGTCTTGTCACAAATTATGATTAATTTTATAAATTTAATTATATTTTAATAATTTTCCTTTTTAACTAAAATGTGTACAAAAATTTAAAATTGAAACAATATTTATAGAGAAAAAGAATAATATTGTAATGAATTTATATTAAATTATTGATTTTATATTTAATTTATATGCATTAAGTTATGTTTATAAGGAAATTAATATAATAATAATCTAAAAATAATATTAATCAAAATATTTAATATTCTTAATAATATTATAATAATATCTATATTATTATTATTATTATCTTAATTAAGAAATAATAATTTGAATTGACAATATAAAAAAAATCTCCCAACAATTCCCATTTAACCTAAACATAATCCAAGCCATCCAACCACACTTGAGTTGATATAATGGACAAATGAAATATCCTCTTTATAGATTTTAATGTTTTTGCATCTAAGTTGTGAGGCACAATATATAATATGTTTTGCCTTTTATATAATGCTAAGAAATTGATATCTATTAATTATATATATACATATTAAAGTTTAATGATACAAACTTATATTTAATTATATCCATAGTTAAAATATATTTCAATACTTTAAACCAAATAAAATGCTATTTTTTAACTTAAAATACAAAATAAAACTATATATAGAGATGAAAGAAAAAACTACAAATTTTCAAATTTGACATAGATCTCAATCCAACCGGGAAGTATAATTCCATTCAATGTACTTTATAGGTACTTATTAGATCAAAGAAAAAAAACTACTTTTAATTCCAAATTTAATCATTTTTCATTAAAATTCTAATTATATGATTTTTATTTATAAAAGAGCAGTTTCAAACAGGTTCAACATTTTAGGCTCTATTTTTTTGGGAAAAACGACTTAGCGTTATTTCATTAAAAAATCCGAAAAACGGGAAAAAAAACCACGAGTTTAAGAGATCATTCTAGACAGACCTAGAATGATTTTGAAGTCGTAACATTCTAAATAAATGCTAAAAACGTAAATGAATTATCTGTTTACAATGCTTTCAATTTTAGTGAGTTTAAAAAACGGTAAATTCCAGTTCCTACATATATGTTTAAATTAGAAATAGAGAAGATACATCTTCTATATATATATAACTTTCCTCAATAAAAAATATAAATATAAATAATTGATAAAGGCGTAAGAACTCGGTTTCATATATATCATAATTTTGAGTTTTCACACCTATATATAATTTGTTATATTTATTTTATTTGGAACTAACTTATATTATATAAATGTATGATCAGTAACTTTACAAAGAAGTTGTTAATTAAGATACAAATTAACTCAACTGAAAAATAATGAAAATTGAAAGAAAAGATATCAATTATACATGATCGAATCCAAAGTCTTTAACTACTTATTCAGATATCTTTTCTTGAACTTTTCATTATTTGATTTGTCTTTCCTTATTTATACTATTTTGTTATTGAATAAAAATCTTAATTATACTAAAGAAACCTTCATATCATAGGATATATATATATATATATATATATATATATATATATATATATATATTATCTTAGTAAGAATGGAATGTACCTAGAATTTATTTGTTGAAATTAAAATTGGAATGAATTCACATTTACCAAGTTTTTCATCTCAATTTCATTCTTCATGTAATTACTATTATTTTAAATAAAATTGGCCAAATTAACAAAACTGCATTATTTGGATAAAAAGAAAGTACTAATCTTATCTATACATAAATATTGATTTTTTTACTCTAAAAATGTGAAATAATCCTTAATTTTCTAAATATTTCTAATTTAATTCACTATTTATTTTATAATTCTTAAAAATAGGTAACATCTACGTTAATCTACAAATTTCATTTAAAAATTTTCCAAAAACATTTGGAGCCCACCCTAACATCAAATCCTGAATACGTCCTTGTTGCCCTGTATCTCTAATTATATAAGGTAAGACACACCAGATTAAAACTAAGAACAAAATTATTGAAAAATAAGAAATAAGTTGGAAAATGAAATAATAAAAACAAAGTTCTATTCAAAATTTATATAACAGTACAGCTACAGTCCAAGAAAGGAAATACAAATTAATACTACGTTCTCAATATTGAGAAGTGAAATTGTTTTTTTACCTTTAATAAATTCAAGTTACATATCCTACCGCAACAAAAAATAACTATTACTTGAACATAATTAGGTTTTTGCGACGCATCGGCAAAAGTTTAAACCGCCACATAACTTTAATGAAATGTTTTCACTAAACTGCGATAATCAAGAAAGACCAGTTGACAATTCTTACATTTTGTTCAATAAGATCGGTTAAGTTTTGTTAAGAAATATTGCGAGGGTCTACCATGATCTATTCTTGTAAATGGAGTGTCATTTTATCTGGTGATATATATATGGCAGAAGAGCATAGTTTTTTAGATTGTTATACTGTGGCAAATTTCTAGAAAATGGAGAACATTTAAAACTCATTGCTCTTAATTTTCAAGACAAATACTTGTTTTTCTTAATTTTGTTTATTATTATTTTATAAATGGTCCGAATATGAGAAACTACCACTAAGCTAGAGATAAGTCTCCACTTAATTTTATTATTATTACTTTTATTGTTGTGCTTAAAAGATTTTATTTAATTTGCATAAGTCATTTACAAAATTAAACATTAATTAAGACAACCAAATTGAATCTAATAATTTGTTGTTAAGAAACTATAAGTGATTTTTTCTATGATAACTTTTTAAACCATTTAATAGCTAGTACTGTACTTATAAGCTCATATGAATTGTTTTATAAAACAAATAATTAAATTACAAGAGCCATTTATGCTTATAAGACCTAATCAATTAATTGTTTGTGAGGAGTGTATTTTAAGACAATATCGATCTTGTTTGCGAGAAGTGTATGTTAAGTCATGTATATATTAAGTTGTTATTTGTGACTTCATGGTGAAACATTTGGTTCATTTCTTAATTGATGTTTCATTACATAATTTATTGTTTTCATATAGACTAATTAAAGTGATCCTTTGGATTGATGTGCATGCAGCCTAGTTTTCTTGTCAGATACAATTGAATTATTATTTATGGAACAGACCACAATGGAGTTTTCTGTCCAAGGATTTGGACAAATAGGCTTAATTAAGTCGTAGGTTGATACTAAAATAGATAGTGAAATTTATGTAAATATTCAAGACTTTAACTCTTCAAGGTATCTTAATTTTTAAGAAACCTAGCTACTAGCTACTTATATGTCACATTTTCAAAATCATATACATATATATAGATAGCATTCTCCTACTATTTTCACACCACACCACACCACAAAACAAAACACCAATAAACTAATTAAACCTATCTTTTCTCTCTGAAGTACATAATTAATATGGGTAGCTTGATTGGGCATGTGCTACCAGGCATTGGCTTCTTCCTAATTGGGTTATGGCAATTGGTAAACCACATCAAACTCCATGCTCGCCATCCCAAGTCATACACCTCTGTCCCATTCTTCCCAATTAAGAAGTCGAGGTATGGCGAACTCTATTTCATGATGATAGGCAGCACAATCTCCATTCTCATGGAGCTCTTTGTGGGTCCTGTGAAACACCATCCTTTCGACACCGATGGGACCATCCCAACCACCCACCTTCACAATTTTGAGCATGCTTCCATTTCCTTGACCATTTTAACCTACGCTGTTTTTGCTAAGATCTTGGACCGTTTTGGACGTCCCAATTCCAAGTATGGTATGACCTTGGCATTGGGAGTATTGGCATTTTGGCAAGAGTACATCCTCTTCCACCTCCACTCAACTGACCATATGGGATTGGAGGGGCACTATCATTGGTTTCTTCAGATTCTTATCCTCGTATCGCTCATTACCACTGTCCTCGGTATTCCATACCCAAAGAGCTTCATGGTCAGCTTTGTTAGATCCTTTAGTATTGTTTTTCAGGGTGTGTGGTACAATGTGATGGGAATCATGCTTTGGACAAAGGCTTTGATGCCCAAAGGTTGTTTCATGCACTTGGAGGAAGCCCACTATGTGGTGAGGTGCAATACACAAGAAGCTCTAGACAGGGCCAAAGCACTAACCACACTCGAATTCAGCTGGTACTTGGTTATATGCATTGTCCTCACCATGTGTTTATACTTGTACATGATCAAAGTCTACCCCGAGCAAGATGAGCATGAGGCTTCGGCAAAATTTTTATCAGATGATCATCAAGAAGAGAAGGAACTCGTTGATGCTGAGGCTCAAAAGAAAAGCCGCAACTTTGGGCTCTTAGATGTTTTCATTAGTAAGATTTACAAGGGATCCAAAGCATAATCATGAGAGGTAAGAATTGAAAGAGATTAATGAAGACACAATGATATACATTTATGTTAGTGTACGTGTGATCAGATCCAGTGTAATGGTTTATGTTTGCTTCAATTGATTTGCGTTTGATGTATCCTATTAATGTTGGAATGTGACAAATTAATTTTCAATAGATTAAAGTGATCTTAATCAATCTTCTTCAAATATTTATTTAATATATAGTATGAATATACATACAAGTTATCACTTAGAAATATACAATATTTGATTATATAACCAAATTTTCAACAAAAAAATGATGTTATTGATACGATAGCTATAAATTATAGCTGCACTTTTAAAAAAGTAGTTAAATATTTATAGTTTCTGTAGAAAACAAAACTTACTTCTACTGGCGCAAAACCCGGGCGCATAAATGCGCCGGTAATCATAAAGCGTCGTTTAAGGTGTGGTCAGTAAAAATGATTAGCGTTGTGCCACAAATTGGCGACGTTTTGGGTTTATATATTTAGAATTTAATTATATTTCGATTTTTAATATCTTTTATACATAAGAACTAAAATTTATAATTAAGATAAAAATATATATATTGCAATTATCAACAAATCTCACTTGATAAATCATATGAAACATGAGAAATTAATAAAAGTAACATATTCATTTGCATATCTAATAGAAAACTTTATAAAAATTCATGTCATATATCACTAGTGTAAATGTGTTCAATTGCGACAGTAAACACTGTCGCTATTGTGTACTTTCCTGTCGCTAAAGGTCAACAGCCACAGTAGATAGACCTGTCGCCAACTGACGCTATTGGTTCTGTAGCTAAAATGTGGCTACAGGAATAAGTACTGTCGCTAAAAGAATGGCTACAGGAATAAATTACTGTTGCTAAAAGATTGAATACATAAATTTAAAACAGTCATTCAATGTCTACTATATCTATTATTAACTAAAAAGAATATTAAAACCATTTTAAAATACAATTTTTTAATACTAAAATTAAATATTTATATTACTCTATTAAGTGAATAAAAAATACATCAAATCTAAATTTGAACTCTAACATGTTCCAATATTTTTCTCAACAATCATCGTTTACTATTGTAATCCATAATCATCAAAGTAATTCCTGCCAAAAATCAAAAAATTAATAAGATCATCACTTGATAAAAAATTAAGTCAATCTAAAATAATAAGTCTTTAATCCAATGATCAAATAGTTTAATTTGTCCTAATATACCCATTAAGAATTTAACATTATAATCATCATGATGATCCACAAACATGTCAATCAATCAAGTATTTCTTATATATTAGGTAAAAAACTAAAATTATTCCATTTTTTATGGTAACCTTTCTTCATAATAATAATTGTAGAAGGAAATATTTCAAAGCGAGAAATAAGGCCTAAAAGTTTATGTGAGAATAATGGATGAATCTTGTCTCCAACAAAACAATAAAAAAAGCACATCAACTTAATAACTATCTTTTCAAGAAATCACTATTTGAAATAAATAATAATAATGAAAACATCAATGAATTAGCTATTTGAAGTAAACTTACCATATAATGATATTTTCTTGTATTGTTGTTATCAAGGTTGTTACTAGTAAACTAATTTGTTGAATTACCACTAACTAGTTTTATCTCCTGCAAAATAATAAAAATATTTTTTTTTAAGAATATCAATTCTGAAATGATGACATGAAAATGCATATATGAAAGTGTATAACCTCGAACGTGTTTGGTCATCAGCAAGAAAATAAGATCATGTTCCTAAAATGAGCAATAAGAAGTGAAGTCCGTCCTGAAATTTGATAAAAATAAAAAAATCTCAAGAGTGTTAGTAAATAAATAATAGGGCCTGGTTCATTAAACAATAAAAGTATAACATAGTTGTACAAAACTCTTCTAAATTTTGACACTATTAATCAATATAATAAAAATCAGAACCAATATAAATCAGTAGTCTACTAAGCTAATTTAGGTAGAGACAGAGTTATCATATACCATAAATGTCTTTTCTTCCATTTAATATGGGCAAGAATAGTGTCTCAAAAAGTTCTCGAATATTAACATGGTCATGCTGCTCCAAATGTCATTAACAAGTCTTTACACTCAAATCTGTTATATACGTCTGAATAACAAAAGAATATACAATTAGTTTTTCTCTCAAACATCAATAACTCACAACAAATATTGTAATATGTATTTGGTCATACCAACACTGACTACATATGAATGGATTGTATGTTAGATGTAACAATATTAGGTATCTGTGAGACCAAATAACAAAAAAGGTAATCACTAATAACAAACTTCTTATAGTCCAATAGAAAACTATTATCAAGATGATTATAGATCCATTAAGGGTTTTATCATGTTTGTTTCCTTTTTCTGAAGATATAATCAGGTCCCAATACAAATTTTTTATGTGAATAATCAAAGATAAAGAGATCAAACCTGAAGACTAAGAGTCCTCCATTTGAGATCAGTTAGGAATAGTAGAATCTGAGGATACTTCTCTTCCAAATATTGCCAAAATTATTCTGAGATAAAAATTCAGTTCAATTAAAGGATCTCTATAAAAAATAATGAACTATAATTTTTTTAATTACGAACCAGAAGAATCGTAAGAGAGTCAGCCACAACAATGTCTCTGTCAATTAGTACTGGTACAACACAAAGATAATTCAGTTTCTCAAATTCTACAAGCCAACAACAAAATGAAATATTCAAAAGAATCATGTCAGGACACATCTATCTCGAGTCTCGACATGAACAACGGAAAATAAATAATTATTTTGATTTCAGTAAAACCAATGAAACATCGCTCTAATCTTTCTTAGGGTTAAAAATGCCTACATAAGCTTCTTGCCTACAAATACCACAGATCTAGTCTCTCCGAACGAATATTCCACATTTTAGAGTTATTAAGATAAACTAAAATGGTTGTCCAAGCTCCTAGGTACACCTATCATTTTATATAAATTAAAAATTTCCAAACTGTAACTTAGTTTCCAAATCTGACTAAAATGGAGTTTTACCTGGGTCGTGCAACGAGCAACTACATCCCATTTATTGCAAGTTCTTCTACTGTTCTCCGTCCATACCCCATAATCTATTATGTGCAACAGAGTTCAAACACATCAGATCTTTAAAAATTGTTCAACATTCAAGCTTAAAAAATACTCACCCAATTACAACAAAGAATGCATAACCATCCATGTGATAGGACTCAACATTTTTTGTATCATTATTCTAAAATATAATTTCCATGAAAGCCTTGTAAATTCCATTTATGATAGATGTATCAACATTCGGAGTTCTCCCATGAATCTATTTGGGAAATCGAGATTGTATACTCCAAAAACAGCGAATTGCAGAGCTAGTCTCATCGGTATTAAAGGTGCTAAATAAGAAATATGAGTTGTGTGCCATTTTCCATCTATAATTTCTTCTAGTTTATTAACAATGACATAAAAAATCGTCACTGTAATATCACCATGTTTGAAGGATCATGTGGATTTGGACGGACAACGCACCAGCTGAAATATCCCATCTAGCTAGAAAAAAACCATAAAACATAAGTCTCGTATGGTGTTGAACTGTGTATGAACCTTTTGTTTCCACAAGTAACAAGTTATGATTTTAGATTCTGAAATTCAAGCTAGTGGAGATGCTTATGATCTATGAAACGGTAGTTCTATCCTGGTTCAAAAAATATTCTCTCGTAAACATTACCTTCAGGAACCGTGATTGATCATAGCGATAAGGATCTAATTCGTTAAAAAAAATGTCATCGAGAGGTCCAAGATTGCTAACATTGTCAATATACTTCCTAAGCTATTATAGTTTCAAATATATAAGACTGGCTTAGTGACTTGTACTAAAGAATTAACCTGGAACTGATGAGTTCAATTTTAACTAGACGGTATAGAACAATTTGTTCCTAATACTCCATCCTTCCATGAGTTCTTCCTTTGTTGTATCTCATTCCTGCAATTAAAGTTTGTTTAGTTCTAGAATTGTTTGTTATAATGATACCATGTTAGAAGCAATGACACATCAAGATCATTTCAAATCATAATAACTACATTTCAGTTTGTTGTCACGTTCAAAATCGGGCCTGAAAACTTAATCAATCTAATAACATAAAGAATATGAAATTCACTTGGCTATTTAAATAAAACAAAAATATAAAACCTTTGATGATTAATTAGGTTATTAACATTGGGTTTGGCTAATTAAATTTAGTAAAGCTCACAAGCTATAAAATCTATAAAAAATACAGTTCAATCCACAACTATAACCCAAATGTTGATTATTCTATCCAAGTTTGCACCTAAAATGTCCACAGTTTTATCCAAATAATGCCCAAATCAAATAAAAGAGAGTACTTATACATTTAAAACAAAAATAAATTTTAGTACTCAACCAATACATAATTAGCAATTGTATTGAACCTGAATACATTTAGCATTTATTTATAGAAATGATGAAAATACAGATTAATTTTAGTATTACAATAGTGAAATAAGGCCTAAATAGGATATGGTTTATACCTTCTCCTATGGATAAGTTGTCTTGCTACATGCACATTTATCTTGTGTACCAAAAAACTTATCTTTTGTTTTGCTAGGAGACTTCTTCTGTAAGGACATATAATAAAATGAATCAAGAGAATGTTGTCTGAGTTGGATATACAATGAAGATAAAGTTTACCTGAAATGAAATTAACTTCTCAACTGATTTCCCAGCTATAGAAAAAACATAACAGATTGTGTGTTAAGAGGGAATAAATGAAATTAATCAACCAATTCAGCTAAACTAAATACATACATGACTGAAATGTTTGGTTGAAGTTACTAGTCTCCTTCAAGAGTTGCTCAAACTGAGGTTTATAGTATAAAACACTTTCCATTGAAGAGTAATTGCTTGGTTGCAGAGACTTATACCGTGTAGATAAATAAACTGAAATGATAAACAAAAACTTAATTGTATGCAAATTATAAACAAAAATATTATCAAAAATTCAAGATTCAAGTACCGCAAGAGTGTTCTTACAATGACTACACTTGAAGTATGATTTGTGATAAGGAATTCCATCTACGGACAAAGGTTGAGCAGAAGAAGGAAAGTTGAAAGCGGTAGAAACCTTACATAACTGTCTCTAAATTTACTAGAGAGATGTGAAGGAATAAACATCTCGATACTTATGGATTGATTTTAGATCTGAGCGAGGTTGTAGTGCTTGTGAGGTAAGGATGAGTGATCAAGCGATCGAGACGAGGACTTGAGGTTGGACGAGCGAGCGAGCGATACTCCACAAGGCTTCTATCCTCCGCCATATTCAGTTAAGCTCGACGACGATTTCAAGGATAAAAATCGCAACCATGGGCGGTGAGTTCTTACTGTAGGTGCTGGTTTTGGAGTTAATTAGAACTCACATATAGGTGAACGCTCTGCAGTTAGGGTTTAATGTTAAATTTTAAAGTAAAATATAAATAAATAATACTTGGTATTTAACACAAAATAAAAATAAAAATAAAAATTGAAAACATGGATTGGCCACCGTATAAAAAATTAGTGGCAATTTAGATATATATTCCACTTTTTTTTTAATTGTCTTGATCAATCGCGACAGTAATGGTAAATAGTGGCTAAATTAGTCGCTATTACTCATTTTTATACTAGTGTATAACTTTTATTATCATTTTTGTTTCACCATAATCATACAACTTTTCTACTATGATAGTTATTTTTTGAAAGAATAAAATAATTTTCATTACATTAATAAAAGAGTTCTACCCTTTCCAAAAATAATATATAATAAAGAAACATGAATGAATAAACTATATACATAGCAACAAAATTCATTCTACACACATTATTTTTCAGCTTAAAATGTCCAGTGTTCTAGATAGAAGAGAACAAATGGTAAAAATATTATTACCAATATTTATGTGAAAAATATGATAGAGTTTGTCTCGATTTGGTACCACTCTCGCGGCCTGCACCAGTGATATATATATTATAATTCCGAATATTTTATTTTATTTTTATAGTAGGAATATGACATTATTCTCTAATTTCTTCCTTTTTTTAATTTAATTTAATATTTGTTTATCTAATTCATAAAAGTTGGACAAAAAATATGTTTATTCACTCATTTTATCCATACTTTTCTGTTATTTTTTTAAGTCCACCTCAGCTCGAATTTTTGAATCCATTCCTAGATATATCTACTCAACAAACAACCTCCACTACCAAGAAGTGAAAAAAAAACTCAAATGTGTCATTAAATTTCTCCATCAGGTCCAAAACTTAACCCGCCCAGACAGGTATGGAGTTTCACAATAGCTATGAAAAAGAGTTGAGGACCATACGAGCCAGGAGGGCCTTAGTCTCGAAAGTTCTCATGTTTCGGTCTAAACAAATGTTCCCCGAGAACACCAACAAAATGAAAATCCATTTAATCTGGATTGAGCCTCAAGGCATTGCAAAGGTCGATCCACACCACCCAACAATACTTGATGAAACCAACAATACTTGATGAAACCAGACATGACCCAATTCATCCCAACCGATTTCCACATGAGCTTCTAGATATTATGAACAATTAAAGGGACATTGAAGTAGAATATAGGACACAATTAACAACTACTAGTTTTTTTATTCGTTTAGTTGTTGTATTTGTTTAGCCATATTATGGAAAGCAACTTAGTTTGTATATATTGTGAAATACAAGTAATTCAATAATAACATGCATAAATACAAATATTAGAATGGATTATTAAAGATGACTAAAAACAATAAAGAAAAACACAGATTTATTGTATCATGAAGAAATAAGGTTACGTCCACACTCAATGAGATTATTATTAAAATGATCAGAACAAATATTACATCGTCATAGTTTATGATTTTGACACGAGTTTATATAACATATACATAATTAGACCAGAAACAATGTTCTCAAAATAAAGACTTCAATAATTTTTTGAGAAAACGACTTATTTGTCATTTCATTAAAAATCCCATGGAAGAAAAAACGGACATAGTTCCTTTGCTTTATTCTAACAACCTAGAATAATCAAATCTTCGGAAAATCAAAGAAACAAGTCGAATGATTTACAAACAATCAAACACTTGATTTTTTTTTATCTCACTTTGACTTTTTCGAAACTAGTGACTTCTTTATAGGGGATTCTCCATTCTTGACATAGCCCCATTCTCGACTTCAACTTTCTAAAGTACCTGATGACCATTGTACTTTTAAATAAGCCTCAAACTCACTAATATATTGTCTAAAACTCTTCAAGAACCTCCAAAATATTGTCACCATATTTTTCTAATTATATTACCCTACCAAAAAAATCTAATTTACTTGTGTGTTAATTTTATTTCATTATATATATATATATATATATATATATATATATATATATAATATTTAATACTATCTTTTCTTCTACTAAACAATCCAAATTTTACTCCGGACAAAATTTTCTTCCTGTTCTTTGGGAACTTATTTTAGCACACATGTGACCACTTATTTGTGGTCCTAAGTAACATGTGATTTCAGTATTACCACTCCAAAATGACAAATAATTTTGTTGTGATAATATGTCATATCTGCTCATTGAATATTGAATGGACCTAATTAATTTGGTGTTCAAAAGTTTTCATATCTTATCTTCGATTTTATTCTTAATTTTAGCACGAATAGGACTTGAGATACAAATTAGTATGCTACAATTACAATAACAAGAACATTGCTTTTGAAACATGACGAAGGGATAATTATATTTTGCCATCGATCTTGACCCTCATGATCATCCATGTTGTTCATACCTAGAGTTAATGACAAATTAAGCTCATAATACCTAGGTTAAAAAGGTTAAACTATTAAAGTTTGTAATCAAAATCAAGGCTAGACTATTCACATTCTCTCTCATCATTTGCAAATGTCAAGTCAAAATCTTTGATCATATATATTATAAGATAAATAGAGAAGTTAGAGTTTCTTAACATAAATAAAATGGATGCAATGCAAGAGTTTTATACTGTTAGTGATAAAATAACTTTAAGTGCTAATAAAGATAATATATCTAACATCTTCTCTCAAACTCACGATGTAACAATAATAAACATTGAAAGTTTGTCAGCAAAGAGAATGCACTTTTGTAAATATATTAGCAATCTGCAAGGAGAAAGGAACGAATGACAAAGTGATGGTGTGAGTATGTAGATGATGACGAGTGACATAACAATAAATATTGATATGTTTAGTTCACTCATTAAAGACGAAATTCTGTGCAATCTGAATAACACTTTGATTATCACAATGTAGCAGAGTAGAATGAGAACGAGAAATACCCATATCAGTAAGTAATCGATGTAACCAAATAATTTCACAAGTAGTCAAGGCAATGACACGATACTCAGCTTCTATAGAAGACCGAGATATGACATCTTATTTCTCGCTCTTCTACAAAATAAGCGAATCATCGAAGAAAATACAATATCTATTGGTCAATTTGTGGTTTGTAGGATTACCACCCCAATCTGCATAAGAGTGACGCGCAACTCTAATGAAGACGTTGAAAGAAACACGAGACTATGAAATAGAGTACCCCAAAATACTTATGAAGATGAAGAACAATAGCCCAATGAACTATACTAGGGGAAATGACAAACTAACTGACCACATGAACTGAATGCGTAATGTCTAGGCGAGTTATAGTAAGATAAACTAAATTGCCAATAGTGGTACGATAAATACCAAAATCCTCCAAAGGAGTGCCATCAGACGTAGAGTATCTAACATTGATCTCAAGGGGGTGTATCAATAATTCGATTGTCGGTTAGTTGAGCACGCTCAAACAAATCAGCAATGTACTTTGATTGAGATAAAAGATAAACTTTTGGAGAATAGGCTATCTCGATTCTTAAAAAATAACGTAACATGCCTAAATCTTTCATAGCAAAGGAATGTGCCAACTCAGATTTCAATGATTCAGTACCATCATGATCATCACGTGTAATAATCATATCATTAATATACAATGATATAAGAATACGTTCTTCCATTGTACGCTTGACAAATAAAGCCAAATCATGGTGACTAGGAAGAAATCCAAGCGAAGTGATCACCATAAACAATTTTTCAAACCATGCACATGGTACTTGTTTGAGACCATAAAGAGCTTTGCAAAGCTTTGAAAACTTCACCAAACTAACGAGGAACACCCGGGGATGCATCATATAAACCTCGTAATGAAGGTCACCATTCAAGAACGTATTCTTCACATTAATTTGAGAGATTTTCCATTGACAAACCAAAGAAACATCAATCAAAGTGCGAACAATTGTCATTTTCTTAACAACAACAAATGTTTCATCATAATCCATGCCATACTCTTGAGAATAGACTTTAGAAACAAGTCGAGCCTTGTATCGCTCTATGGAACTATATGATTTTTTTTAATCTTGTAGACCCAACGAGAGCCAATGACATGTTTTCCAGACAGTATTGAAACCGTATCCCATGTATGAGTATGATGTAAAGTAGTAAATTCCTAAACCATGGAAACTTGCCAAAAGGGATCACGAACTGCCTCTCTATAGGATGAAGGCTTAGAAAAATGATGAAAATAAGTGAAAAAGGAAGAAAATAAAGTAGAATAAGAGGAGTACTCAAAATTGAGAAGTTTAATAGACTTACAAATGCGAGTGGAGTGATGAAAAGGAGGATTCGCAATATCATTCGGTAATTGGGTGGTCATAAAAGCGGACATGTGAGGTGGATGTACCATGAACCAAAGTATCAGATAGATTTTCATCGGGATCAATGTCAAAGTAATCAATACGAACTAGATCTGTTTAGGTCATATGATATGAACTAGTAGGAACATAGAAGAATAAAATGTGCTATAAAAATATAACATGACGAGAGACATACAATTTTTGATTAACTGGATCAAAACAACAATATCCTTTTTGACCAAGATCATAACCCATAAAACACATAAGGCAGACCGGGGGAGAACTTATTATGCTCAATATGTGGTCAAAGGACAAAACGAATCCAACCGAAAACACGCAACGAGAAATAATCAGGTGAATGACCATATAATTTTTTAAAAGGGAACAAACCTAAATTATGTGATATTGAGATTCTATTGATCACATGAGCAGTGGTAATAATTGATTCCCCCAAACACACTAGGAACTTCAACTGATAGCATGAAAGAACGAGCCATTCCAACAAGTTGACGATGTTTTCTTTCAGCCACACTATTTTGTTGAGGAATGTTGGTAATGAGGTTTGGTGAATGGTACCATCATAGGCAAATAACTAAGAGAAATCATTAAAAGTGTATTCATCCCCCCAAATCACACCCAAAATATTTAATCACTAAAGAATATTTGGTTCTCACTAGAACTCGAAAATTGGTGACCATAGTAAGAAATTCAGATTTGCGTTTCATAAGATAAACCCAAGTATAACGAGTGAATTCATCAATAAAAAATATAATATCGAGAACCTCTTTTAGAGGAAACAGAAGAAGGTTCCCACACATCAAAATGCACGAGATCAAATTGAGTAGTGGAAAGAGAAATACTTTTATAAAAAGGCAATGCTGGAAATTTAGCCAATTTTCAACCACTACAATCAGAAATATCACGACTTTCTAAACAACCCAAAACTCTAATACACACTAAATTTTTTAAACAAGATCCAGAAACATGACCCAAATGGGAATGCCAACGGAAAAATTTCGAAGAAAAGCGATTGAAAAGAAATGATGCCAAGACAATGCTAAAGGTAGCAACATCTGATACTTTGAGTTCATCAAAAATATAAAGTCCTCTATTCCTACGGCTTGTCCTAATCACCTTCTGTGACCGCAGAACCTTAACACAACAATTGAAAGAAGTAAACAAAATTGTGAGACCATAATCACATAATTGACTAACATATACAAGGTTTAAAAAAGACTAGGAATATAGTAGACATGTGAGAGAGATAAACAAGATATATGTATATAATTAATTCATGTCAATGACATTGGAGTAACATCGGAAGTTATAATGGAAAATAATGGAACCGAATTAACTAACACAAATGAGTTAATATTATGAGATATATGATGTAATGTGCTTAAATATAATATCCATAATGGAGATGATGTACCTAAGTTATCAGACGATGACAAACTTTTATGAGAGGAGGCGGACATGGCGTGAGGGTGTAAGGTAAGGAACTCTTAAAACTGCTCAAACATATATGGATCCAAGGTCGGAGCAACAATTATATTACTGATATGTAGTGGGCGATAGCCCATTGTGCAATTGGTGATGAACATTGTTGTGGAAGTGGTCGTAGTTGGCGTTTATTCTTATTCACCGATTTTGAACATTGAGAATTACAATGATCATTTTGCTTGCAGAATGCACATTCATCTAGAGAGGCCTTAAAATTAGGTCGATTTTGATTGCTAGCAACAAAAATAGATGGATGTGTAGGCGTAACAAATTCCTTGTCTGTTTTAGACCTAAGTTGAATTTTTTTCGCTAACAATTTATTGACAACATAGTCAATAGCAGGAAGAGAGGAGCGATGTAGAATTGTTCCACGTAGTGCCTCAAAGTCATTTCGAATGACCATTAAGAACTGCACTAAATACTGCTCTTCTCGACGAGTTATTTAGGGTTCAAATTTTCTTAATTTTGCATACTTAGTGAGAGCCAATTGATCCTAGAGATCAGACATGACAGAATAAAATTCTTGTATACTCTTATCATTCCACTAAAGTAAGCGAATGTCCGTCTCTAGTTGATACTACTTTGTAAAATTCAATTGTGTATATAGTCTGGCTAGATGATCTTAAACTTTCTTAGCTGTATCATATATGTCCAACTAAATGCCAATGGAGTGGATAATAAAATTGTTAATCAACGTAATGATTTTCGAGTTATTTATCTCCCAAGTATAAACTAAAGCCTCATAATCACTCAAATTATCATTTGTAGGTTTGATATGCATCCCTATTACATAATTCCACAAAGATTTTCCGCACAACAAATTCGTCATAACGTAACTCCAATATGTATAATTTTTGCCGTCTAAATGAACACTAATGAACTGAAGCGAATCATCTTTACGACTAGACATGGTAAAAATAGTAGCAACAAATATGAATCCCAAAATATAACAACGAAAACACAAAATACAACAACTCGAATACAAATCTCCAAACAAAATCAGCTAGAGCAACAACTAATCAAAAGGAAGCGAAAGCAAAAAATACCATTGATGATTACAGACTCCAACACTAAATTCAAATCAGAGGTTGTAGATTGGAAGTTTTAGGTTGTAATAAAGAGAATTTATAAATGGAGGCTCTGATACCATGATAAGATAAAGAGAGAATCTATGATTTCTTATTAGCAATCATAAATAAAATGAATGCAATGAAAGAGTTTATATAATTGGTGATTACAATAGACTGAAATATCCTTAAGTGCTAATAGACTAAAATACGCTTAAGTGCTAAAAAAGATAATAAAAATAATATATATATATATATATATATATATATATATATATATATATATATATATATAATGATACATATATGGAAATTTCAATTTGTAGCTTAATTTAACCACGTGAAAACCCACCTTAATGATCATTTATGGTTAGGCGTCCCTTGATAAATCCCATCGATAAATTATTAACGACGAAATAATCATTGTTACCATGGTAAAAATGTTGTTATTATTCCTCAACAGTTTTACCGTCGTTAATAATTTTAAGAATAAAATTTGGTCAGAAAAAAGAAAATAAATAAAGAATAAAACAACAAACATATAATAGTGATATATCACGTGAAATCATGTCCTTATGGTTATGGGTAGAGTCTTCCCCAAACTTAAAAAAAAAAAGTTATTCAAAAATAAAATTTAAAATGATTAAAATACATAAGAGAGTATGCTATATATAATCCTGTATGACTTTTCTATTAAGTAGCAAACTTTACAAATTAGTGGACTAATGAAAAGTCTTCTTTTCAAAAATATAAACAATACGGTTCATACATATTCATACCTAGTCCAAGACTAGGTCCATCTACCAGCTAAAGTGGTCCTGAGAAACATTGATTAATTTCAACATAGTTTAGCAATAAAATAAAATAATAATAATTTAACCATTAAGGACCACATCTTATGAAAAGTCAATATCAAGGACAAATCATTTTGAATAATTTTGTTGTAGGCCAATATTGGAGAGATATGCATGACAATCCTGTAGCATTAACTTGCCCTTCTTCCGTCTCCAATCCAAGAAAGGTTCTTCATTATTGAGACTCTGGTTAAGTTATGAAGTCTACACTTATAATAAACTATATAATAGTTAATTAAATTTTATTGTGTTTGTATTTGGTTTGACTTTGGTCTGACCAAGATTTTATTACCTGAATATTTATCCTATAAATATGTTATTATTAAAAGTTTACATTAATAAGACATAATTCTAGAGATAAAGTGTGAGACAAATGTTCTATGTATTCCTTCTTTTTCTTCATAGTAAAATATGGTGGCAGCTGAAGTAGACGTAGCTCATTTGAGTGAACCACTATAAATTTGTGTCTTCTTGTGTTCTTCTTTTTGCGTTTTTACAGATCGTTTTAAGTATGTCAGATTTAGGGATTCAAATCCTAACAACTGGTATAAGAGTTGCTAGGCTAGATTGGAAGATTTGATAGAACATATTATGACATCTAGAGGATGAAGATTGATGATTATCTCTATGGAAAAAAGTTTAATGTTACTTTGAGTGAGAAACTAGATAAGATGGATGAAGCTGAATGGAAACTCCCTGATAAATAGGTTTTGGGAGTTGTCCGATTAACGTTAGCCAAGACGATTGTTCACAATGTAACAAAGGAGAAGACCACCATGGGTCTGATGAAATCTCTTTCTGATATGTATGAGAAACCATCTACTAACAACAAGGTTCATTTAATGAAAAAGCTCTTCAATTTAAAAATGGTTGATGATACTTTTGTTACTACTCATAAAATATACAATTGTATATCAACTGTATATCATGGGTCTGAACGAATTTAATACAATTGTAAATCAACTACTATCGGTTGAGATTGATTTTGGGGACGAAGTTAATGTCTCGGTTTTTTTAACATCTCTACCAAATAGTTGATAACATAAGAGGGCATCAATTAACAACCCTATTGGAAATTCTAAACTGAAATTTATTGAAGTTAGAGATCATATTCTTGTTAAAGAGGTTCGTAAAATTGATTCTGGTGAAACATTCAAAGGTTCTGCTCTAAAAAGGTAATGATAGAAATTTCAACTAAGGTAAGAGAAGACATTTGATTGCTGGAATAGGAGGAGTTAGTCCAAGTCTGGACAAATATTTGATTGCTGGAATTGTTTTAAGTAGGGTCACTTGAAAATGAATTGTAAATCATCTAAGAGAAACGATGATAAGAAAAATGATGTAGCCAACGCAGTTACAGAAACTATCACTAATGCATTGCTTCTATATGTTGATATCCCGATAGATTTATGGGTTTTGGATTCATATGCGTCTTTCCACACCACTGCCCACAAAGAATTAATGGAGAATTATGTGGTAGAAAACTGAAATTTTATCTCGCAAATGGTGAGACACTAGATATTGTTGGAATGGGGGAGTGAACATCAAATTGAAGATGGAAAATGGTTATGTTTGGAAGATTAATAAGGTGAGACACATTTTAGGTTTAATGCGCAATTTGATTCCTGTTACACAACTTGATGAAGAAGGTAACGATTTTAGTTGTGGAAATAGTGCGTGAAATGTGACTAAAGGAGTGATAGTTATTGCTCAAGGTCATAAAACTGGAACATTATACACGATTTCAACATGTAGAGAAATAGTTGTTGTTGTAGTTGATGACTCAAAGAATATTGAGCTATGACATTGTAGGTTGGGCCATATGAGCGAAAAAGGATGTAATTCTTTTGAAGAATGGTCAAATTCCAGAACTGGAGTATGTGAACATTAGTTATGCGGAAACTGCATTCTCGGAAAATAGAAACGGGTGAGCTTCTTAAAGATTGGGAAGGAGCTAAAGAAAGAAATACTAGAGTTGGTACACATTGATGTGTGGGGACCTACATCTGTTTTTTTGATTGGTGGATCATACTACTACATTACGTTTATAGATGATTCGACGAGAAATGTATAGGTATATTTTATGAAGAACAAATCTGATGTATTTGTGGTTTTAAAAAAGTGGAAGGCTTTGGTTGAAAATGAAACAAATAAAATGTTAAATGCTTGAAATTCGACAACAGAGGCGAGTACATCAGTTCAAATTTTAGAGAATATTGTGTTGTAAATGGGATTAGTATGGTGAAGACTATTTCTCGAACGACTCAAGAGAATGGAGTAGTTGAACAGATGAATCGAACATTGAACAAGCTTGCTAGAAGCATGAGATTACATGCAGGGATGCCTAAAACCTTCTGGACAGAAGCTATCAACACTATTGCCTACTTGATAAACAAATGACCCTTTATTTCTCTTGAATTCAGAATTCCCGAAGAAGCCTAGACCAATAAAAAGGTAAACCTTTCTTATTTGAAAGTGCATAGTTATTTATCATATGTTCATATTAATGAATATGATAGGAAAAAGCTTGATCCAAAGTCTATTTTTTATTGGTTATGGTGATACCGAGTTTAATTATCGTTTTTGGATAATCAAAATCGGAAGATCATTCGTAATAGGAATGTTATCTTCATTGAACAAGTTCTCTACAAAGATTGTGTTGGGAAGACATCAGATGGTGATTCCAAACTGAAAGAGACTTACAATCGATTTGAAAGATTTTTCAGCTGAATATATACCAATTGTCGAAGAAGACCAATGTGTTGTTGAAGATGAAATTGTTGAGAACATGGCCCTAGAGGAAAATCAGTAAACACTGGTTATACAATTAAGAATATCGTCAAGAAATCAAAAACCAGTCGAGAGGTGGTCCCCATCTCTAAACTATATCTTGTTGAAAGATAGAGACGAACCTGAATGCTACAAGGAAGCAATACAATCTGATGAATCAATTAAATGAGAGTCTGCGATGAAAGATGAGATGGACTCTTTGATGTCGAATCAGACTTGGGAGCTCACTAAGCTACCAAAGGGAAAAAAACACTTCACAACAAATGGATCTCCATGATTAAAGAAGAACATGACAAAACCATAAGGTACAATACAAGGTTGGTTGTGAAAGGATTTCAACCGAAGGAATGTATTAACTACAATGATATCTTCTCTCTAATGGTCAAATTGATGACAATTAGAACTATTTTGAGTTTGGTTGTGAAAGAAGACCTTCATCTTCAATAAATGGATGTCAAAACTATTTTTCTTCATGGTGATTTGGATGAAGAGATTTACATGCGACAGACACAAGGCTTTAAAATCAAAGGAAAAGATGAGTTTGTGTGTAAGCTTAAGAAGAGTCTATATGGTTTGAAACAAGCTCCAAGACAGTGTTACAAGAAATTCGACTGCTTCATGAAAAGTAACAATTTTTTTGAGCTGTGAAGCTGATTATTGCTGCTATATAAAGAGGTTTGATAAATCGTACATTATTATACTCCTCTACGTTGATGACATATTGATTGCTGAAGCAAACTTATATGAGATTAACAAGCTAAAGAAAGAGTTGCCTGAAAAGTTTGCAATGAAGGATTTGAGTGCTGCAAAATAAATCATTGGGATGAGATTTTTAGGGATAAAAAGTTCTTAAGCTTTTATAAGAAGAATATGTCAAGAAAGTTTTTAGTAGATTCAACTTGTACGATGCAAAACCATTTACTACCCCCATAGCTAATCATTTCAAACTATTTATAGATCAATCGCCTTCAATAGAGGATGAGAAAAATTACGTGGCCACCGTTTTGTATGTTTCTGCCATTGGTTGTATTATGTATGCGATAGTTTGTATAAGACCAGACATAGCACAAGTAGTGGGAGTTGTTAACAGATTCATGAGCAACCCGGGTTGATAACATTATAAAGTAGTAAAGTGGATACTATGATACTTAAGAAGAAGTATGGGTCTCGTTTTATGTCTTCGAAAGTCTAATATGGGTTTGGAAGGATATGTTGATGTTGACATTTATAGTGATGTTGATAGTAGAAAAAGTACAACATGGTACATTTATACTCTAGGAGATACTGCAATCAATTGAGTTTCAAAATTGTAAAAGATTGTCGCTCTTTCTAGTTGTGAGGCAGAGTATATTGCTGTGACATAGGCTTCTAAGGAAATGATGTGGTTGCAACCCTTTTTGCGAGAATTGGGTCAAGACTATGAGAAAAGTGTGTTGCGATGCGACAGTCAAAGTGTCAATCATTTGGCAAAGTATTCAGTTTATCATGGAAGGATGAAGCATATACATGTTCGTTATCATTTCATCCGATCAACTTTAGAAGATGAAGTGTTAGCTTAGGAGAAAATTCTTGGGAGTGAGAATCCAGCTGATATACTGACAAAAGCTGTGACAAACGAGAAACTGAAAGTGTGTGCAACTTCAGTTGATCTTCTTCGTTAAGACACCGAATGGAAGCCGCTACTAATCGAGAAATGATGAAGTTAGTCTCCAATAGTTAATTATAGTTTATTGGGTTTATATTTGGTTTGGTCTTGGGCATGACCAAGATTTATTTAAGTTTTATTACTTGAATATTTACCCTATAAATATGTTATTATTAAGGGTTTACATTGATAAGACATAATTATAGAGAGATAAAGTGTTAGGCAAAAATTTTGTATTCCTTCTTTTTATTCATAGTGAAATATGGTGGCAGCTGAAGTAGACGTACCTAATTTGAGTGAACCACTATAAATTTATGTCTTTTTGTGTTTTTTTTTTTTTGTGTATTTACAGATTGTTTAAAGCCGGACGGATTTGAGAATTCAAATCCTAACAACTCTTGTCTGAGCCTTGACCAAAATGCGACATTGGAGGATTGGTAGGTTATTCGGAGCCTAACCTTCGGAGCCCATAACATGCAAGATGTTTTTGTTTGAGTAGCAATTGTCATCCTCAACCCTTTAATAGCGAGTGAAGAGACATCGTGGTCTATTGTTCCGATGTGGCCGGAGGTCATAGGCACCAAGGGTTTTATTTGTTGACTTCTCAATTCGTTTATCTTATTTTGAGTTTTTTTGCTTAGCTTGTAACTTTTAATTTTTTTTTTTAAAAAAAAGATGATTTTTCATTAATTTAGGTTTCATATAAAACACAAGTTATCACTCAGAGATAAACCAGACTCAAATAAAACGACTTACGACAATAATATTTTAATAGTCATAAATAAGTTTAAAATAAAAATCAAACATCATCATATCAGAATAAAATCATTTGAAAAACTAAACTTGAAAAGTCTAAGTTAGTGTAAATGGAACAAAACTTAATGTGAATTTAGAAAAATCCAATTTCCAGAATTTAAAAGAATATATATATATATTACAATGTTTGAATTTAAGGTATAAAATTATTTAAGAAGTCAATTAGAGCAACTATATTCTCCTAATTAATGTTTTTTCTTTAATATTTAGTGCTATAATATTTCAATTTTTATATTTAAATTTGTTTATAGAGTACCTTAATTGTTAAACCGCATTACTTAGCACATGAGACAAGCGCAAGACCTTAGCAGTTGAGTACCCTAAAAACATTAGATCTATGTTTAGCGTTTTTAAACTGACCAATAACTAATGTTTTATTGAGATGTCTAATATTAAATAAAAATAAACTATATTTTTTTGTTGTATAATTTTATTTTAAAGAAATAAAATTAACACAAAAGGAAAATGTAATATTTTGTTATGCTAATGTAATTAGAAAAATATTGTGACAATATTTTAGAGATTTTTTTATCAAGATATTAATATTGATCTAGTTGAAACTTATTTAAAAGTGTAGATGAACGCTTTAGAAAACTGAAATTTTTTTCTTAAGAGTATCGTTTTCAATCTCAGTTTTGTATCTATTAGGGTTTTGAGGGATCGAGTGTTATATATATAACTCTAATATGTCTTGATGTAATATTTTCTATTCTGTTCTCCTTACTAAGATATTTTTTTTTCTGATAGAAATTTAACCAAATTTTATTCTGATATATAATACCAGCATTGTTAATTTTGCTATTAATTTCTTTTATACTAGTGCAAAGAAAATCGTTTTCCCATTGCTACCTACTTAACAATTAAACTTACATAAAAAAAGATTCCTCAATAAATATCTTTTGGGTCTTTCTACATTTTTTTTATGTTAACATGTTTATATCCATGGATTTAACGTGGTTTTTTTTTTTTTCTGACTATGCATGCCTTTATATATAAATGCCCAACTCAATATTGAGATAATAACAATAAGGTCTGAACCACCAGATTAATTAACATACATACAGAATGTTAAAACCTCAACTATCTCGCTCTAGCACATGCCAAACCTTAGTACAATGTCATAATTGGACCACTTTCCTCTCCGGCAGCAGCAGCGGGATAGCCTTGCCGGCTGGCCGGACTTTTCCGCTGATGCCAAAAGGGAGAAAGTTGCACAACGATACCTGCCTCCGAGGTGGCTCTACCACCACCACCACCGTGAAGGCGGTGGCCGGCACCACCACTTTGAAGAAGGTGGCCGGCACCGCTAATACTACTGCCGACGTAGAGATTGCGAAGGGTACCATCTATGTGCGATTAACTGAAGGGATCCTGTCGAGTTTTAAGTTCGCTGACGTCATCAATGGTTCTATCCTTTCAGAAAACTTACAAAACGTCGTCATCGATTTGCTCGGGAAACCTATTCTCGTGGAGGTTGTCAGCTCGGAGTTGGACACCGGTAAGATAACAATTAATAATAATAATTTTTTTTTAATGGTTAAATTAAAAGCCCTAATTAACTACGTACTTGACGTAACAAGACAAATTTGATTTATTTGAAAATTAATTATGAGTAAAGATAGATATTGAAAAGTTTTAAGTACAATAATGATAATGATAGATGTTGAAAAGTTTTAAATAGATATAATTATTGGAAATTTTTGTAGAAAATGAATCATTTTAGGGGTGAATGTAAATTTGAAATTATCTATTTTATTATATTTTCATTTGTCTAAATTTCCTAAATCACAAAAAAAATAAAATATCATTATTCTTTAAATTATTAAGTTTTAACTAAAAACATGGATAATATAACTATTTGAACTACACAACATTATTATTATTATAATTATTTAATTTTTGCCACATAAGCATCCTAAATAGGAAAAATACATATTATATGAAATTATTTTAATTTGTTTTTATATACATCATATCTTAACTTAATGATTTTAAAAAAATAATATATAATAAAATAATAATTTTATTAAATATTTTAATAAGATTAACCATTATAATAATTAAAATTAATAATAATTTAAAATAAAATATATGTAAGTAATAACTTTATTTTAAAAGTTATAATAAAATTTTAAAAAATAATAATAATTTTAGATTATTATTATTTAATTAAGTGTTTATTTAATAAAAAATTATTATAAATATATTTTTATATAAATAAGAATGCTTAATCTTATTAAAATTTTAAAACTAAAATTATTATTTAAATAAAATATTATTTAGACATAAATATTGGAATATTTGATTTATTTGAAGTCAACTAAAACTTTGTTAAATAAAATCTTTTTTTATAATATATATTTAACATTTTAACATAATTATTTTATTATAAAATAAAAACAATAATACATTTGAAATTATAGTTTGTATTTTCAATAAAATTTAAAGTTCTAATTTATTTATAAATCTATTTATTATACATTTTATTTATAATAACTATTTAAATATTTATTATATAAATATCCATTACATAAATAATAATAATTTAGAATTAAATATTTTATAATTATATTTGAATTTATAATTTTATTAAATATTTTAAAATAAAATTATTATTTAGAAATATTTTATTTTAATCATTATTAATTTTAATAATTATAAATGAAATTATCTTATTAAAATATTCAAATTGAAATTAAAATTTTATAATATTTTATTACATATTATTTTAAAATAAAATTATTAAGTGAAAATATTCCTATATTAAAAATAAATTAAGATTGATGCTCAAAACATTGAATTATAAATAAATAATATTATCAACTTGTAAACATTAATTTTGTATTTTTTTTCTTAACCAAGTAAATTTGATAATTTTGTTAAGTTTTTAAGCTAAAATAAAAATATTTTTAGTGCATAAATAAATTTGAAAGTTTAGAGATATACAAATATCATATTCGATATAATAACAAATAATATATAACCTACCAAACTTCTAATCATAACTGTGCATCTCCAACCAGCATTAAAACATAAATTAAATATAAATTAACCTTCTAAAATCATAAGTACTAGTGCTATTAATTTCTACGTGATAACACCTAACAATCCATAATAAGTTACTACTATACCTAAAAACACAGATTTTTTTTATTAATGTTATTCAATTTAAAAAGATAACATAATTAATCTCCACAATCCTGTTGAACCTTCCATATTTTTAACTCTTTACCTTCACCAACTGGTTTGTATAATAATGGAATTTTTTTAAAAAATTATCCAAAACTCTTATTAATTTACTTCTATTATCTGCCTTTATTTTCTTCACGATTAATTAAGCATTTTTTGATGGGTTTGAAAATATAAAAGTCTTCCTCTCCCATGGCTAATTTATTGGAAAATTTTGGTTTACAATTTAATTATATTTTCTCATATGGAGGATGCATCCTTCAAATATTTAGCCTAAAGATAACAACAAGGTTTGTTATAAATTATATGCTGTTAAATATATTTTTTTAATTTAAATATTTTGTTTTCATTAATTTATTTTAACTATTTTTTTATTTAATAATATATTTTTTTAAAATTATAAACGTTTTTTGTTATAAAATAATATTATAAATAAAAATAATAAATATTTATAAGGATATAAATATTTATGAACTATTTTTAACATATTAAAATATTATATTAAATAAATTATTTAACAAATAATATTAAAATAAAATACTAATATATTTAACACGCTATTTTGTTTGATTTTTATATTTTAAAACTATTAATTATTTTTATATAATATAATATAATATAATATATATTCAAACATCAAAATAAAAATGATTAATTTATTTAGCACTATATTTTAATATATTTTACATAGTTCATAAATATTTATTATTTTAATTTATATACGGTTATATAACAAAATAAAGTTTATATATATTATTAGACTAATATTAATATAAGAAACTGAAATAAAAAAGTTTATTGAAAATATATTAAAAAGAATTAAAAACTGAAAACAAAATTTAAATTAAAAAATTAGTGAATAAAGTATTTCAGTAAACAAAAATAGAAACTAGCTATGTACAAAATAATATGATAATTGAGAAAGTTCAAGAAAAAAAATACCAATTACACCATTTACAAAGATTGACTGGAGACTTAATTTAAAATTTCCATAAATAGGTGAGGATACATTAAAATTATATTTTTATAGCTAATTGTATAAAATGAGATTTTTACTATATTGTTTTCTTATATCCTCAATTTTGGAAAATGTTTAAGGATAGAAAGGAAATAACGACGAAGAGTACATTTTTGTTTTTCTCATCTTATGTATATTATTGCTTTGAGGGTCCTTATCACCTTATCACCATTAATGAAGGGTTGCTATTAATGGTCCTTGTCTTTGTGTTCAAACTTAAACATTAGGGGCTGTTTTTTTTCTGAGCAAGATATTTTGGACTAATTTATGGACACCTTATATAATTCCTAATTTCATATAAACATCCTTGTATTTAGACAAAATGCTGGAAGATTAATTTTTTATTTTTTTTTAAAATATAATTAGTTGTCTTATGTGTGAAAACCAAATTTTAAATTTTAAACACAATGGTAACAAAATATTTACAAAAACTCAATCAAAGTATCAAACACAAAACATCCATTAATCTAACCCAAAAACTAGTCTTAGAATCCAAAATCAAAGATGTAAAAACAAAACACATCAAACAAACAATCCCGACCAAAACAAAACAGAACAACACATTCCAAACCATTTATTAAACGACCTTTAAAAAGACATGTCAAGCACATTCATATCTAGTATAGTCAGGGGCGGAGCCAAGATTTGAAACCTATTCGGGCTAATTTTTTTATTAAAAAAATATATCCGGGCTAGTTTTATAGTTTGATATCATCAATGCCTTTTAGCGACGGAAAATAACCAATAACGACGGTAATTTACCGTCGTTATTGATAAAATACATACAGACTGTTTAAGGCTACCCGGGCTACCGCCCGGACCGGCTTGTACTTGGCTCCGCCCCTGAGTACAGTACAACGCCCCCCTTTATCTCATTTAGAATGATGAAAATTCAAAGTAAAAAAATAAATCTTAAAATTATTGTAGATCATGCTAAAATAAATTGTTGACATTTTGCTAAGACAAATATTATGGATTTGAATGACAAATATTTTGCTTAACTAAAAAACAATTAACAGAATGAGTTCTCATGTTCTACCAGACTCCACGAACTACGAGTCTTAATGGTGTACAACTTTTTGTAAAAAATTAAAATAATTAAGTTAATTTCAACAACAAATTAAACTAGAATGATAATAATTGATTAATTTGTTTATGATTGAAGAGACTGGATTGGAGAAGGAGACAATAAAGGGTTATGCACGCAAGAAGGAGAGGAAGGACAATATGGTGATTTATGAATGGGAATTTAATATCCCTATGAACTTTGGGGAGATCGGCGCAATTTGGGTTGAGAACTTGCGCCGAACCGAGATGTTCATCACGAACATTGTTATTGAACCACTCAACATGAGCTCCATAAACCTCTCTTGCGACTCGTTTGTAGCATCCAAGTTCGATAAACCGGAGGAGAAGAGGATCTTCTTCACCAACAAGGTCCGTTATTATAGAAATCTATTTTAATTAATTAATGTGACATACCTAAATTTAATTTGTGGGATATAATCACAGGCATACTTGCCATCCAAGATGCCCGAAGGGCTTAGAAGGTGTAGAGAAGAGGAGCTTGAGAAAGTCAGGGGAGACGGCGCAGGCGAGCGCAAATTCTACGATAGAATCTACGATTACGACGTTTATAATGATCTTGGAAACCCCGACTCTGATCCCAACCAGATAAGGCCGGTCCTTGGAGGGAAGGTTAACCCTTACCCTAGGCGTTGTCGCACTGGCCGTGGCCGAAGCAAAACCGGTATAACTAATTAAGTACTACTTTACGTTTTCACATCATTTTTTTTGTTAAGAAAAAACAGTGAACATATATCATGACATGGATAATCAATGATGATAGTACTATTTTTTTAATTAATGGTTCATGGGTATGATGGTTTTGGATGCAGACCCTAAATCTGAGTCGAGGAATGGCTCAATGTACGTGCCAAGAGACGAGGCGTTTTCGGATTTTAAGAATGCGACATTCACATTAAAGACAGTAAGTTCGGTGTTGCCCGCTGTATTTCCAACCTTAGAGACACTTGTTGTAAACAGCAAACTAGGGTTCCCCTACTTCACGGCTATTGATACCCTCTACGATGATGAAGCCACCGTTCAGAAACTCAAGAGCAGCGACAATTGGTTCAAAGACGCCATTCTGACTCTACTCAAGTTCATCTCGACCCTAGGAGACAATATTCTCCTGTTTGATACCCCTGAAATATACGACAGTATGTATAACCCCGATTCAATATTTTTTTTTAAAAATGATCCACGCAATAATATTATAAAATTAATATATAGTCATTCAAGCACAACAATGGAAACATAAAACTTGTATAGGAAAAATAAATCAAATATATTAAAAATTAATGTGCAGAGATCTTTCAAAAGGGTAACGAGATCTCCTATCCATAATATATTATTATTATTGTTATATACGATGAATTGTGGATGCATGCATGCAGGAGATAGATTTGCATGGTTTAGAGACGAGGAATTCTCTCGACAGACACTTGCAGGAATCAACCCAATGTCCATAGAGTTGGTCAAGGTATATGACGGATCATTTCATGGATTATTTAATGTACGCAATTCAACAAGTTTATGTGAACTAAACCATGCATGCATGAGGTATTTAGGAATGGCCATTGAAGAGTAAACTTGACCCCAAGCTCTATGGTCCGGCTGAATCCGCCATCACCACAGAAATCGTCCAAAAAGAGATTGGAGGCATCATTACTGTCGAAGAGGTCAGTGCAAAACTAAATTAATTAGTTGGAGAGATTCACTTATCTCGGCTTTTTAGTTAATAATTTTGAATTTTATGGCATATTTATTATCAAACTAATAACTACACCATTCATTTCATCAACTAAACTAATTAATACTAATTCATTCCTATAAAATTTGCAACTAAATTACATCATATATAAAGTGACAATAATACTTGCATATTTAGATAAAACAAAAATATGTTGCAAAACTCCAGTAAAATTAATAAAGTTACAAAACAAGAATGATGTGATTTAATTAGATACACAAATATTTAGAAAAATAAGTTTCTAAACCAAATATATGCAATTTGCAACTTTTAAAGGTTTGAAACATTGTATAATTTACAAATATGGTTGTTTTTATAGGCAGTAGAGAAGAAGAAACTGTTCGTGTTAGACTATCATGACCTGTTAATGCCATACGTTAAAAAGGTAAGAGAGATAGATGATACTACGCTCTACGGCTCAAGGGCTCTCTTCTTCCTCACGCCAGAAGGTGTCCTCAGGCCCTTAGCAATCGAGCTGGTCGTCCCTCCTTCGGACGACGGGGAAACACCACAGTGGAAGGAAGTCTTCATACCCCTTTCAGGCGACTCAACCGCATGTTGGCTTTGGCGCCTTGCCAAAGCTCACGTCCTCGCCCATGACAGCGGCGTTCACCAGCTAGTCAGCCACTGGTACTATTTATTAGAATTGAGTGAGCCACATTTGAAAGAATGGTTAATTATTAACTAATTACAGGTTGAGGACTCATTGTTGCGTGGAGCCTTATATAATCGCCACTCATAGACAACTAAGCACTGCCCATCCCATCTACAAGCTGTTGCATCCTCATTTCCGTTACACCATGGCCATCAACGCTCTGGCTCGACAAGCCCTCATCAATTCCGAAGGGATCGTTGAAGACTCCTTCTCCCCACGAAAGTATTCGATCGAGATCAGTTCTGTTGCTTATGATAAGCTATGGCGTTTCGACCATGAAGCTCTGCCTGCAAACTTGATCAATAGGTTCCATCATTATATTACTTAAACGTTTCCATATTGAATATTTATATTCTGACTAAATTTTCTGTCAGGGGATTGGCGGTGGAGGACCCGAGCGCTCCACACGGACTCAAATTGGCGATAGAAGATTACCCGTTTGCGAACGATGGACTTCTCATTTGGGATGCGATTAAGCAATGGGTTACAGACTATGTAAACTTCTACTACCCTGAATCCAAACTAGTGCAAGATGATACAGAGCTACAGTCATGGTGGGAGGAGATAAAAACTGTCGGCCATGGAGATAAGAGTGGTGAGACGTGGTGGCCAGAGCTTAACACCCAAGATGATCTAATTGGGATCCTAACAACGATAATATGGGTTCCGTCAGGGCACCATGCTGCTGTCAATTTTGGGCAATACCCATATGCTGGTTACTTCCCAAACAGGCCAACAATAGCAAGAACAAAAATGCCATCGGAGATTCAAGAAAGCGAATATTGGAAAAACTTCATTGCTAACCCGATAGGAGCCCTTCTGCAGTGCTTTCCGTCGCAGCAACAGGCCACAACGGTTATGGCTGTGTTAGACGTTCTGTCGAACCACTCTGTAGACGAGGAGTATATTGGGGGGAAGATTGAGCCTTCGTGGGAGGAGGAAGGGGTTATAAAGGCAGCCTTTGAGCGGTATAGTAGAAGGGTGAAGGAGATTGAAGGGATTATTGATGCTAGGAATCTTGATTTGAGTCTCAAGCATAGAAGTGGGGCTGGAGTTGTACCTTATGAGTTGTTGAAGCCATTTTCAAAGCCTGGTGTTACTGGCATGGGTGTCCCTAATAGCATTTCCATATGATGAACTTTTAATTACAACCCAATCTTTCCACACTTTATCTTCATTTCTTATGATAATTAATTACATCTTATCCATTTTAGGGTTTCATTTATTGTCTCAATGAATGAAGCATAATTAATTAGTAACAATTTTATATATTAACTAAATTAAGTATAATTCATTACATATAAAGCATAAAAGGATATAACAACCCTTTAATTAGATAGAAGCCATCAAATACAAATTCATAAATTAAAAGCAGACTCAACCCATTTCCATGGGATCTTATATATTATGCCTTGAATACCTTGGAAATCTTATTAATGATACCATTTAAGAGCCCATAGGCGTTGCAGCTTTCCTTCCTAGCCTCAGCATCGGCGGCGACGAGTCCCTTCTCCTCTTGGTCATTATATGATTCCATATTTGTCGACAAGGCCTTGTACCCTTCTTGCTCCGGGTAGACTTTGATCATATACAAGTACAAACACATTGTGAGGACAATGCATATAACCAAGTACCAGCTGAATTCTAGTGTGGTTAGTGCTTTGGCCTTGTCTAGAGCTTCTTGTGTATTGCACCTCACCACATAGTGGGCTTCCTCCAAGTTCATGAAGCAGCCTTTGGGCATTAAAGCCTTTGTCCATAGCATGATTCCCATCACATTGTACCACACGCCCTGGAAAACAATACTAAAGGATCTAACAAAGCTGATCATGAAGCTCTTTGGGTATGGAATACCGAGGACAGTGGTAATGAGTGATACGAGGATGAGAATTTGAAGAAACCAATGATAGTGCCCCTCCAATCCCATATGGTCAGTCGAGTGAAGGTGGAAGAGAATATACTCTTGCCAAAATGCCAATACTCCCAATGCCAAGGTCATACCATACTTGGAATTGGGACGTCCAAAACGGTCCAAGATCTTGGCGAAAACCGCGTAGGTTAAAATGGTCAAGGAAATGGATGCATGCTCGAAATTATGAAGGTGGGTGGTTGGGATGGTCCCATCAGTGTCGAAAGGATGGTGTTTCACTGGACCCACAAAGAGCTCCATGAGAATGGAGATTGTGCTGCCAATCATCATGAAATAGAGTTCGCCGTACCTCGACTTCTTAATTGGGAAGAATGGGACAGAGGTGTATGACTTGGGATTGCGGGCATGGAGTTTGATGTGGTTTACCAATTGCCATAACCCAATTAGGAAGAAGCCAAGGCCTGGCAACACATGCCCAATCAAGCTACCCATATTAATTAACTATGTACTTAAGAGAGGAAATGGTATATAGGTTCTTGAATGTTATCCCTTCTTTTGTGTTTTGTTTGTGGTGTGAAAATATTAGGAGATTGTTGTGTTTTATATAGGAGTTTGAAGGTTATGTATTTGAAAGATGTGATAAATAAGTTGTTGGTATATAGTGACGTTCTTGAGAAGATATCTTATAGAATTTAGTCGTCATTTAGACATAAATTTCACTATCACACAATCTCTGATTCATATAAAACTATTTCATCCTAGTTAACAATAGCTAATTGATGGAAAAAGACAAGACCGAATAGGTCTATCATGCAATGGCTTCAATTGTATTAAACAATAAAGGCAGCATCATGCATGCATAAGGATCAGTTTGGTTTGTGTACCCAAAAGAAGAGAGAAATTGAAATGGAACAAGTTAATGTTTGTCTTTCAAGCTAAGAAAGATTCAATTAGGTCCACAATGTTGCAACGAACGAAATTGGAGCCCGCGTTATAATCTAGGCCGAAATAGCGAAGATATGACTCTAATTTCTAAATCATGCTTTTATTTTCTTTTACTTATTTTCTTTTTCCATTTCATCGAAATATTCTACCAAATAACAATGAGATCCAACCATGAATTTAATATTACAGTAAAGTCAATTAATTAGGCGTTGCAGAAATCATATATATGCATTTGTGTGTCTCTGAAGATCCATGACGATTTTCTAGCTTACAAGTCACGTTGGTTTAAGTTACCATTGTAAAATTCAAGTTGGTATAAGTTACCATTGGAAAAAGGAAATAATATTAATTTTATTATGGAACTTTTTTAAAAAGTATCATTTAAATACGCCTGAAAATTACCATATTATCTCATGGATTATAATTTACAAAAGGAGAAAATTCTAAAAGAATACTAGAAAGACTTGTCTTGGTGCCATAATCATATATGGTCTAGCTTCAGAATCACATCAGCTAGACCTGGTTTGATCTTGTGTTTTTTAAGATTAAAAATGATGGATAAAAAAACTGAATTATTTATATTTTATTTTAAATAAATTATTAATAATGTTCTTTTGTATATAATATCTAAATTTAGTAAAACAAAAATAATTTATTGAATTAAATATATTTATGGTTAGAACTCAATAAATGTAATTAGCACTTCATGATCAACTAGCCAATATAATTTTTTTATCATAGTAAAAATATTCAGTGTTAGGGTTACGATAAACTCGGTTTTGGAATAGTGGTGTATAAAATTTGACAAGAACGGAATGCAAGGGTATATGGCAGAACCCGTAGGAGCGTTGAAGATTTATGGAAAGATATTGTATCGGATTGCAGTTCCCTCGCGGGAACGTGGAGAAGAATTCCAAGCACGAAGCATAATTCCAAGCACGGAGCAGAACTGGAATATCTGCAGGAACTGAAATTTACCGTTTTTTGAACTAACTAGAATTGAAAACATTGTAATCAGATAATTCATTTACGTTTTTAGCTTTTATTCAGAATGTTACGACTTCAAAATCATTCTAGGCCTGTCTAGAATGATCTCTTAAACTCGTGATTTTTTTCCCATTGTTGGGAATTTTTAATAAAATGACGCTAAATCGCCCCCCCCCCCCCCAAAAAAAACTCGGGTTGATTCACCAAGAAATCTTATAAAAACTTGCGGGATGCAATATTTGAAGTGGTATTGGTGCCATGTGGAGGGATTATCGGTAACATTCAATTTTTATTCTGGGTGATGAATGTTCGATTAGTTTTTGGAACGACACTTGGTATGGTGGTAAATGTTTGGCGAATATTTTTCCCGAACTTGCTTATAGTTTTATGTGTAGAGATGCATCAGTTAAAAATATATTTGACATTCAGTCTAGTAGTTTTGCTAACTGTGTTAGGTAGAAAAGAATATTGAACATAGAGGAAATCATGTCTAATGATAGACTTTTGTGTATGTTTAGAAATAAGGGGTTAAAATCGTTTTTTTCGGGATTCTATGCGGTGACGTGATCTGAATAACTTTCATGTAGGACATTGTTACACTTTGTTCAATAAAGTTAGCCCGATTGATTTTTTTTAGGAAAATTTATGGGAGTCTAAGATGCCTACTAAAACTCTTTTTTTGATTGGAGTATTATTCACAACAGAATTCTCATTAATATTAGATGTAAGCGAAAATGCATGATTATTGTGAATTTTTGTCGTATGTGCTATAAGAAGTTTGAGACGTCTTCTCATCTGCTTTTACATTGTCACGATGTTGCAAATATATGAAGTATTTTGTGGAATTATACCGGAATCTAATGAGTTATGCTGGAGACCGTTAGTGGCTATTGGTAGGCATGGATTGAGGAGACTAAACAAGCGAGACTTAGAAGATGGACCTCTATCCCAATATTTTTTTGGTGGACTATCTGTTTGGAAAAATCAAAGAATATTTAACAATCAAAACATGTTTTTAAGGATTATTCACAATGTCATTATCATGACGATGTTAAAAATTAGATCCGAAAACCTACAGATTCGTGTGGAGACCTTATTGCTCTGCTAGAAAACCTTTCAAGTCAATTAATTATTTCTATGTAATTAATATTTACTCATATTATATATTATGCTTTTATCGTCGTACTTAAACAATTTTTTTAATTAAATGGATCATTTAAAAAAATAAAAAATAAATAAAAACCAGTGTTATATATTTATAAATTTTAATTTATTTATGAAATTTAATTGAATACTATTTTTAAAACATACCAATCATTAAAAATTAATATGTAGCTAAATAAAAACAAGTACGTTAAATTGTAAAATTAGTCATAGATAAAATGACAATCCAAATGCTAAATTAAGTAAATGTCGCTAAAAGTTAAAGAAAACGTCGCT
This sequence comes from Impatiens glandulifera, assembly GCF_907164915.1. NCBI lineage: Eukaryota > Viridiplantae > Streptophyta > Magnoliopsida > Ericales > Balsaminaceae > Impatiens > Impatiens glandulifera. The sequence continues at coordinate 29,072,499 of NC_061862.1, read as the reverse complement.
ACAAAGTACAGACAATGTCACTAAATGATATTTAAAAAAGTAAACATCGCTCAGTGATAAACCAAATGCTTAAATGGAAAAGAAAACGTCGCTAAATGAGGAAAGCAGTATCAATCATAAGCGATTCATATGTCGCCATATATGCGCCAGTATTGTTGGGCCTTTGAGTCCAGCCCAATCAAGCATTCAATTAAACAAGCAAAACCTAAGAATGTTGTTCATTCTATCACTTCTAGAGAGAGAATATATTTTGCATAAAGAGAAGAAACAAAGGAAGAAGAAGAGAATGAGGTAGTAGATCTCTTACATTTTCACCTTCAGGTTCCAATTTCTTGTTGTCTTATATCTAAACTAGCTTGAGTCTGAATGAAATTTGTTTTCTCTGTTTGTATTCCTCAACTGTTAGGTTTAAAGTTGAGAATAACATTTGTATTTGTTTCTTGTTTATTATGAAATTTGCTGGTTGGCCCCGTAGTTTTTTACCCTCCAGGTTGAGAGGGTTTTCCACGTAAATCTGGTGTTGTTTTGTTCTGTGCTTAATCTTCTGTTTTAGACTTGGATAACTTATGCATTACCCATCTCACATCGCTAGATTACAGTATAAAAGTATTATTCGTTTCAAAATTCCTAACACCCAAGATGATCTAATTGGGATCCTAACAACGATAATATGGGTTCCGTCAGGGCACCATGCTGCTGTCAATTTTGGGCAATACCCATATGCTGGTTACATCCCAAACAGGCCAACAATAGCAAGAACAAAAATGCCATCGGAGATTCAAGAAAGCGAATATTGGAAAAACTTCATTGCTAACCCGATAGGAGCCCTTCTGCAGTGCTTTCCGTCGCAGCAACAGGCCACAACGGTTATGGCTGTGTTAGACGTTCTGTCGAACCACTCTGTAGACGAGGAGTATATTGGGGAGAAGATTGAGCCTTCGTGGGAGGAGGAAGGGGTTATTAAGGCAGCCTTTGAGCGGTATAGTAGAAGGGTGAAGGAGATTGAAGGGATTATTGATGCTAGGAATCTTGATTTGAGTCTCAAGCATAGAAGTGGGGCTGGAGTTGTACCTTATGAGTTGTTGAAGCCATTTTCAAAGCCTGGTGTTACTGGCATGGGTGTCCCTAATAGCATTTCCATATGATGAACTTTTAATTACAACCCAATCTTTCCACACTTTATCTTCATTTCTTATGATAACTAATTACATCTTATCCATTTTAGGGTTTCATTTATTGTCTCAATGAATGAAGCATAATTAATTAGTAACAATTTTATATATTAACTAAAGTATAATTCATTACATATAAAGCATAAAAGGATATAAGAACCCTTTAATTAGATAGAAGCCATCAAATACAAATTCATAAATTAGAAGCAGACTCAACCCATTTCCATGGGATCTTATATATTATGCCTTGAATACCTTGGAAATCTTATTAATGATACCATTTAAGAGCCCATAGGCGTTGCAGCTTTCCTTCCTAGCCTCAGCATCGGCGGCGACGAGTCCCTTCTCCTCTTGGTCATTATATGATTCCATATTTGTCGACAAGGCCTTGTACCCTTCTTGCTCCGGGTAGACTTTGATCATATACAAGTACAAACACATTGTGAGGACAATGCAAATAACCAAGTACCAGCTGAATTCTAGTGTGGTTAGTGCTTTGGCCCTGTCTAGAGCTTCTTGTGTATTGCACCTCACCACATAGTGGGCTTCCTCCAAGTTCATGAAGCAGCCTTTGGGCATCAAAGCCTTTGTCCATAGCATGATTCCCATCACATTGTACCACACGCCCTGAAAAACAATACTAAAGGATCTAACAAAGCTGATCATGAAGCTCTTTGGGTATGGAATACCGAGGACAGTGGTAATGAGTGATACGAGGATGAGAATTTGAAGAAACCAATGATAGTGCCCCTCCAATCCCATATGGTCAGTCGAGTGAAGGTGGAAGAGAATATACTCTTGCCAAAACGCCAATACTCCCAATGCCAAGGTCATACCATACTTGGAATTGGGACGTCCAAAACGGTCCAAGATCTTGGCAAAAACTGCGATAGGTTAAAATGGTCAAGGAAATGGATGCATGCTCGAAATTATGAAGGTGGGTGGTTGGGATGGTCCCATCAGTGTCGAAAGGATGGTGTTTCACTGGACCCACAAAGAGCTCCATGAGAATGGAGATTGTGCTGCCAATCATCATGAAATAGAGTTCGCCGTACCTCGACTTCTTAATTGGGAAGAATGGGACAGAGGTGTATGACTTGGGATTGCGGGCATGGAGTTTGATGTGGTTTACCAATTGCCATAACCCAATTAGGAAGAAGCCAAGGCCTGGTAACACAAGCCCAGTCAAGCTACCCATATTAATTAACTATGTACTTAAGAGAGGAAAAGGTATATATATAGGTTCTTGAATGTTATCCCTCCTTTTGTGTTTTGTTTGTGGCGTGAAAATATTAGGAGAGTTAGATAATATAGAATAAATGATAAGTAGAGATAGGTGAATGAGAGAGATAGAAGGAAAATTATATTTTCTATATATTTCTTTGATATTACATAAACACTATTTATATACAAGATTCAATGTATTGGGAAACAACATCATTTATTAATTGGCAGATTCTTGGTATGTGTTGACGTTTCCTTGGGAATAAATGAGACTTTATGTTTTCTAGTCTCCTTGAAATGTAAAAGGGCATCCTTATCTTTAACAGCCTCCATATTTTTAATACCCTCCTGCAAGCGAAACGGGGAGGCACACACCGTGAGCTTGTCACAGAGAAAAATGAACCGAGGTGATGACAATCCTTTTGTAAATATGTCAGCAATTTGATCATGAGTCGGGACATACTGAATAAGTAAAGATTTTTGAGCCACTTTCTCCCTAACAAAATGGAAATCAATCTCAATATGTTTTGTACGAGCGTGAAACACTGGACTTGCAGAGAGAAATGTTGCGCCGATATTATCACACCACAAAGTCGGTGGATGGATTGATGAAATTCGTAATTCACTCAAAAGAGATTGAAGCCAACAAAGTTCAGCAGTGGCATGAGCTAAGGCTCGAAATTAGATTCAGTACTTGATCGAGCAACAACATGCTGCTTTTTGGAGTTCCACGAGATGAGGTTATTACCAAAAAAGATACAATAACCTGTAGTGGATCGGCGATCATCAGGACAACCTGCCCAATCAGCATCAGAATTGGCCTCAAGGGAGAGGGATGCCGATGGATGAAAGACAAGCCCATGGTGTGGAGTATGACGAAGATATCGTAATATACGTTTGACCGCAACCCAATGGGTGGATGTTGGAGCGTGCATGAATTGACAAGCACGATTGACTGCAAATGCTAATTCAGGACGAGTGAGAGTTAAATATTGTAGAGCTCCCACAATACTTCTATATAAGAAGGGATCAGAAAGGGGATCACCATCATATTTAGAAAGTGAAGAACTAGTAGAGACGGGAGAATTAAGTGGTTTGGAGTATTGCATGTCAGCCCTAATAAGAAGGTCCTGAATATATTGTGACTGACTTAGAAAGAGCCCATCAGATGAGCGAGAAGCTTCAACACCGAGAAAATAATGGAGTTGTCCAAGGTCTTTAAGTGGGAAGCTGTCTTGTAGGCGAGAAATGATTGTAGACAGATGTGAGGCTGAGTTTCCCGTAAAGATAATGTCATCTACGTACACAAGGATATATGCAGTGATTGTAGATGTATGATAGAGGAATAAGGAGGAGTCAGACTTAGCTTCAAAGAATCCAAGCGACAAGAGTGAGGATCGTAGCGTAGAGTACCATTCACGAGGTGCTTGTTTTAGACCATATAGGGCTTTATGGAGCTGACACACATGATTAGGGAATTCAGGATGAACAAAACCAGGAGGTTGAGTCATATATACCTCGTTGTGTAATTTTCTATGAAGAAAGGCGTTGCTAACATCAAGTTGGTGAATAGGCCAATTTCGGGACACAGCAAGTGCAAGAATGGTCCTTATTGTTGTTGGCTTAATAACTGGACTAAAAGTCTCAACATAGTCAACACCAAGTTGTTGATGAAAGCCTTTCGCCACAAGACGAGCTTTATGACGCTCAATTGAGCCATCCGCTTTTCGTTTGAGTTTGTAAACCCATTTGCAACCCACAATATTTTGTCTAGATTTAGAAGGAACTAGAGACCATGTCTGATTCTGAATAAGAGCATTATATTCTGAGGTCATGGCTGAACGCTAAGAGGGATCTTTATTGGCAGAGGAGAAGCATGTCGGCTCAAGGGTGATGGCTGTGAAAAGGGCGGAAGAAAAAGGGAGACGGGACTTGGCACGGGTGCGCATAGGATGATTGGAGCAAGCAGGGGCTTTGAGGATTGGAGTATGACGTTGATTGATGATGGGTGAGGGGGTAGTAGGTGGTGAAGAATATGAAGTGGGCGATGAAACATTTGAAGTAGAGGGTGAACTGTTTGGGTTAGGTGAAGGTTGAGGTGATGAAAAGGGTGAACCGCTTGGGTTAGGTGAAGATGGAGGTGATGAAGAGGGTGAACCGCTTGAGTTAGGTGAAGGTAGAGGTGATGAAGAGGGTGATGTAGTTTCAGGTGGACTAGTGTGTTCAGGTGGACTAGGGAAAGTAGATGTGATAGGTAATAAAGAATGAGGATTTGTTGTTGGTGATGTATATATAGGTTGTGGGTTTTGTAGGGGAGAGGATGAGTTGTAGGGAAATGTGGTTTCATCAAAAATGACATGGCGTGAAATAAATATGCGTCCCGTGGGGATGTGAAAACATCGATAGCCTTTATGTGAGGGACTATAACCCAAAAATAAGCACTTTTGGGATCGAAAGTCAAGTTTGTGCTTGTTGTAAGCTCGAATAAGAGGATAGCAATGACATCCAAAAGTGCGCAAAAAGTTGTAATTGGGAGTTTGATTGAACAATACTTCATAGGGAGATCGATTACCCAAGACAGGAGTAGGTAATCGATTGATAAGATAGGTACCTGTGGAGAAGGCTTCATCCCAAAAATATAGGGGCATAGATTCATGAGCAAGTAGAGTAAGAGATGTTTCAGTAAGATGACGAATTTTCTGCTCAGCTACCCCATTTTGCTCGCTTGTATGAGGGCATGTGAGTCTATGATGTATACCATTAAGAGAGGTAATATGTCCAAAGGTACGATATTCGCCTCCCCCATCAGTTTGTAGTGTTTTTATATTTTTACTAAATTGGTTTTCAACTAATGCTTTAAATTGAATAAATACTGTCAACACATCAGATTTGCGTTTGAGCGGATAGAGCCAAGTAAATCGACTATAATCATCAATAAAAATAATAAAGTACCGAAAACCATTAGAGGAAAAAATTGGAGCAGGTCCCCAAACATCTGAGTGAATAAGCTCTAAAGGTGCAGAAGAGCACGTTTTGGATGATACAAAAGGAAGTTTATGAGCTTTTCCAAATTGACAAGCATCACAAAATTCAGTATGCATATTACCCAACGAAGGTAACTTAAAATGAGACATAATATAAGTAGAAGTTGCAGGAGACGGGTGACCCAATCGAGAGTGTCAAACTGATGCAGTTGATCGGGAACTAATAAATGCTTGTTTGGGTGCACTATTTGGACTAAGTAGTCGATATAATCCATTATGCAAGGTTCCTCAAAGAATTTCCTTCTTCGTGACCTGATCCTTCACAACACAAAAGGTTGGATAAAATTCAAAGAATACATTATTATCGGCTGTAAATCGAGCCACACTAAGCAAGTTCTTCGTAATCATGGGAACATGCAAAATATTTTTAAGATGCATAGATCTGTACGTACTAGTAAATGACGAATGTCCAATATTAGAAATATTTAGCCCATCTCCATTCCCAACTAGAATTTGTTGCTCACCATTATAAGGAGAATGAATGGAGAGATTGTCCAAGTTAGCAGTCAAATGATCAGTTGCTCCAGAATTAGGGTACCAAGCTGAGTCAGATACAATAGATGGAGTTGCCATCATAGCTGCCGATGAGGAAGATGAACAAAAGTTCTGGTCGAATCTGTGTCGACAAGTTCCTACAGAATGTCCTGGAATATTACAAAGTTGACAAATTAAACCAGAACGACACATATTAGAGAGATGTCCAAAACGACCACATGTTTGACATTTAGGCCGATTTTGATTTTGAGAACCACGATAGGGACGATGAGGGCGAGATGGGCCAGTCCTTGAATTAAAGAAATTTGATGGCTGGCCTAAAATAGAATATGTAGTAGAGGCACTCTGTTGTGAGTGAAAAGAGCCACCTGGTGTCGATGGACGAGTAGCAGATCCAAAAGAGGGAGAAAATACACCTTTATTAGTATGATTCGTAGTCGTTGAAGTTCCGCGACGGCTATATACAACATTAGCAGTTGGCGAGTTGGCATAGAGAGACTCAAGTCTGATTTCATGTGTGAGAAGTAATCCAGAAAGATCGTCGACATTAATAGAATCTGGACGTGTAGTAACTGCGACTAGAAGGGATTCATACTCGGGTCCAAGGCCACCAAGAACGTAGAGAATAAGATCTTCGTCTGCAACTTTTTGCCCGGCAGCCGCAAGGTTATTAGTTATGACCTTGATAGCTTGGAGATAAGACTCCATGGATGATTCTCCTTTTTTGATAGTTTGAAGTTGAAGGCGGAGCTGCATTAGTCTAGCTTTGGATTGAGTAGTGAAACGTCATTCAAGTGTTTCCCAGAGGTATTGAGATGAAATTTAGTTTTCACCTGCGACCTGTGCAAACACTGATTCAGATAGTGTTCCGAGAAGCCAACTTAACAAACGTTGATCTTGTTGTTCCCAGGCCTGAAGCTCAGTGGAAGTCGATGCTTCTTCGGTTTTAATAGGAGCTGGGAGATCTCCATTGACAAATCCAAAGAATCCGTATCCTTTGAGAGCAGGTACAACTTGAGAACGCCATAAAACAAAGTTCTTTTGGTCGAGTTTGATAATAGATGTATGTTGAAGAGAGTAAGCATTATTTTGAGCCATTTGAGAAGGGGATCGATGTAAGATGGGTTTCCCTGTTGATTGCTCTGATACCAAGTTAGATAATATAGAATAAATGATAAGTAGAGATATGTGAATGAGAGAGATAGAAGGAAAATTATATTTTCTATATATTTCTTTGATATTACAGAAACACTATTTATATACAAGATTCAATGTATTGGGAAACAACATCATTTATTAATTGGCAGACTCTTGGTATGTGTTGACGTTTCTTGGGAATGAATGAGACTTTATGTTTTCTAGTCTCCTTGAAATGTAAAAAGGCATCCTTATCTTTAACAGCCTCCATATCTTTAATAAGGAGATTGTTGTGTTTTATATAGTAATTTGAAGGTTATGTATTTGAAGATGTGATAAATAAGTTGTTTTGGTATGTAGTGACGTTCTTGAGAAAATATCTTATAGAATTTAGTCGTCATTTAGACATAAATTTCACTATCACACAATCTCTGATTCATATAAAACTATTTCATCCTAGTTAACAATAGCTAATTGATGGAAAAAGACAAGACCGAATAGGTCTATCATGCAATGGCTTCAATTGTATTAAAACAATAAAGGCAGCATCATGCATGCATAAGGATATTCAGTTTGGTTTGTGTACCCAAAAGAAGAGAGAAATTGAAATGAAACAAGTTAATGTTTGTCTTTCAAGCTACAAAAGATTCAATTAGGTCCACAATGTTACAACGAACGAAATTGGAGCACCGTTATAATCTAGGCCGAAATAGTGAAGATATGACTCTAATTTCTAAATCATGCTTTTATTTTCTTTTCCTTATTTTCCTTTACCATTTCATCGAAATATTCTACCAAATAACAATGAGATCCAACCATGAATTTAATAATACAGTAAAGCCAATTAGGCGTTGCAGAAATCATATATATGCATTTGTGTGTCTCTGAAGATCAATGGCGATTTTTGAGCTTACAAGTCACGTTGGTATAAGTTACCATTGCAAAATTCAAGTTTGTATAAGTTAACATTGGAAAAGGAACTAATATTAATTTTATTATGGAACTTTTTTAAAAAGTATCATTTAAATACGCCTGAAAATTACCATATTATCTCATGGATTATAATTTACAAAATGAGAAAATTCTAAAAGAATACTACAAAGACTTGTCTTGGTGCCATAATCATATATGGTCTAGCTTCAGAATCACATCAGCTAGACCTGGTTTGATCTTGTGTTTTTTAAGATAAAAAAATGATTGATAAAGAAACTGAATTATTTATATTTTATTTTAAATAAATTATTAATAATGTTCTTTTGTATATAATATCTAAATTTAGTAAAACAAAAATAATTTATTGAATTAAATGTATTTATAGTTAAAACTCAATAAATGTAATTAACACTTCATGCACTAGTAAAAAAAAAAGGTCGCAATTGGTCTTATACCAATCACCAATGACTATAACTTAATTGCTAGTGGTTCAAATCCAATCGCCATTAGATTATAGCGATTGGTATAATACCAATCGCCGCTACGAATTATAACAACGGCTAGGAAACCTCTACCGATTGATGGCGATTGTGTTATAACCAATCGCTTTATGTCTAAAGCGATTGGTTTCAAGGCTTATGGCGATTGGGAGACCAATAGCTATAGACTCTTTTTTTTACTAGTGATGATTAACTAGCCAATATAAATTTTTTATCATAGTAAAAATATTCAGTGTTATGGTTAGTATAAACTCGGGTTGATTCACCAAGAAATCTTATAAACTTGTGGGATACAATATTTGAAGTGGTATTGATGCCATGTGGAAGGATTATCGTTAACATTCAATTTTTATTGTGGGTGATGAAAGTTCGATTAGTTTTTGGACGACACTTGGTGTGGTGGTAAATGTTTGGCAAATATTATTTTTTCCGAACTTGCTTATACTTTTATGTGTAGAGAGATGTATCGGTTAAAGATATATTTGACATTCAGTCTAGTAGTTTTGCTAACCGTGTCAGGTAGAAAAGAATATTGAACATAGAGGAAAGCATGTCTAATGATAGACTTTTGTGTATGTTTAGAAATAAGGGGTTAAAATCGTCTTTTCTGGATATTATGCGGTGACGTGATCTGAATAACTTTCATGTAGGACATTGTTACACTTTTTACAATAAAGTTAGCCCAATTGATTTTTGTTTGGAAAGTTTATGAGAGTCTAATATGCCTACCAAAATCTCTTTTTTTGGTTGGAGTGTTATTCACGACAGAATTCTCATTAATATTAAATGTATGCGAAAATGCATGATTATTGTGAATCTTTATCGTATGTGTTATAAGAAGGTTGAGACGTCTTCTCATCTGCTTTTATATTGTCACGATGTTGCAAATATATGAAGTCTTTTGTGGAAATATACCAAAATCTAATGAGTTATGCCGAAAACCGCCAGTGGCTATTGGGAGGCATGGATTGATGAGACTAAACAAGCGAGACTTAGAAGATGGACCTCTATCCCTATAATTTTTTGGTGGACTATCTGTTTGGAAAAAACCAAAGAATATTTAACAATCAAAACATGTCTTTAAGGATTATTCACAATGTCATTATAATGACGATGTTGGAGATTAGATCCGAAAACTTACAGATTCGTGTGGAGACCTTATTGCTCTGCTAGAAGACCTTTCAAGTCAATTAATTATTTCTATGTAATTAATATTTACTCTCATATTATATATTATGCTTTTGTCGTCGTGCTTAAACAATTTTTTTAATTAAATAGATATTTTAAAAAAATTAAAATAAAAACCAGTGTTATATATTTATAAAATTTAATTGAATACTATTTTTAAAACATACCAATCATTAAAAAGTAATATGTCGCTAAATAAAAACAAGTACGTTAAATTGTAAAATTAGTCATAGATAAAATGACAATCCAAATGCTAAATTAAGTAAATGTCGCTAAAAGGTAAAGACACGGTCGCTAAAAAGTACAGACAACGTCGCTAAATGATATTTAAAAAAGTAAACATCGCTCAGTGATAATCCAAATGCTTAAATGAAAAAGAAAACGTCGCTAAATGAGGAAAGCGGTATCAATCATAAACGGTTCATATGTCACCATATATGCGTCAGTATAAATTCCCTTTACCTATGTGTCACGGGCTCAGTCTTTTCACTGACGATCTGTGTGACACTAGTTAAGATTTTCGCAAGAACGAGTAACTAGTCAGCCTTACTCGACGCAACACTCGACGTTTAATAAAATTGACATAAGAATTCTAGAGAGAGAGTAACTTTTACAAAGAATAGTATTATATTACTCGAATACTTGGTGATTACAATGGAATACCTTCAGGGTATTTATAGGGTTTACACGTATTAAATTAGGAATTGCAGTCTAATTACAATTTAATTATACTAATTTAGGATATCCCTTCCATAACAAAAATATCCCTACCTAATTTAGAATATCTCTTGTAATCTCTACCTTAATTAGAATATATCTTCTAATCCCTTCCTGAATTAGAATATATCTTCTAATTCTTTCCTTAATTAAAATATCTTCTAATCTTTTCTTTAATTAGAAGATTCATTGGGCCTACTTAGACAAATTGACCTCCTTTTGGGCTAAGAAGATTAACGCAAGCCCAGACCTTAATGACCCAATATATATATATATATATATATATGAAGGTTTAGAGTTTTTTTTTGTTTGATTATGGTTGGATTTTTGAGAAATAGAGGGGATCTTATAAAAACATAACATTATTATGATGTTTTAGAGTGGTTTTTTTATGGTTGGATTATAAAAAAAATAGAGTATTTTCTCTTCCAAAGAACAAATTAGACTTTACCCTAAAAGAACGACTTTGGGTATATCAATAAATTGATATTTTCAGTATTATGTAGTACGGTATTTTTTATATAAATATGGATAGATTTTAACTATCTACTTAAACTCAATCCTGAACACATATTTATGAGAGCTTGTATGATATTGTTTATTAGTGGATTTTTAATAAGATTTATTAAAAAATTTATCAAATATTAAAATATGTTATTTAGTATTTAAGTGTTGTATTAATATCATTTTGTATTTAAAATTTATAAAAATAAACTAAAAATATTTTAATTGATTTAATTATTAATAATTAAGTTTTGATTAAAAAAAATACAAATCAAAATAACTCAAACACTTTTGCACTACCACCAAAATAAAAATATGCTAAAAAGGTGTAAAAATAGGGGGAGAAAATTGAACAACAGATTAAGTATATAGTCCCTAAACACACTTGTACTACCATCAAAAATAAAAATATGATAAAAATGTGTAAAAAGATGAGCAAAAGATTAAGTATATATAACCCGCAAACACACTTAACCATTTATCAGATGCAGAACTTGTCGCATGACGAATTCAAACCCATTTTGTTTATGAGTACTAGAACAACTATGAAAACAAATCCTCTATAGAATAAGTGTATATTAAATTAAATATTTTTTATTCAATTTGATTATTCTCAATTAATATAGGTTTAGTTATCAAATAAAATAAATTATATATAATAGTAATCAACTATATATAAATGTTATTAATAAAAAAAGGTTAATTATTTTTTTTTAAAAAGCTAACCTGTTCTCTTATTTTAAGTTAAGACGTTTGTAGTAAAAAATATTTTTTTTTATCTATTTTAATAAGACTTGTCATGTAATTACACTAGTAAAATAGTTGTCAACAGCGACGAAATTAACGACAGTTATGTTGTTACTGTCGCTGTTGATCATATAATATTGAACAATACCATATATTTATTAATAGTCAAGGCCGTTACATCCTTTGCCATATTTTTTTTTTATCTAAATCTTAAATATTAAAATTTAAATTAAATAAAAAAAATGTTTTTTAAATTCATTATCTAGTTAACAAATGTGATAGCTAGAGAGAGAGTAGTTCATCAGGTAGTTATCCTCTCTTAACCTCTCCATCTTCCATTTCACTTGCTTTTCACAGTTCTCATTGATATCGATTTCTTCTGCTTATCTCTCTCCTTCAAGATGATCTTCTCCAGTCCTTTCGATTCCATTCTCAATCGTCTCAGCTCGCTCACTATTCATTTCTTCGCCCAAGGTAAATAATATATTTGATTTCAATTTTTTCTCAAATCCATCTCTATTAGGTCAAATTATTAGATTTACTTCGGCCAAGTACTATTTACTTGTTCATATGAAGCTAGTAGTAATATTTCATAGTGAGAAAAGTAGAGAGTTAATATCAGTTTTCGAGGTTTTATTTTTGGTTCAATTATAGACTGTGAAACTTATTGACTTGATTCAGTGACGCTGAATCAGATCCGTAAAGCTTCTCAATCTGGATGATAAATCAAATTTTCTTATCGATGTTACTAAAATAAGCCAGGTATAAAATCTGAAAAACTCTAAGCATTTTGGTGCTCTTGTTTCTCTTAATGAAGTAAGACCGATTCTGTATATTAATTTTGTTGAGGTCATATTCTTTATCTTATTTTTGTTTGTTTCTATTGATAATTATTCACCTCTTCAAATGTTAGTCTACAAGGTGTTCGACGAAATGCTCACAAAAACATCTTTGTCTTCAGATGGATATGCAACTTTTAATTTTGTGAGAATCTCTACAACTCTCTATATTTTTTTTTTCTTTTTAGTATTACCTCTGTTTTAGTAGTTTTCTATTGACTTGTTCATTTTCTTTTTTTATATTCTCTTTCATTTGTGTAAATTATGTAAGTTTATCTAGACAAACAAATATTCATTTTGTCCTAGGTGTTTATCTCATATTACTCTAGTTTCATACCTTGAACTCCTAATTATTTATGCAAATAAGATATAACCTTCTTTCATTCATCTATTTTTCTAAAGAAATTAAAACTATCAAGAACCCATCTTACTAGAATTCATGCATGTCCTTGCTACCACCTTATGCAGTTAAATTAACCTTGTCCTAATGAGATCTTATGGACATGAAAAAGTATAAATTTAATGAAGTTCAATTAAAATTGATGTTCAACTGACTAGTTTGAATTAACTTACTTTGCCAATGTTGTTCTGTTTGTGGACCCATTTTATGAGAAAGATGGAAACTCTAATTTCAACTAATCTCTCTTAATTGATGATTATTTTTATATATTTTTGTGAATCCCGTAAATCTAAAAAACAGTAACAGATTGTATGGATATTTATTAGACCAATAAATCGATCCTTACTAATTAGAATATTTTTAAAACTAGGAGTATACTGGATGTAGCATTTGACTTTTAATGATCAAAATTCATCCTTATACCTCAAAGAAAAGCCACTAAATAATATATATATTATGAGATTGTGAAATATATGCGTGTTTAGTTCTTTCATACAAATAATTGGATGTCCAAAATATCTATACGTTATTTTGAGTATGAGAAACTAACATGATGTTTTGAGTATTAAGTGAAACAATGTTGATAATTTTTTCTTACTAATCTAACTAAACCTGCAAACTAGTTGAATTTGATGATTAAGACTTAACAGAATCATTGTAACTAACTTAAATTATTCTTTAATTGTGGCAATAGTACTTAGAGATGAGTTGAATTTTTATTATTATCTTATCTTTTGTTTTAAAATATAAGATTGAGCTTGAAGATCTAGTGTAATATGTTGAAATCAAGTTAGTGAGATTAGTTGGAGCAAAGAAAAATGATCTTACAGGTATGGCTTTACAACTTTAGTCATATTTGTAAAATGTCTAATTTGACAAAGTGTGAATGTGAAGAAGAATGCTAATCATTTTCATTTGATTAAATTCTCAAATATTTTAATTATCTTTAAGCTGCAATCTAAATTATAAAGAAAATTATTACCATGATGTCAGATTGGGGTATTGCGGCTGCTGACAATAATCATGTTCAAATTTTATGAGGGATTAAGAAGACGGGCATAGCCCTTATTTCTGAACTCAAGCTGATGTCAATATAGGTAAAAATTTCACTATGTGTGATAATGTAATTTTTTAAGGGTATTTTTTTTTTTATTAATCTACAATTTATTTTAATATCGTATTAATCATGACGAGAATCTAGGCATTATTTACATGCTCTTTCTAATTTAAAGTTTTTTTACGTTATCGAAGCCAAGTGAAACTGTCATTGCTATACAATATAATAAAATTTATACTTTGCTTGAAACTGACAATCTTGAACTAAATGGAGGGTATGAGTTATGACATAGTTTATGCATGTATATCTTAGATATGTGTTCAACCTTAATGAAAACTATTTCTTTTTACAGGTTCTAAGATCTTAATTGGTCTGAACTAGGTTTAGTTCATCCATATTCTCTAGTCAAGCAAACAAAGAAGAAGAAAATGGTATCACTGTTTTTAGATTTTGATATAAATACTAGAGGCGCAGAGATAAAAAAAGTTTGTCTCCAATGTAAGGTACGAATTATTTGTTTGTTTCTTATTAATTGAATTTGTTTTCATAGTTATCAACTAAATGTAATGTATATAGATTTAAGAACACTGTTCTTTGATTGAAATTGCATTTACAATGTTTGTGGATTTACTTTGGTAATCTTTGTGAATTTAGTTACATTCTTTATTCAATTGTTGAAAATATATATCCTATTTTTCTTTGTCTTAAACAGTAATTAAATCTGATAAAATAAAGAGAAGACAATATCAAGTGAATGGTCTATATTTCTAATATTGATCAGAATGTTTGTGAAATATCTTTTTTATTTGATTATATCTAAAATCATACTTTAATTACATGATTCTGCAAAGTCTGTTAAGATCAACTTACTTTTGTTAATTGCATTATTATACTTTAATTTAGACTCTTTAAGAAATATATTCTAAGAGAATGTTAAATTCTTAGTAGGTATATTGGGACAAATTAAATTATTTGATTATTGGATTAAAAAGACTTTATTATTTTAGATTAACTTAACTTTTATCGGATGATAATCGTATTAATTTTATTGATTTTTAGCAAGGATTACTTTGATGACTATGGATTACAATAAGAAAAGAAGATTGTTGAGAACCAGATTGAATGTAACATGTTACAACAGTTCAAATATAGATTTTAAACAAAATTTGTATTATAGAAATATTATGTTTGTTTGGGTAATATAAATATTTAATTTTAGTATTAGAAAATTGTATTTCAAGATCATTTTAATTATTATTTCTTTTTTTTTGTTAGTAATAAATGTATGGTGGTAGAGGATAGTTTTAAATTTTTGTAATTATAATTTTAGCGACAGTAAATTGTTCCAGTAGTCGTCCCTTTAGCGACGGTATTTTATTCTTACAGACACTTTTTAGTGACAGTACTTATTCCCGTAGCCATGTTTTAGCTACGATAGCAATAGCGTCGGTTGGCGACAGGTACATTTACTGTGGCTGTTGACTTTTAGCGACAGTAAAGTGAGCAATAGTTACAGTATTTCCTGTCGCTATTGACATCTTTTTCGCCAGTGTTAGTCCATTGAGTAGTTAATATTATAAAATTAATTAAATCATATAAATATTATTATAATAATTTTTTCAACAAAATATATTTATTTAAAAAAAAATTAAAATTGTATTTATATAAGATTGAAAAATAAAATATAAATACATAAAATAATAAATCGAAGTGTCACAAACAAAGTAATTAATCGGAATCATTTAGTAAATTTATATCAAATCGACAGAAACATAAGAAATAAGATAAAAAAAAATTAGAATCAAGATTGGCTATGATAAATTATACTAATATAAATGCTAGCTAAATTTAGCTAACAAATCTAACAAATAAAACCCATACAATAATTGCATCTATTGAAGTGAGTGAGCAGAATAAAACTTCATTTTCTACCTAGTCTTATCGACTTGCTTTGATCCACCATATCATAATTGGGTTTTCTTGTATTTTAAAAATTAAGTTTGTTTTTCCATTTTCATGTAAGAATTCAATTATAGCTTTTATATATACATAAATTAGTTTGCCTAACTTTATAAATTATTTACATAAAACCTGAAAATAGTGTTGGTAAGGATTTGGTTGTCATATTTTTTATGCTATCAAATTTGTGTTATTGAAAAAAATAGTAGGACCATAGTACTTTTAAACTTAATATCCATTTAACTATAGTTATGTTTAAAATAGTCCATAATTATGCCTATTATTTTTTTCATAGATATAACATTTTAAATTAAATTAATATATATGAACATTAAGTGTTGACCATAAATCAAATATCATTAAAAAAACAACTTATCTAGTTATTATATTCGAGTTAATAAATTATGGTATAAAATTATTATATTTTATTATTCATATTTAATGTATATAGTTATCATGAATTTATTATCTAGTTTATTTTTTATTTATTATGTACATTTTTTAGAATCATACAGGTCCACATGAACGTTCGGTCAGACCGAATACCAAAATAATTTGGTTATTTTTGCATGTGATTTATATATTGTTTTTTATCCAAAAATAGTCGCCTGAAACATTAGTATACAGATTTCAATGTATAACCATAAGCATACAAACATCAATGTGGGTGGAAGAGTTTGTTTGATATTTATGTAATTAAATTAATTTTTATAAATAAATATTTACTTTTTTACCATTGATTACAATAGACCGATATTATTTAAGAGGAGGCCAAAATACTATTTTTTATTTATTTTTTGTTGTACAATATTTAATGACATTTTTATATGAGAACTGAGAACACATGTTTAAAGGTTCTAAGTGACCTTGTTCGGTAGAATTATTTAATAAATTTTATTTTATTTAAAAAATATTAATGAGAATTGATTGTACCAAAATTTAGTTTATTTAAGAAATATTAATGAGAATTTAATTTTGAAAAGTTTTGAGAGAAAAAAAAAACATATGTAGATATGAAAAAGTGGAAGAGTGTGTTAGAAGTAGAACAAATTAGACGGTGTAAATTGGTGCTCTTGTCAACATTTCTCTAAATTTATATTTTTACATATTTAACTAAGGGACACTTTTTAATGTATTTTCAATATAAAAAAATATTGTTTGTTAAAAAAAATCTATGTTATTTAGATTTTTAAATTGTCGAATTATTATAATTTTATTTTATTTTTAAATTTTATTAAAATAAATAAATAAATTTTAATATTTTGATTCATAAATAAAATGTTTTCATAATTTGAAAAAAAATGTGAAATAATTAAAATTGAAGTAAATATAAACAAACAAATCAATCATCCTCCTTTCTTTCATTACTAATCAACAAATTAGAAAAAAAAGAGCTGGTTAGTTTTCTATTAGATAAATTAGGAGAAAGAAATAAAAGCTGAAAATGAAAATTTGGTCTTTTATCAACGGACAATAATTAACCTTTTATTTAGCAACAAATAATTAGATTATATCTTTTATCAAAATTATATAATTATATATATATATATATATATATAATATAAATTTATTTAAAAAATAATTTTATATTTAATATGATTGCAAAACTAAAATTTAATTCACCTAATTTATAAAATAATTTTCAAATAATTACAAGCCATCAATATAATTTCCTAAATATTATAGATTTAAGGGATAAAGATAAAATAATTGTTAGGAACAATAGAGACGAGATTTGACTATAGTTAACAACTTATGACTTTCAATTTGATTTTAACTCTGTTAAAAATTAAAATTTGTTTTTATTCTTCGCAAATCTTCACAAGCTCTTAAACGGATTCAAGTGCTGAATAACTTGTTGAATTTGAAGCGTCAGACAAATGAATGCGAGTAGTAGAAAGTAAAGAACACATGAAGTTTTATGGATGTTCGAAGATAAAACTCATACATCACCCCTTCTTCCTCAATAGGAAAGATATTCACTAGAAGACTTTAATTTAGTACAGCGACTGCACAAACCCAGTCAGAAAACACTAAACTTAACAATCGCCTGCTTCTGAACTTTAGTTAACTCTCTGTTGAACAGAACAATCTCTATTTAACTTACAACACTGAAATTTCACAAAGAAATGGCAGTAGATGAATTACATAATGTTCACAACGTGAGTACTTTGCTCTTAAGCTATAGAGTGAGAAAGGTTTAGATGATTAAATAGCAAGAGCGGGTGTAACTTTAGTTGATCAGTAATTTAGTACATAAGTAATCGAGCGTGTAAGTAATTCAGTCGTTCGTCTGTTGTCCTTGGATAAATATTTATACTTACAGTACACCAACGGTCGAATCTTCTTTGTGGACACGTGTCCTCCTTTCGTTGGACGGTCGTCAATAGTACAAGATATTACAGTAGAGATATAATCGTTGGGATCGTGGTTGTACCAGACTGATAGTGCGCCGAATATTCTTAGAGATTGTGTTGTACTGAAAAGGTACAACGAGGGCAATTTGAATGATAAAAGTGTACGTGATAGTTGTTCATTCGTTGTTTGAGCTGACTTGTCAGACTGTTAAAAATAAGAATTGCAGATGAGCTGAGTAGATAATCAGACGCTCCTTCGGACGTCTGATAAAGTCGGACGACGTCCGACTATGCACTTCTTTAGACCACGTCTAAAGGAGTTAGACTACGTCCGACTATGCACCTCTTTAGACCACGTCCAAAGAAGTTAGACGACGTCTACTCGCGCACCCCTTTAGACCACGTCTAAAGGAGTTAGACGTCTAAAGGAGTTAGACGACGTTTACTCGCACACTCCTTTAGACGTGATCTAAAGGAGTTAGAATACGTCTACTCGCGCACTCCTTTAGACCACGTCTAAGGGAGTTAGACGACTTCTACTCGTGCACTTCTTAGACCACGTCTAAAAGAGTTAGATGACGTCTACATGCGGTTTCTTTAGATGACGTCCGGATAGACATACTTCTTTAGATCTGTACCTTTAAAAAGGTGAATTACCCAACTTAGTTTTATTCAAACCACATCATCAAAAATATGTTGTATATATTCTCTTAAGTTAATTAATTTTCTCTTTACTTTATTTAATTTAATCTAACACTAATTATTTTTATTTAATGTTGTATTCATTTAATTCAAAATAATTAAAATTAAAATCAAAATTAATTAAATATTTTGAATAAATGTTGTATTCATCAAATTCATAATAATTAAAACAAATGTCAAAAGTCATATTTTGAACCATAAATAAATAATATTTTAAGAAAATAATTTATTCATTGTCCCCAAATAAATAAAATTTGTTTTAAAATTTATTTAACTAATTTTTTCAAAAAATGTTACAATAAATAAACCCAAATTAATTAAAATTTAGGGCTTAACTAAATTTGATAATTATTTGAGAAGGATAGTGTAACAATTTAAATCTTAAAATAATTAAAAATAAAATCCTAAAATATACAAAACAATAAATAAATAAGACAAAACTTATGTCTATTAATTATTTTGGTGTATTTTGCAAGTAAATAAAAAATATAAAAAAGAAGAAGAGATGGTCAAACGGGGTCAAAGATGTTTGGCCCAAAACAAACTAGCCTCAGGCCCCGCGGAGCTCAGGCGCGCAACAAACTGACCCAAACGAAGCGCCAATGGAAGGCTAACGTCCAAGGCCCGGGACTCCCAATGTAGACGGAACACCCTAACCACGTTCAACATGCGTTTGCGATCGACCTTTGTTCAACTCGCAACGTTGGATAAGAACAACTGTCTTATTTGAAAATAAATCAATGGATATCTTCGCCAATTCTCGACCAAACGATAATGTTCGAAAAGGGAAAGGATCACATTAATAGTGTGATCATTTTCCCTACACACATAAGTTGTCTTACTACCTATGCAGATTGAATTCGGCCGAGTAAATGACCGACCATTAACAACTTTTGTCCGAAACTCTCCCGACTTAGACCACTTGCTAGTTCGGGCTGGCTATAAAAGGGATGCCCTGGTGAAGACGAACACCAAAACCCAACCTCAAGTCATCAATCAATCTCTATTAAAATATTTCAAGTTTTTTTTTTCTAGTTTTAAAAAACTTTGTAAAGAGCTTCTAAACTTGATCTTAGTTCATCATAAAGCTTCAACAAAAGTATGAGTATTTTTCTAACTCACGGTAAGTTATCATTCATATTATAATTAATGTTATAAACAAAATTTTAAATTTTTATATTTTAGTTTATGTGTTTTTTTAACTGCACAATTACTCAACTTTGTAAGACCACTTATAAACTTTTTGTTGAAATCAATTTGAATTACTCAATTAGAATCGAAAATAGCCAAATTTAATTTCAAAATTAAAAAACGAATCGCTATGCTCGAGGTGTAGCTCAACAATGGAGATCCAATAAGCTTCATAATTATTGTAAATGATATTGGGAGTACTAAATCAATCCAAAAGCATTCAAGGCATGTTTAAATGGTTGTTTTATATATATTGAATATAAGGAAGCTTGTCATAACTTGAATTTTGAATTAAAACCTTTAAACCTACTAATCAATTTTACCGATTGAAATATTCGTTTCCGACAAGGTCCCGATGTGATCCATGCCGATTGAATGACGACACTATGGTGTGCTAAACAAGTTCTAAATTGGGAGACAAAGCTCCCCATGTATTTGGCTCGAAATTTATTAAAAAAATAATTTTATATTTATATATTTAATATGTTTCTAACACTAAAATTTGAGCAAAATATTTTCTAAAGATTATAGACTCCCAATGGATAAATATTAAATTTAATAATTATTTTTATTTAATATTGTATTTATTGAATTCAAAATAATTAAAATAAAAACTAAAATTAAATAAATATTTTGGATAAATATTATATTTATCACATTCAAAATAATTAAAATAGTGGCCAAAAATAAAATTTGAACCATCCATAAATAATAATTTTGAAGAAATATTGTATTGATAATCTTAAAATAATTAAAATTTGGCTAAAAATAAATTAATAAAAGAAATAAAAAAATAGTATATCTAATAATCTCAAATTAATTAAAATTTAGAGCTTAGCTAAATTAGATAATTATTTTTGAAAAATATTATAGCAATTTAAATTCAAAATAATTAAAAATAAAACTCTGAAATATACCCAACAAAAAAAAATTGATATATAAAATAAGAAAAAATAAATTTTATTTCTATTAATTTGGTGTATTTTATAGTGTTTAACTAAAAAAAACATACAACGCGGAACTTGGGCGCCAATTGACCCAAACTAAGCGTTAACAGAAGGCTAACGCCCAAGGCCTAGGACGACCAAAGTAGACGGAATGCAAACGGTATGCCGGAACCACGCCCAACGTGCGTTTACGATCAACCTTCGTCTTCTTCTTCACACCGATGGATAAGAAAAACCGTCTTATTTAAAAATAAGTCAATCACTACTCCAATTCTCGACCAATCAAGAAAGTTCGAAAATGGAAATGATCATATTAGTTGTGTGATATTTTTTCTACGCACATAGGTTGTCTTACTACCTTTGTGGATTGAATTCGACAGGGAATTCGACCGACTTATGCCACTTGTTGGATCGGACTGGCTATAAAAGGAATGCCCAAGTAAAGACGAACACAAGAACCCAACATTAGTCATCAATCAATCTCTATCAATATCCGCCATTAAAAATTTTCATGCTTTTTTAGTTTAAAAAACATTGTACATAATTTCAAAATTCAATTCTAGTTCATCATAAAGTTTTAACAAAAGTTTAGAAATGTTCTCTAACTCACTCACTGTAATTGTCATTCACGTTGTAATTAATGATATCATATATACCGTTCAGAAGTCCCTTAAAGTGGAGCGTATTTGCATATTTCTTGGTAGACCAACCAATTAAAGTCAAAGACAAAGAAAAGATGATATTTCCAGATGACGACATAACCACGATCAAGAAAGATTCATGGAGGCTCATGTTTGACGGTTCCTCAGTTAAATAAGGATACTATATCGGGATATTACTCATAGATCCAACCACAATGTACAATCCGACCTTTGTGAAACTTGAGTACATAGTCGTAAACAACGAAGTTGAATATGAGGTATGCCTCTCTGGAATGAATTTGCGTACGAGAAAGGAGCTACAAAATTGGAGGTCATTGACGATTGACAAGTCAAAAGAGAGAATTTGAAACCCTACCACGACTATTTGATGAAATTGATCGCCAAATTCGAAGAAATGACGTTCATACATGCTCCGAGAAACCAAAACTGGTTCGCAGGCGCCTTAGTCACTCTAGCCGCAATGATGCAGATTCTCAAGGCTATCAAGATCAAGTCCCTCATAATTCATCACAAAGACCGACGAGCCATCTATAAGAGAACTACTATAAGCAATGAGGTATCGATTAAGCCATATACAATTTTAGTAGAGAATTGTTCAAAGGCGTTTTCTACCAAAAAAAAACGATGAAAAAATGAAAAGAAAAAAAATGAAAAGGAAAATAACGACAAAACATCTGAGTACATACTAGTAGCATTTTTATTTTGAAAAATAAAATAATAAAGACTCAAGTACATACTAGGGAAAACATTAAAAAACGAATCCAACCGAAACACGCAACGAGAAATAATCAGGTGAATGACCATATAATTTTTTAAAAGGGAACAAACCTGAATTATGAGATATTGAGATTCTATTGATCACATGAGCAGTGGTAATAACTGATTCCCCCAAACACTAGGAACCTCAACTGATAGCATGAAAGAACGAGCCATTCCAACAAGTTGACGAGGTTTTCTTTCAGCCACACTATTTTGTTGAGGAATGTTGGTAATGAGGTTTGGTGAATGGTACCATCAGAGGCAAGTAACTAAGAGAAATCATTAAAAGTGTATTCATCCCCCCAAATCACACCCAAAACATTTAATGACTAAAGAATATTTGGTTCTCACTAAAACTCGAAAATTGGAGACCATAGTAAGAAATTCAGATTTGCGTTTCATAAGATAAACCCAAGTGTAACGAGTGAATTCATCAATAAAAAACAAAATATCAAGAACCTTTTTTAGAGGAAACAGAAGAAGGTCCCCACACATCAAAATGTACGAGATCAAATGGAGTAGTGGAAAAAGAAATACTTTTATAAAAAGGCAATGCTGGAAATTTAGCCAATTTTCAACCACTACAATCAGAAATATCACGACTTTCTAAACAACTCAAAACTCTAGTACACACTAAATTTTTTAAACAAGATCCATAAACATGACCCAAATGGGAATGCCAACGACAAAATTTCGAAGAAAAGCGATTGAAAAGAAATGATGTCAAGTCAACGCTAGAGGTAGCAACATCTGATACTTTGAGTTCATCAAAAATATAAAGTCCTATTTTCCTACAGCTTGTCCTAATCACCTTCTGTGACCGCAGAACCTTAACACAATATATAATTGGAAGAAGTAAACAAAATTGTGAGACCATAATCACACAATTGACTAACATATACAAGGTTTAAAAAAGACTAGGAATATAGTAAACATGTGGGGAGAGATAAACAAGATATATGTATATAATTAATTCATGTCAATGACATTGGAGTACCATCGGAAGTCATAATAGAAAATAATGGAACCGAATTAACTAACACAAATGAGTTAATATTATGAGATATATGATGCAATGCGCCTAAATATAATATCCATAATGGAGATGATGTACCTAAATTATCAGACGATGACAAACTTTTATGAGAGGAGGCCTACATGGTGTGAGGGTGTGAGGTAAGGAACTCTTAAAACTGCTCAAACATATATGGATCCAAGGTCGGAGCAACAATTATATTACTAATATGTGGTGGGCGATAACCCATTGTGCAATCGGTGATGAACATTGTTGTGGAAGTGGTCGTAGTTGCCGTTTATTCTTATTCACCAATTTTGAACATTGAACATTATAATGATCATCCTGCTTGTAGAATGCACATTCATCTAGAGAGGCCTTAAAATTAGGTCGATTTTGATTGCTAGCAACAAACTAGATGGGTGTGTAGGCGTAGAAAATTCCTTGTCTTTTTTAGACTTAAGTTGAATTCTTTTTGCTAACAATTTATTGAAAACATAGTCAATAGCAAGAAGAGAGGAGCGATGTAGAACTGTTCCACGTAGTGCCTCAAAGTCATTTCGAATGACCATTAAGAACTGCACTAAATATTGCTCTTCTCGACGAGTTATTTAGGGTTCAAATTTTCTAATTTTGCATACTTAGTGAGAGCCAATTGATCCTAGAGATCAGACGTGACAGAATAAAATTCTTGTATACTCTTATCATTCCACTAAAGTAAGCGAATGTCCGTCTTTAGTTAATATTATTTTGTAAAATTCAATTGTGTATATAGTCTGGCTAGATGATCTTAAACTTTCTTAGTTGTATCATATTTGTCCAACTAAATGCCAATAGAGTGGATAACAAAATTGTTAATCAACATAATGATTTTTGAGTTATTTATCTCCCAAGTATAAACTAAAGCCACATAATCACTCAAATTATCATTTGTAGGTTTGATCTGCATCCATATTACATAATTCCACATAGATTTTCCGCACAAAAAATTCTTCATAACATAACTCCAATATGTATGATTTTTGCCGTCTAAATGAACACTAATAAACTGAAGCGAATCATCTTTATTACTAGATATGGTAAAAATAGTAGCAACAAATATGAATCCCAAAATATAACAACGAAAACACAAAATACAACAACACGAATACAAATCTCCAAACAAAATCAGCTAGAGCAACAACTAATCAAAAGGAAGCGAAAGCAAAAAAATACCATTGATGATTGCAGACTCCAACACCAAATTCAAATCAGAGGCCGTAGATTGAAGTTTTAGGTTGTAATAAAGAGAATTCATAAATGGAGACTCTGATACCATGATAAGATAAAGAGAGAAGCTATGATTTCTTATTAGCAATCATAAATAAAATGAATGCAATGAAAGAGTTTATATAATTGGTGATTGCAATAGACTGAAATATATATATATATATATATATATATATATATATATATATATATATATGGTTAGGAGTCCCTTGATAAATCCCCATCAATAAATTATTAACAACGAAAAAATCATTGTTATCATGGTAAAAACGTTGTTATTATTCCTCAACCGTTTTACCGCTGTTAATAATTTTAAGAATAAAATTTGATCAGAAAAAAGAAAATAAATAAAACAATAAAACAACAAACATATTAGATTTATTGACTTGCCCTTCCGTCTCCAGGAAAGGTTCTTTATTGAGACTCTAGTTGAGTTATGAAGTTACACTTATAATAAATTATACAATAGTTAATTAAATTTTATTGTGTTTGTATTTGGTTTGACTTTAGTCTGACCAAGATTTATTTAGATTTTATAACCTAAATGTTTATCATATAAATATGTTATTATTAAGGGTTTACCTTAATAAGACATAATTCTAGAGAGATAAAGTGTGAGACAAAAGTTCTCTGTATTCCTTTTTTATCTTCATAGTAAAATATGGTGACAACTGAAGTAGACGTAGCTCATTTGAGTGAACCACTATAAATCTGTGTCTTCTTGTGTTCTTATTTTTGCGTTTTTACAGATCATTTTAAGTATGTCAGATTTAGGGGATCCAAATCCTAACAACTGGTATCAGAGCTGCTAGGCTAGATTGAAAGATTTGATAGAACATATTATGACATCTAAAGGATACAGATTGAGGATTATCTCTATGGAAAATTTTTTAATGTTACTTTGAGTGAGAAACTAGATAAGATGGATGAATCTGAATGGAAACTCCCTGATAGATAGGTTTTGGGAGTTGTCCGATTAACGTTAGCCAAGACGATTGCTCACAATGTAGCAAAGGAGAAGACCGCCATGGGTCTGATGAAATCTCTTTCTGATATGTATGAGAAACCATCTACTAACAATAAGGTACATTTAATGAAAAAACTCTTCAATTTAATAATGGCTGATGGTACTTTTTTCACTACTCATTTGAACGAATCTAATACAATTGTATATTAACTGCTATATGTTGAGATTGATTTTGGGGACGAAGTTAGTGCCCCGATTTTTTTAACATCTCTACCAAATAGTTGATAACCGAAGAGGGCATCAATTAACAACTCTGTTGGAAATTCTAAACTAAAATTTATTGAAGTTAGAGATCGTATTCTTGTTGAAGAAGTTAAAATTGATTCTGGTGGAACGTTCAAAGGTTCTGCTCTGAAAAGGTAATGATAGAAATTTCAACTGAGGTAAGAGCAGACATTTGATTGCTGGAATAGGAGGAGTTAGTCCAAGTCTGGACAGATATTTGATTTCCAGAATTGTGTTAAGTAGGGTCACTTGAAGAGGAATTGTAAATCACCGAAGAGAAACAGTGATGAGAAAAATGATGTAGCCAACACAGTTACAGAAACTATCACTGATGCATTGCTTCTATATGTTGATAACCCAATAGATTTATGGGTTTGGGATTCATAAACGTCTTTCCACACCACACTGCCCACAAAGAATTAATGGAGAATTATGTGGTAGAAAACTGAAATTTTATCTCGTAAATGGTAAGCCACTAGATATTGTTGGAATGAGGGAGTGGACATCAAATTGAAGATGGAAAATGGTTATGTTTGGAAGATTAATAAGGTGAGACACATTCTAGGTTTAATGCGCAATCTGATTCCTGTTACACAAATTGATGAAGAAGGTCACGATTTTAGTTGTGGAAATGGTGCGTGGAAGGTGACTAAAGGAGTGATAGTTATTGCTCAAGGTCACAAAACTGGAAAATTATACACGATTTCAACATATAGAGAAATAGTTGTTGTTGTAGTTGATGACTCAAAGAATAGTGAACTATGACATTGTAGGTTCGGCCATATGAGCGAAAAAGGATGTAAATTCTTTTAAAGAATGGTCAGATTCCATAACTGGAGTATGTTGAACATTAGTTATGCGAAAACTGCATTCTTGAAAAATAGAAACGGACCTACATCTGATGTGTGGGACCTACATCTGTTTTTTATTGATAGATCATACTACTACATGACGTTTATAGATGATTCGAGGAGAAATGTATAGATATATTTTATGAAGAACAAATCTGATGTATTTGTGGTTTTCAAAAAGTGGAAGGTTTTGGTTTAAAATGAAACAAATAAAAGGTTAAATGCTTGAGATCCGACAACGAAGGCGAGTACATCAGTTCAGATTTCAGAGAATATTGTGTTGTAAATGAGATTAGTATGGTGAAGACTGTCCCCGAACGCCTCAAGAGAATGGAGTAGTTGAACAGATGAATCAAACATTGAACAAATATGCTAGAAGCATGAGATTACATGTAGGGCTGCCTAAATCCTTTTGGACAGAAGCTATCAACACTACTGCCTACTTGATAAACAAATGACCCTTTATTTCTATTGAATTCAGAATTCTTGAAGAAGACTGGACCAATAAAAAGGTAAACCTTTCTTATTTGAAAGTGTTTGGTTATTTATCATATGTTCATATTAATGAATATGATAGAAAAAACTTGATCCAAAGTTTGTTTTTTATTGGTTATGGTGATACCGAGTTTAATTATCGTTTCTGGATAATCAAAATCGGAAGATCATTCGTAATAGGAATGTTATCTTTATTGAACAGGTTCTCTACAAAGATTGTGTTGGGAAGACATCAAATGGTGATTCCAAACTGAAAGAGACTAGTACAGTCGATTTGAAATTTTTTTTAGCTGAATATATACCAATTGTCGAAGAAGACCAATGTGTTGTTGAAGATGAAATTGTTGAGAACGTGGCCCTAGAGGAAAATCAGCAAACACCGGTTATACAATTGAGAAGATCGTCAAGAAATCAAAAACCAGTCGATGGGTGGTCACCATCTCTAAACTATATCTTGTTGAAAGATAGAGACGAACCTGAATACTACGAGGAAGCAATACAATCTGATGAATCAGTTAAGTGAGAGTCTGCGATGAAAGATGAGATGGACTCTTTGATGTCGAATCAGACTTGAGAGCTCACTAAGCTACCAAAGAGAAAAAAGCACTTCACAACAAATGGATCTCCAGGATTAAAGAAGAATATGCCAAAACTATAAGGTACAAGACAAGGTTGGTTGTGAAAGGAATTCAACCGAAGGAATGTATTGACTACAATGAGATATTCTCTTTAATGGTCAAATTGATGACAATTAGAACTATTTTGAGTTTGGTTGTGAAAGAAGACCTTCATCTTCAACAAATGGATGTCAAAACTACTTTTTTCTTCATGGTGATTTGGATGAAGAGATTTACATGCGACAACCACAAGACTTTAAATCAAAAGAAAAGATGAGCTTGTGTGTAAGCTTAAGAATAGTCGATATGGTTTGAAACAAGCTCCAAGACAGTGTTACAAGAAATTCGATTGCTTCATGAAAAGTAACAATTTTTTTGAGGTGTGAAGCTGATTATTGCTGTTATATCAAGAGGTTTGATAAATCGTACATTATTCTCATCCTCTACGTTGATGACATATTGATTGCTAAAGCAAGCTTATATGAGATTAACAAGCTAAAGAAAGAGTTGTCTGAAAAGTTTGCAATGAAGGATTTGGGTGCTGCAAAACAAATCATTGGAATGAGATTTTTAGGGATAAAGAAGTTTTAAACTTTCATAAGAAGAATATGTGAAGAAAGTTTTTAGTAGATTCAAGTTTTATGATGCAAAACCATTTATTACCCCCATAACTAGTCACTTCAAACTATCTATAGATCAATCGTCTTCAACAGAGGATGAGAAAAATTACATGGTCACCGTTCTGTATGCCTCTGCCATTGGTTGTATTATGTATGCAATAGTGTGTATAAGACTAGACATAGAACAAGTAGTGGGAGTTGTTAACAGATTCATGAGCAACCCGGGTAGATAACATTATAAAGTAGTAAAGTGGATACTACGATACTTAAGAAGAAGTATGGGTCTCGCTTTATGTCTTCGAAACTCTAATATGGGTTTGGAAGGATATGTTGATGTTGACATTGGTAGTGATGTTGATAGTAGAAAAGGCATAACATGGTACATTTATACTCTAGGAGGTACTGCAATTAATTGAGTTTCAAAATTGTAAAAGATTGTTGCTCTTTCTAGTTGTGAGGCAAAATATATTGTTGTGACATAGGCTGCTAAGGAAATGATGTGGTTGCAACCCTTTTTGCATGAATTGGGTCAAAATTATGAGGAAAGTGTGTTGCGATGCAACATTCAAAGTGTCATTCATTTGGCAAAGTATTTAGTTTATCATAAAAGGACGAAGCATATACATGTTCGTTATCATTTCATCCGATCAGCTTTAGAAGATGGAGTGTTAGCTGTGGAGAAAATTCTTGGGAGTGAGAATCCAGCTAATATGTTTTGACAAACGAGAAACTGAAAGTGTGTGCAACTTCAGTTGGTCTTCTTCGTTAAGACACCGGATGGAAGTCGCTACTGATCGAGAGATGATGAAGTTAGTCTCCAATAGTTAATTATAGTTTATTGAGTTTATATTTGGTTTGGACTTTGCATTATCAATATTTATTTAAGTTTTATTACCTGAATGTTTACCCTATAAATATGTTATTATTAAGGGTTTATATTGATAAAACATAATTATAGAGAGATAAAGTGTTAGGCAAAAACTTTTGTATTTCTTCTTCTTCATAGTGAAATATGGTTGACAGCTGAAGTGGACGTACCTAATTTGAGTGAACCACTATAAATTTATGTCTTCTTATGTTCTTTTTTCTTGTGTTTTTACAGATCATTTCAAGCCGGTCAAATTTGATAGGTTATTCGGAACCCATAACATCAAGATATTTTTGTTTGAGTAACAATTGTCATCCTCAACCCTTTAATAGCGAGTGAAGAGACATCGTGGTCTATTGTTCCTGATGTGGCCGGAGGTCATAGGCACCAAGGGTTTTATTTGTTGACTTCTCAATTCGTTTATCTTATTTTGAGTTTTTTTGCTTAGCTTGTAACTTTGATTTTTTTTTTGTTTTATTTTAAAAAAAAGATGATTTTTCATTAATTTTGGTCTCATATAAAACACAAGTTATCACTCGGAGATAAAGCAGACTCAAATAAAACGACTTACGACAATAATATTTTAATAGTCATAAATAAGTTTAAAATAAAAATCAAACATCATCATATCAGAATAAAATCATTTGAAAACTAAACTTGAAAAGTCTAAGTTAGTGTAAATGGAACAAAACTTAATGTGAATTTAGAAAAATCCAATTTTCAGAATTTAAAAGAATATATATATATTACAATGTTTGAATTTAAGGTATAAAATTATTTAAGATGAAACACGTTAAAATCCAGTATCTCTCATATTTTCGTTATAGCATCTTTCTTAAAATACTATTTCACTAATTTATTATTTTTTCTATTACTTTTGGTCAAAATATATATATATATATATATATATATATATATATATATATATATATATATATATATATATATATATATATATATATATATATATATATATATATATATATATAAAAGACAAGCATTGTTAATTTTGCTATTAATTTCTTTTATACTAGTGCAAAGAAAATCGTTTTCCCATTGCTACGTACCTAACAATTAAACTTATATAAAAACGATTCCTCAATAAATATCTTTTGGGTCTTTTTATGTTAACATGTTTATATCCATGGATTTAACTTGTTTTTTTTTTTTTTTTGACTATGTTTATATATAAATGCCCAACTCAATATTGAGATAATAACAATAAGTTCTGAACCACCAGATTAATTAACATACATACAGAATGTTAAAACCTCAACTATCTCGCTCTAGCACATGCCAAACCCTAGTACAATGTCATAATTGGACCACTTTCCTCTCCGGCGGCAGCAGCGGGAGAGTCTTGCCGGCTGGCCGGACTTTTCCGCTGATGCCAAAAGGGAGAAAGTTGCACAAGGATACCTGCCTCCGAGGTGGTTCTACCACCACCACCGCGGTGGCCGACACCACCACTTTGAAGAAGGTGGCCGGCACCGCTAATACTACTGCAAACGTAGAGATTGCGAAGGGGACCATCTATGTGCGATTAACTGAATGGATCCTGTCGAGTTTTAAGTTCGCTGACGTCATCAATGGTTCTATCCTTTCAGAAAACTTACAAAACGTCGTCATCGATTTGCTCGGGAAACCTATTCCTATTCTCGTGGAGGTCGTCAGTTCGGAGTTGGACACCGGTAAGATAACAATTAATAATTTTTTTCCTTTTTTAAATGGTTAAATTAAAAGCCCATGAGTCATGATAGATGTTGAAAAGTTTTAAATAGATATAATTTGAGGATTTTTTTTAGAAAGTGAATCATTTTAGGAGTGAATGTAAATTTAATATTATCTCTTTTATTATATTTTCATTTTGACTAAATTTTCTAAAAAAAATAAAAAATATCATTACTCTTTCAATTATTAAGTTTTAACCAAGGTTTTGAAATACGCGGTTGGACCGCGGTCTAACCGCAAAACGGTGGATTAGGCGGTTCGGCTTTTGACTTATATACGCTAACCTTTCGAACCGGCCATAATCCGGTCCGATCGGACGGTTCGACCGGAAAATAGAGCCGAAAAATTCCGGTTAGAAAGGTTACCCTGTTCTGATGGATATGTGAGGAGAGGAGACTTCAGCTCCGATCTCAGCTCAAATCATTTTTCAGTAAGAGGATCAGATGTTTTCACTTCGTCTGATCAGATCAAGGTTAGTCGATCATGTTAATCGATTCTATGTCGTCTTCTTTCGTCCGTCTGATCAGATATGTTAAAGTTTAGTTGATCTTCGTTATTCTCCATGTGCTCCTTCGTCTGATTTTATCTTTCCTCTAATAGATCTGTTAAGCTAAGATGGAGATTGAGCATAATCTTACCTTTTGCTGGAAGATCAGACCATATAAAATCGTGAATCTTCGGCCTGAATATGATATTTAGAGACAACAATGGGAAAGATGATAAGACAATAAATTAAAGTTAAAAAAATATAATAACGAAGACAACATTAGAGAAAGATGATAAAGTCAATAAATTAAAATTATAAAAATATAATAATGGAGACAATAAATTAAAATTAAAAAAATATAATAATGATTAAGTTAAAAAGTAAAAGTTTAATATTTTGCAATTGTAATTTATTAGTATTAATTTTAAATATTTTTTTTTATTTATTGGTTCCGGTTCAACCAGTGGTTCAACCGGTTGGACTGGTCGGACCGAAGTTCGCCAAAAAAATCGGGTCGATAACCGGAACGGTTTTCAAAATCTTGGTTTTAACTAAGAAAAATTAGACAATATAACTATTTAAACTACACAACATTATTATTATTATTATTATTATTACAATTATTTAATTTTTACCATGTAAGCATATGAAATAGGAAAAATACATATTATATGAAATTATTTTAATTTGTTTTTATATAATCATATCTTAACATAATGATTTTATTTAAAAATAATATATAATAAAATTATAATTTTATTTTAAATATTTGAATAAGATTAACCATTATAATGTATATATATATATAATTATTAAAATTAATAATAATTTAAAACAAAATATTTATAAATAATAATTTAATTTTAAAAGTTATAATAAAATTTAAAAAAATAATAATTTTAGATTATTATTATTTACTTAGGTATTTATTTAATAAATAACTATTATAAATAAAATATATTATAAATATATTTATATATAAATAAGAATGTTTTATGATATATCTAACATTTTAACTTAATTATTTTATTATAAATAAAAATAATAATATATTTGAAATTATAGTTTTTTATTTTTAATAAAATTAAAAGTTCTAATTTATTTATAAATCTATTTATAATACATTTTATTTATAATAACTATTTAAATATTTATTAAATCAATACCTATTAAATAAATAATAATACTTTATAATTAAATATTTTATAATTATATTTGAATTTGAATTTTATTTAATATTTTAAAATAAAATTATTATTTAGAAATATTTTATTTTAATCAGTTTTAATTTTAATAATTATAAATAAAATTATCTTATTAAAATATTCAAATTAAAATTAAAATTTTATTACATATTATTTTAAAATAAAATTATTAAGTTAAATATTCCTATACTAAAAATAAATTAAGATTATGCTCAAAACATTGAATTATAAACAAATAATAATATCTACTTGTAAACATTAATTTTGTATTTTTTTTTTCTTAACCATGTAAATTTGATAATTTTGTTAAGTTTTTTACCTAAAACAAAATATTTTTAGTGCATAAATAAATTTCACAATAAAACAAAGTTAGATATACAAATATGATATTGGTATCATATCAAATAGAGAAATAGAGATATTTTTTCCACCCCTTCCATATTTCCACTCCTCTTCACTCCTCAATTAACTCCCAAATTACTTATTTATCTCTATCACTTTTATATATTTACCTTTCTTATTTTATTAAATTTACTTATTTTATTTTATTTAATTATTAAGTTTTTTTATTAAATATAATTAATTAATTTTTAATATGTTTTTTTAACTTTATTTATTTAATTAAAAATACAAAATATTATTATTTTTATATTATAATTATTTAAAATATATTAAATATTAAAATGTGTACTAATTTAATAAAATATAAATATTTAATATTTTATTATACTAATTATATATATATATATATATATATATATATATATTTTAAAATACTTATAAAAATCAAATTTTTTTATAAATAAAATTATTTAACAAATAAATAAGATAAAGTCTTTAATATATTATATATTAATAATTAGTCAAATTAAATATAATGTTTTACTTAATAATATAAACGATAACATTTGTATAATATTTTTAATAATATTTTTTATTAAAATATTTTATATTTAACTTTTTAAAATATTTATTTTATATAAAATTATTATTTTATTTTAATTAATTTATTATAATTTTATTACTAATATATAATATTTAAAATTAATTATATATCTTTTAAATAGAAAAAAATATTAAAAATTAATTAATTAATTATATTTTATAATAAAAAAACTTAATAATTAAATAAAATAAATAAAATAAATAAGATGAAAGATAAATATATAAAATTAATAGGGATAAATAAATAATTTTTTAATTAATTAAGGAGGGAGATGAGATACGGGAATATAGGAGGGTTGAAAAAACAATTTGCTATCAAATAATATAGAACTTACCAAATATTTTAAAATTAAAAACTAAAATTTTCATAGAAAAATTTACACCATCCTTCTAATCATAACTGTCCATTTCCAACCAAGTATTAAAAAAATAAATATAAATTAACCTAGTAAAGTCTAAAACATCAATAGGGCTATTCATTTCCCAGTGATAACACCTAACCCACTAATATGTACTGTCTATTATTAATATGTAACGCCAACATATTAATATGTTCCGCATGACGAATTTGAACCAAGGAAAACTAAAAATCGAAAATACTATCACTAAACTTATAATAACAAATAAACATTTCATCTTTTCTAAAAAATAGCCTTAATAAGTAATTACGTACTATGCCTAAAAACACAGATTTATTTTATTACTGTTATTCAATTTAAAAAGATAACCTAATCTTCACACTCCTGTTGAACTTTTCATATTTTTTTGAACTCTTTACCTTCACCAACTGGTTGTATACTAATTGGATTTTTTTTTTTTTTTTTTTTTTTTTTTGTAAATTATCCAAAACTATTATTTACTTCTATTATCTGTTTTTTTTTTCTTCATGATTCATGAACATTAATTAAGCATTTTTATGGGTTTGAAAAAAAAACAAAAGTCTTCCTCTCCCATGGCCAATTTATTGGAAAAACTTGATTTTACAACTTATATTTTCTCCTATATATGTAGGATGCATCCTTCAAAAATTTAGCCTAAAGATAACAACAAGGTTTACTCTTGTTATAAATTATATGCTGTTATAAATATATTTTTTTAATTTAAATATTATTAAAATATTTTGTTTTCATTAATTTATTATAATATATTTTAACTATGTTTTTTATTTAATAATATATTTTTTTAAATATTATATAAAAAAATTGTTATACAATAATATTATAAATATAAATAAAAATATATATGTCAAAGGATATAAATATTTATGAACTATTTAAAATATAATAAAATATAATATTAAATAAATTATTTAACAAATAATATTAAAATAAAATACTATTAATATATTTAACACGCTATTTTGTTTGACTTTTATATTTTAAAACTATTAATTAATTATTTCTCTATATATATATATAATAAATACTTAATATATATTCAAACATCAAAATAAAAATAATTAATTTATTTAGCACTATACTTTAATATGTTCTACATAGTCCATAAATATTTATTATTTTAATTTATATACTAGTGTATAACAAAAAAAAAAAAGAAATATATATAAAAATATATATATATATATATATATATATATATATATATATATATATATATATATATTATTAGTCTAATATTAATAAAAAACTGAAATAAAAATTTTATTCAAAATATATTAAAAAGAATTAAAAACTGAAAACAAAATTTAAATTAAAAAATTAGTGAAAAAAGTATTTCAGTAAACAAAAACAGAAACTATGTACAAAATATGATAATTGAGAAAGTTGAAGAAAAAAATAAAAATCAATTACACCATTTACAAAGATTGAACTGGAAATTCCATAAATAGGTGAGGATACATTAAAATTATATTTTTATAGCTAATTGTATAAAATGAGATTTTTACTATATTGTTTTCTTATATCCTCAATTTTGGAACTTGTTTAAGGATAGAAAGGAAGTAATGACGAAAAGTACATTTTTGTTTTTCCCATCTTATGACACATCCCATGTATATTATTGCTTTGAGGATCCTTATCACCTTATCACCATTAATTAAGGATTGCTTTTAATAGTCCCTAAATTTGGAGGTGTGTTCCCCTAAATTAATGGTCCATGTGTGTTCAAACTTAAACATCAGGGGGCTGTTTATTTCTTTTCAAACCACAGACACACACATAAATATATATATATAATTTTTTTTTTTCTTTTCTGAGCAAGATATTTTGGACTAATTTATGGGCACCTTATATAATTCCTAACTTCATATAAACATCATTGGATTTGGACAAAATGCTGGAAGATTTATTTATTTATTTTTTAAATAGAATTAGTTGTCTTATGTGTGAAAACCATATTTTAAATTTTAAACACAATGGTAACAAAATATTTACAATGGTGTATAATATTTTTGTAAAAAATTAAAAATTAAAAGTTAAAAATAATTAAGTTAATTTCAACAACAAATTAAACTAGCTTGATAAGAATTGATTAATTTGTTTATGATTGAAGAGACTGGATTGGAGAAGGAGACAATAAAGAGTTATGCACGCAAGAAGGAGATGAAGGACAATATGGTGATTTATGAATGGGAATTTAATATCCCTATGAACTTTGGGGAGATCGGCGCAATTTGGGTTGAGAACTTGCGCCGAACCGAGATGTTCATCACGAACATTGTTATTGAACCACTCAATATGAGCTCCATCAACCTCTCTTGCGACTCGTTTGTAGCATCCAAGTTCGACAAACCTGATGAGAAGAGGATCTTCTTCACCAACAAGGTCCTTTATTATAGAAATATATTTTAATTAATTAATGTGACATATATATCTAAATTTAATTTGTGGGATATAATTAATCACAGGCATACTTGCCCTCCAAGATGCCCGAAGGGCTTAGAAGGTGTAGAGGAGAGGATCTTGAGAAAGTCAGGGGAGACGGAGCAGGCGAGCGCAAATTCTACGATAGAATCTACGATTATGACGTTTATAATGATCTTGGAAACCCCGACTCTGATCCCAACCAGATAAGGCCGGTCCTTGGAGGGAAGGTGAACCCTTACCCTAGGCGTTGTCGCACTGGACGAGGCCGATGCAAAACTGGTATAACAAATTAAGTACTACTTTACGTTTTCACATCATTTTTTTTGTTAAAAAAAAACAGTGAACATATATCATGACATGGATAATCAATGATGAGTTCAAACTTCAAATCATTACACTATCTTGTATAAAAACAAATACAATGGTGAAAATCCTAAACTAGGATGGTATATATTATTTATTGAACATTTATTAATGGTTCATGGGTATGATGATTTTGGATGCAGACCCTAAATCTGAGTCGAGGAGTGGCTCAATGTATGTGCCAAGAGACGAGGCGTTCTCAGATTTTAAGAATGCGACATTCACATTAAAGACAGTAAGTTCGGTGTTGCCCGCTGTATTTCCAACCTTAGAGACACTTGTTGTAAACAGCAAACTAGGGTTCCCCTACTTCACGGCTATTGATACCCTCTACGATGATGGAGCCACC
The DNA here is from genome assembly GCF_907164915.1 of Impatiens glandulifera. Lineage (NCBI taxonomy): Eukaryota > Viridiplantae > Streptophyta > Magnoliopsida > Ericales > Balsaminaceae > Impatiens > Impatiens glandulifera. Next base: position 29,035,073 of record NC_061862.1, on the reverse strand, counting down.
GTTCAGAAACTCAAGAGCAGCGACAATTGGTTCAAAGACGCCATTCTGACTCTACTCAAGTTCATCTCGACCCTAGGAGATAATATTCTCCTGTTTGATACCCCTAAAATATACGACAGTATGTATAACCCCGATTCAATATATATTTTTTTAAATGATCCACCCAATGATATTATGAAATTAATATATAGTCGTTTAAACATAACAATGGAAACATAAAACTTGGTATAGAGAAAATAAATCGAATATATTAAAAATTAATGTGCAGAGATCTTTTAAAAGGGTAACGAAATCTCCTATACATAATATATTATTATTATTATATACGATGAATTGTGGATGCATGCATGCAGGAGATAGATTTGCATGGTTTAGAGACGAGGAATTCTCTCGACAGACACTTGCAGGAATCAACCCAATGTCCATAGAGTTGGTCAAGGTATATGACGGATCATTTCATGGATTATTTAATGTACGCAATTCAACAAGTTTATGTGAACTAAACCATGCATGCATGAGGTATTTAGGAATGGCCATTGAAGAGTAAACTTGACCCCAAGCTCTATGGTCCGGCTGAATCCGCCATCACCACAGAAATCGTCCAAAAAGTGATTGGAGGCATCATTACTGTCGAAGAGGTCAGTGCAAAACTAAATTTAGTTGGAGAGATTCACTTATCTCGGCTTTTTAGTTAATAATTTTGAATTTTATGGCATAATTATTATCAAACTAATAACTACATCATTCATTTCATCAACTAAACTAATTAATACTAATTCATTCCTATAAAATTTGCAACTAAATTACATCGACAATAATACTTGCATATTTAGATAAAACAAAATATGTTGCAAAACTCCAGTAAAATTAATAAAGTTACAAAACAAGAATGATGTGATTTAATTAGATACACAAATATTTAGAAAAATAAGTTTCTAAACCAAATATATGCAATTTGCAACTTGTAAAGGTTTGGAACATTGTATAATTTACAAATCTGGTTGTTTTTATAGGCAGTAGAGAAGAAGAAACTGTTCGTATTAGACTATCATGACCTGTTAATGCCATACGTTAAAAAGGTAAGAGAGATAGATGATACTACGCTCTACGGCTCAAGGGCTCTCTTCTTCCTCACGCCAGAAGGTGTCCTCAGGCCCTTAGCAATCGAGCTGGTCGTCCCTCCTTCGGACGACGGGGAAACACCACAGTGGAAGGAAGTCTTCATACCCCTTTCAGGCGACTCAACCGCATGTTGGCTTTGGCGCCTTGCCAAAGCTCACGTCCTCGCCCATGACAGCGGCGTTCACCAGCTAGTCAGCCACTGGTACTATTTATTAGAATTGAGTGAGCCACATTTGAAAGAATGGTTAATTATTAACTAATTACAGGTTGAGGACTCATTGTTGCGTGGAGCCTTATATAATCGCCACTCATAGACAACTAAGCACTGCCCATCCCATCTACAAGCTGTTGCATCCTCATTTCCGTTACACCATGGCCATCAACGCTCTGGCTCGACAAGCCCTCATCAATTCCGAAGGGATCGTTGAAGACTCCTTCTCCCCACGAAAGTATTCGATCGAGATCAGTTCTGTTGCTTATGATAAGCTATGGCGTTTCGACCATGAAGCTCTGCCTGCAAACTTGATCAATAGGTTCCATCATTATATTACTTAAACGTTTCCATATTGAATATTTATATTCTGACTAAATTTTCTGTCAGGGGATTGGCGGTGGAGGACCCGAGCGCTCCACACGGACTCAAATTGGCGATAGAAGATTACCCGTTTGCGAACGATGGACTTCTCATTTGGGATGCGATTAAGCAATGGGTTACAGACTATGTAAACTTCTACTACCCTGAATCCAAACTAGTGCAAGATGATACAGAGCTACAGTCATGGTGGGAGGAGATAAAAACTGTCGGCCATGGAGATAAGAGTGGTGAGACGTGGTGGCCAGAGCTTAACACCCAAGATGATCTAATTGGGATCCTAACAACGATAATATGGGTTCCGTCAGGGCACCATGCTGCTGTCAATTTTGGGCAATACCCATATGCTGGTTACTTCCCAAACAGGCCAACAATAGCAAGAACAAAAATGCCATCGGAGATTCAAGAAAGCGAATATTGGAAAAACTTCATTGCTAACCCGATAGGAGCCCTTCTGCAGTGCTTTCCGTCGCAGCAACAGGCCACAACGGTTATGGCTGTGTTAGACGTTCTGTCGAACCACTCTGTAGACGAGGAGTATATTGGGGGGAAGATTGAGCCTTCGTGGGAGGAGGAAGGGGTTATAAAGGCAGCCTTTGAGCGGTATAGTAGAAGGGTGAAGGAGATTGAAGGGATTATTGATGCTAGGAATCTTGATTTGAGTCTCAAGCATAGAAGTGGGGCTGGAGTTGTACCTTATGAGTTGTTGAAGCCATTTTCAAAGCCTGGTGTTACTGGCATGGGTGTCCCTAATAGCATTTCCATATGATGAACTTTTAATTACAACCCAATCTTTCCACACTTTATCTTCATTTCTTATGATAATTAATTACATCTTATCCATTTTAGGGTTTCATTTATTGTCTCAATGAATGAAGCATAATTAATTAGTAACAATTTTATATATTAACTAAATTAAGTATAATTCATTACATATAAAGCATAAAAGGATATAACAACCCTTTAATTAGATAGAAGCCATCAAATACAAATTCATAAATTAAAAGCAGACTCAACCCATTTCCATGGGATCTTATATATTATGCCTTGAATACCTTGGAAATCTTATTAATGATACCATTTAAGAGCCCATAGGCGTTGCAGCTTTCCTTCCTAGCCTCAGCATCGGCGGCGACGAGTCCCTTCTCCTCTTGGTCATTATATGATTCCATATTTGTCGACAAGGCCTTGTACCCTTCTTGCTCCGGGTAGACTTTGATCATATACAAGTACAAACACATTGTGAGGACAATGCATATAACCAAGTACCAGCTGAATTCTAGTGTGGTTAGTGCTTTGGCCCTGTCTAGAGCTTCTTGTGTATTGCACCTCACCACATAGTGGGCTTCCTCCAAGTTCATGAAGCAGCCTTTGGGCATTAAAGCCTTTGTCCATAGCATGATTCCCATCACATTGTACCACACGCCCTGGAAAACAATACTAAAGGATCTAACAAAGCTGATCATGAAGCTCTTTGGGTATGGAATACCGAGGACAGTGGTAATGAGTGATACGAGGATGAGAATTTGAAGAAACCAATGATAGTGCCCCTCCAATCCCATATGGTCAGTCGAGTGAAGGTGGAAGAGAATATACTCTTGCCAAAATGCCAATACTCCCAATGCCAAGGTCATACCATACTTGGAATTGGGACGTCCAAAACGGTCCAAGATCTTGGCGAAAACCGCGTAGGTTAAAATGGTCAAGGAAATGGATGCATGCTCGAAATTATGAAGGTGGGTGGTTGGGATGGTCCCATCAGTGTCGAAAGGATGGTGTTTCACTGGACCCACAAAGAGCTCCATGAGAATGGAGATTGTGCTGCCAATCATCATGAAATAGAGTTCGCCGTACCTCGACTTCTTAATTGGGAAGAATGGGACAGAGGTGTATGACTTGGGATTGCGGGCATGGAGTTTGATGTGGTTTACCAATTGCCATAACCCAATTAGGAAGAAGCCAAGGCCTGGCAACACATGCCCAATCAAGCTACCCATATTAATTAACTATGTACTTAAGAGAGGAAATGGTATATAGGTTCTTGAATGTTATCCCTTCTTTTGTGTTTTGTTTGTGGTGTGAAAATATTAGGAGATTGTTGTGTTTTATATAGGAGTTTGAAGGTTATGTATTTGAAAGATGTGATAAATAAGTTGTTGGTATATAGTGACGTTCTTGAGAAGATATCTTATAGAATTTAGTCGTCATTTAGACATAAATTTCACTATCACACAATCTCTGATTCATATAAAACTATTTCATCCTAGTTAACAATAGCTAATTGATGGAAAAAGACAAGACCGAATAGGTCTATCATGCAATGGCTTCAATTGTATTAAACAATAAAGGCAGCATCATGCATGCATAAGGATCAGTTTGGTTTGTGTACCCAAAAGAAGAGAGAAATTGAAATGGAACAAGTTAATGTTTGTCTTTCAAGCTAAGAAAGATTCAATTAGGTCCACAATGTTGCAACGAACGAAATTGGAGCCCGCGTTATAATCTAGGCCGAAATAGCGAAGATATGACTCTAATTTCTAAATCATGCTTTTATTTTCTTTTACTTATTTTCTTTTTCCATTTCATCGAAATATTCTACCAAATAACAATGAGATCCAACCATGAATTTAATATTACAGTAAAGTCAATTAATTAGGCGTTGCAGAAATCATATATATGCATTTGTGTGTCTCTGAAGATCCATGACGATTTTCTAGCTTACAAGTCACGTTGGTTTAAGTTACCATTGTAAAATTCAAGTTGGTATAAGTTACCATTGGAAAAAGGAAATAATATTAATTTTATTATGGAACTTTTTTAAAAAGTATCATTTAAATACGCCTGAAAATTACCATATTATCTCATGGATTATAATTTACAAAAGGAGAAAATTCTAAAAGAATACTAGAAAGACTTGTCTTGGTGCCATAATCATATATGGTCTAGCTTCAGAATCACATCAGCTAGACCTGGTTTGATCTTGTGTTTTTTAAGATTAAAAATGATGGATAAAAAAACTGAATTATTTATATTTTATTTTAAATAAATTATTAATAATGTTCTTTTGTATATAATATCTAAATTTAGTAAAACAAAAATAATTTATTGAATTAAATATATTTATGGTTAGAACTCAATAAATGTAATTAGCACTTCATGATCAACTAGCCAATATAATTTTTTTATCATAGTAAAAATATTCAGTGTTAGGGTTACGATAAACTCGGTTTTGGAATAGTGGTGTATAAAATTTGACAAGAACGGAATGCAAGGGTATATGGCAGAACCCGTAGGAGCGTTGAAGATTTATGGAAAGATATTGTATCGGATTGCAGTTCCCTCGCGGGAACGTGGAGAAGAATTCCAAGCACGAAGCATAATTCCAAGCACGGAGCAGAACTGGAATATCTGCAGGAACTGAAATTTACCGTTTTTTGAACTAACTAGAATTGAAAACATTGTAATCAGATAATTCATTTACGTTTTTAGCTTTTATTCAGAATGTTACGACTTCAAAATCATTCTAGGCCTGTCTAGAATGATCTCTTAAACTCGTGATTTTTTTCCCATTGTTGGGAATTTTTAATAAAATGACGCTAAATCGCCCCCCCCCCCAAAAAAAAACTCGGGTTGATTCACCAAGAAATCTTATAAAAACTTGCGGGATGCAATATTTGAAGTGGTATTGGTGCCATGTGGAGGGATTATCGGTAACATTCAATTTTTATTCTGGGTGATGAATGTTCGATTAGTTTTTGGAACGACACTTGGTATGGTGGTAAATGTTTGGCGAATATTTTTCCCGAACTTGCTTATAGTTTTATGTGTAGAGATGCATCAGTTAAAAATATATTTGACATTCAGTCTAGTAGTTTTGCTAACTGTGTTAGGTAGAAAAGAATATTGAACATAGAGGAAATCATGTCTAATGATAGACTTTTGTGTATGTTTAGAAATAAGGGGTTAAAATCGTTTTTTCGGGATTCTATGCGGTGACGTGATCTGAATAACTTTCATGTAGGACATTGTTACACTTTGTTCAATAAAGTTAGCCCGATTGATTTTTTTTAGGAAAATTTATGGGAGTCTAAGATGCCTACTAAAACTCTTTTTTTGATTGGAGTATTATTCACAACAGAATTCTCATTAATATTAGATGTAAGCGAAAATGCATGATTATTGTGAATTTTTGTCGTATGTGCTATAAGAAGTTTGAGACGTCTTCTCATCTGCTTTTACATTGTCACGATGTTGCAAATATATGAAGTATTTTGTGGAATTATACCGGAATCTAATGAGTTATGCTGGAGACCGTTAGTGGCTATTGGTAGGCATGGATTGAGGAGACTAAACAAGCGAGACTTAGAAGATGGACCTCTATCCCAATATTTTTTTGGTGGACTATCTGTTTGGAAAAATCAAAGAATATTTAACAATCAAAACATGTTTTTAAGGATTATTCACAATGTCATTATCATGACGATGTTAAAAATTAGATCCGAAAACCTACAGATTCGTGTGGAGACCTTATTGCTCTGCTAGAAAACCTTTCAAGTCAATTAATTATTTCTATGTAATTAATATTTACTCATATTATATATTATGCTTTTATCGTCGTACTTAAACAATTTTTTTAATTAAATGGATCATTTAAAAAAATAAAAAATAAATAAAAACCAGTGTTATATATTTATAAATTTTAATTTATTTATGAAATTTAATTGAATACTATTTTTAAAACATACCAATCATTAAAAATTAATATGTAGCTAAATAAAAACAAGTACGTTAAATTGTAAAATTAGTCATAGATAAAATGACAATCCAAATGCTAAATTAAGTAAATGTCGCTAAAAGTTAAAGAAAACGTCGCTACAAAGTACAGACAATGTCACTAAATGATATTTAAAAAAGTAAACATCGCTCAGTGATAAACCAAATGCTTAAATGGAAAAGAAAACGTCGCTAAATGAGGAAAGCAGTATCAATCATAAGCGATTCATATGTCGCCATATATGCGCCAGTATTGTTGGGCCTTTGAGTCCAGCCCAATCAAGCATTCAATTAAACAAGCAAAACCTAAGAATGTTGTTCATTCTATCACTTCTAGAGAGAGAATATATTTTGCATAAAGAGAAGAAACAAAGGAAGAAGAAGAGAATGAGGTAGTAGATCTCTTACATTTTCACCTTCAGGTTCCAATTTCTTGTTGTCTTATATCTAAACTAGCTTGAGTCTGAATGAAATTTGTTTTCTCTGTTTGTATTCCTCAACTGTTAGGTTTAAAGTTGAGAATAACATTTGTATTTGTTTCTTGTTTATTATGAAATTTGCTGGTTGGCCCCGTAGTTTTTTACCCTCCAGGTTGAGAGGGTTTTCCACGTAAATCTGGTGTTGTTTTGTTCTGTGCTTAATCTTCTGTTTTAGACTTGGATAACTTATGCATTACCCATCTCACATCGCTAGATTACAGTATAAAAGTATTATTCGTTTCAAAATTCCCAACAAGTGGTATCAGAACTATTAAGTTTATTTTGAAAAGTGCTTTTGTAGGTTGAGATGGAAGACAATAACACAATGATCAGGTTGACAAATAATAACTGGCATATTTGGAAATCCAAGATGGAGGATATCCTTTATTGTAAAGACTTGTATGAGCCAGTTAAAGAAGATAGTGCGAAGCCAAAAGATATGTCTGACAGTGATTGGACAAAATTGAACAGGAAAGCAGTCGACACAATCAGATAGTGGCTTGATGAAAGCGTGTACCACCATGTAGCAAGTGAGAAGAGTGCACATGAGTTGTGGAAGAAGCTGGAGTCATTGTATGAGCAGAAAACAGCAGGTAACAAAACATTTCTGATTCGAAAGTTAGTAAATATGAAATTCAGAGAAGGTGCAGGTGTTGCTGAGCATTTAAATGAGTTCCAGAGCTTGATTAATCAATTATCAGTGATGGAGATGACCTTAGAAAATGAGCTGCAAGCCTTATTGCTCTTGGGATCATTGCCCGACAGTTGGGAGACATTGGTTGTGACAGTCAGTAATGCAGCTCCGAATGGTGTTCTTACTATGAGTATAGTTACTAGCAACTTGTTCAATGAGGAGACAAGAAGGAAGTCAACTAATACAAATAGTGCACATGCCCTTGTCACAGAGAACAAGGGAAAAGCTGAATACCGACAACAATCAAGAGGCAAAAGCAAGTCCAGAGGCATATCAAAATCTAAGGGAAGACAATGTTATCACTGTGGTAAAGAAGGTCACATGAAGAAAAATTGTAGAGCTTGGAAAAGACTACAGAATGAAGACAAAAATCAGAAGAAAGATGATGAGATCAGAAATACCACGGCCACAGTAACTGTAGATGATGTAGTGATTCTTTCTTGTGAAAAACAACAATATCTACATGTAGAAAGTCACCAAGGAGTTAAGTGGATAGTTGATATGGGTGCTTGCTATCATGCTACACCAAATAGAGAGTTCTTCATGACATACAAGACTGGAGATCTCAGTATAGTGAAGATAGGTAATATTAGTCACTCGAGCATTGTGGGTATTGGTGATATTTGTTTGCTGATAGAGCTAGGACATCAGTTAACACTGAAAGATGTGCGACATATTCCTGATTTGCGTCTAAACTTGATATCAAGTGATGCATTAGACAAAGATGGATTCAAGCATTACCTTGGTAGTGGAGAATGGAAACTCAGCAAATGATCAATGATTATAGCAAAAGGGAAGTCATGGAACTCCTTATACATAACTCATGTGAAGATACTCAAGAATGGGTTGAATGCAGTACAAGCTGAAAGCTCTTTAAATATGTGGTATCAACGTCTCGAGCACATGAGTGAGAAAGGGTTACGAATTCTGGTGAGGAAGCTTCATATTCCCTCAACCAAAGATGAGGTTCTCGATCTATGTGACTACTGCCCTTTTGGTAAACCACGTAGAGTCTCTTTTAGTCAAACATCAGAAAGGAAACAAAATGTGTTGGACTTGGTTTATTCTGATGTGTGTGGTCCTTTTGAGGAGGAGTCATTGGGTCACAATCAATACTTTCTAACATTTATTGATGATGCATCTAGAAAGGTGTGGATTTATTTCATGAGAACGAAAGACCAAATATTTAATTACTTTCAAGAGTTTCATGTCATGGTAGAAAGAGAGACATACAATAAAATGAAATGACTTCGCTCTGATAACGGGGGAGAGTATACCTCTAAGGAGTTTAAAGCATATTGTGTAAAATATGGAATTCGACATGAGAAAACAGTGCTTGGAACTCCACAACACAATGGTGTGGCTGAGAGAATGAATCACACCATTGTAGAAAAGGTGAGATGCATGGTGAAGATGACAAACTTGCCAAAACAGTTTTAGGCAGAAGCAGTTCGCACAACTTGCTATCTCATAAACATGTCACCCTCTATTCCTTTGAAGTTTTAAATACCAGAAAGAGTATGGTCTAAGAAGAATATTTCATACTCGCATCTAAGGGTGTTTGGATGCAAAGCATATGTGCATATTTCAAAGGAGCAAAGATCCAAGTTGGATGATAAAGCAATTCCATGTATTTTTCTTGGGTATGGAAATGAGGAATTTGAGTACAGATTATGGGACCCAGAAAAGAAGAGAATTGTTAGATGCAGAGATGTTGGGTTCTTCAAAGGTCAGAATGAGATAAGTCCAGAAATCATTGAGAAACTTCATTGCTAACCCGATAGGAGCCCTTCTCCAGCCCCACTTCTATGCTTGAGACTCAAATCAAGATTCCTAGCATCAATAATCCCTTCAATCTCCTTCACCCTTCTACTATACCGCTCAAAGGCTGCCTTAATAACCCCTTCCTCCTCCCACGAAGGCTCAATCTTCTCCCCAATATACTCCTCGTCTACAGAGTGGTTCGACAGAACGTCTAACACAGCCATAACCGTTGTGGCATGTTGCTGCGACGGAAAGCACTGCAGAAGGGCTCCTATCGGGTTAACAATGAAGTTTTTCAATGATTTCTGGATTTATCCCATTCTGACCCTCGAAGAACACAATATCTTTGCATCTAACAATTCTCTTCTTTTCTGGGTCCCATAATCTGTACCCAAATTCCTCATTTCCATACTCAAGGAAAATACATGGAATTGCTTTATCATCCAACTTGGATATTTTCTCCTTTGAAATATGCACATATGTTTTGCATCCAAACACCCTTAGATGCGACTATGAAATATTCTTCTTTGACCATACTCTTTCTAGTATTTCAAACTTCAAAGGAACAAAGGGTGACCTGTTTATGAGATAGCAAGCTGTGCGAACTGCTTCTGCCCAAAACTGTTTTGGCAACTTTGTCATCTTCAGCATACATCTCACCTTTTCTACAATGGTGCGATTCATTCTCTCAGCCACACCATTGTGTTGTGGAGCTCCAGGCACTGTTTTCTCATGTCGAATTACATATTTTACACAATATGCTTTAAGATTCTTGGATGTATACTCTCCCCCGTTATTAGAGCGAAGACATTTCAGCTTATTGTCTGTCTCTCTTTTTACCATGACATGGAACTCTTGAAAGTAATTAAATACCTGGTCTTTCGTTCTAATGAAATAAACCCACACCTTTCTAGATGCATCATCAATAAATGTTAGAAAATATCGATTGCCACCCAATGACTCCTCCTCAAAAGGACCACACACATCAGAATAAACCAAGTCCAGTACATTCTGTTTCCTTTCTGATGTTTGACTAAAAGAGACTCTGTGTTGCTTACCAAAAGGGCAGTATTCACATAAATCCAAAACCTCATCTTTGGTTGAGGGGATATGAAGCTTCCTCACCAGAATTCGCATCCCTTTCTCACTCATGTGGCCGAGACGTTGATGCCACAGATTTAGAGAGTTTTCAGCTTGTACTGCATTCAACCCATTCTTGAGTATCTTCACATGGGTTCTGTATAAGGAGTTCCACGACTTCCCTTTTGCTACAATCATTGATCCTTTGCTGACCTTCCATTCTCCACTACCAAGGTAATGTTTGAATCCATCTTTGTCCAATGCATCACCTGATATCAAGTTTAGACGCAAATCAGGAATATGTCGCACATCTTTCAGTGTTAACTGATGTCCCAGCTCTGTTTGCAAACAAATATCACCAATACCCACAATGCTCGAGTGACTAGTATTACCCATCTTCACTGTACCAAGATCTCCAGCCTTGTAAGTCATGAAGAACTCTCTATTTGGTGTAGCATGATAGAAAGCACATGTATCAACTATCCACTCAACTCCTTGATGACTTTCTACATGTAGATATTGTTCTTTTTCACAAGAAAGAATTACTACATCATCTGCAGTTACTGTGGCTGTGGTATTTCTGATCTCATCATATTTCTTCTGATTTTTGTCTTCATTCTGAAGTCTTTTTCAGGCTCTATAATTTTTCTTTATGTGACCTTCTTTACCACAGTGATAACATTGTTTTTCATTAGATTTTGATCTGCCTCTGGACTTGCTATGACCTCTTGATTGTTGTCGGTATTCAGCTCTTCCCCTGTTCTCTGTGACAAGGGTCTGTGCACTATTTGTATTAGCTGACTTCCTTCTTTTCTCCTCATTGAACAAGCTGCTAGTAACTATACTCATAGTAACAACACCATTCGGAGCTGCATTACTGACTGTCACAACCAATGTCTCCCAACTGTCGGGCAATGATCCCAAGAGCAATAAAGCTTGCAACTCATCTTCTAAGGTCATCTCCATCATTGACAATTGATTAATCAAGCTCTGGAACTCATTTAAATACTCAGCAACACTTGCACCTTCTCTGAATTTTAGATTACTAACTTTCGAATCAGAAACGCTTTGTTACCTGTTGTTTTCTGCTCATACAATGACTCCAGCTTCTTCCACAACTCATGTGCACTCTTCTCACTTGCTACATGGTAGTACACACTATCATCAAGCCATTGTCTGATTGTGCCAACGGCTTTCCTGTTCAATTTTGTCCAATCACTGTCAGACATATCTTTTGTCTTCGCACTATCTCCTTCAACCGGCTCATATAAGTCTTTACAGTAAAGGATATCCTCCATCTTGGATTTCCAAATCTGCCAGTTATTATTTATCAACCTAATCATTGTGCTATTGCCTTCCATCTCAACCTACAAAAGCACTCTTCAAAATAAACCTAACAGCTCTGATACCACTTGTTGGGAATTTTGATACGAAGATTACTTTTATACTGTAATCTAACAATGTGAGATGGGTAAATGCACATGTTTTCCAAGTCTAAAACAGAAGATCAAACACAGAATAAAACAACACCAGATTTACGTGGAAAATCCTCTCAACATGGAGGGTAAAAAAATCACGGGGCCAACCAGCAAATTTCACTATAAGCAAGAAACAAATACAAATGTTCTTCTCAACTTTAAACCCAAAGTTGAGGCATAGAAATAGAGAAAACCAATTTCATTTAGACTAAAGCTAGTCTAGATATAAGACAACAAGAAATTGGAACCTAAAGGTGAAAATGTAAGAGATCTACTGCCTCCTTCCCTTCTTTTTCCTATGTTTCTTCTCTTCTTTTCAGAATAACTTCTCTCTCTAGAAGTGATAGAATGAGCAACATTCTTAGGTTTTACTTGTTTTATTAAATTTCTAATTGGGCTGGACCCAAAAGGCCCAACACATCTCAGGGTATACTTTTATCATATACAAGTACAAACACATGGTGAGGACAATGCATATAACCAAGTACCAGCTGAATTCGAGTGTGGTTAACGCTTTGGCCCTGTCGAGAGCTTCTTCTGTATTGCACCTCACCACATAGTGGGCTTCCTCCAAGTGCATGAAATAGCCTTTGGGCATCAAAGCCTTCGTCCGAAGCATGATTCCCATCACATTGTACCACACACCCTGAAAAACAATACTAAAGGATCTAACAAAGCTGATCATGAAGCTCTCTAGGTATGGAATACCGAGAACAGTGGTAATGAGCGATACAAGGATGAGAATCTGAAGAAACCAATGATAGTGCCCTTCCAGTCCTATATGGTCAGTCGAGTGGAGGTGGAAGAGGATGTACTCTTGCCAAAACGCTAATACTCCCAATGCCAAGGTCATATCATACTTGGAATTGGGACGTCCAAAACGGTCCAAGATCTTAGAGAAAATCGCGTAGGTTAAAATGGTCAAGGAAATGGAAGCATGCTCAAAATTATGAAGGTGGGTAGTTGGTGTCACAACCCTAGATTGTTGACTCTTTGGCTGGCTAACTTGAGTGGTGGCCAGGACCGAGAGGGTGTGCCCAAAATAGAGCTAAGTGAGCAGCTCGGGCACCAGACAAGACATACCGAGGCATGCATGTGGAGGCCTTGGCATAGGTGGGAAAAGTGTGGAGAAGGAAGCATTCGACTGAGGGAAGGTTAGCCTTGCGGAAGCATCCGACCGAGGGGAAAAGCTGACCAAGCGTAAGCATCAGACCGAGGACCGAAGACTAAGGACCGAGCGTTTCAGACATGGGCCGGATCATTGTGCATGGGTCAGGCCTCGACCATGGATCGGACCTTGGGCCGGTTTTGGACCGGTACCCGCCCCGACCCACTTGGCGACCGATGAGAGGTGCGGCGCTATGTCAAAGATGGAACAAGTCTCAGCCACGACCGAGTTTCTCGGGATGGCCCGGTCAAGACCCTATATTTCTGGAGGGCCAAGTCTTAAATGAATTATTCAGCGAAGACTGAGCCAAGGGCTTGCTGCCTTAGCCTCCACGTTTTCTATTCCTATATATATCCTAGAGGAGGCGACCTTGAAAGGCATTAAGAACTAGAGAGTGTTTCTTTGCCTAAGGATTGTGCCTACCCGTGGGTTCCTTGTATTTTCATTGGTTGTGTGTGTGAATCAATAATAAGATCCAAGGTTGGCTTCGGCCGTAAATTGTGTGCGTCTCTTTATTGTTATTCTCTATATTCTGTTCGTTCCTATAAAAATATATCATTGCTGGGCAGTTTGTTTACTTAGGAGAAAAAAACCTAAGTATCGAGTAGGCTGATCAGGTTCTTGCGAGGAGAGCCTGAGCCGGACAAAGGGTTAGCCAAAGTTGCAAATTTGGCGTGTTATTCCGCATCTGAATGACCCTTCGTTACAGTTGGTATCAGAGCTAGGTCATATATATTTTGGGCGAAAATAAAATAAAGAAGAGTAGCAGCAGCAGTCGTGCAGTCCAGGAAGATTTCGAAGCCGAAACTGACACGCGGCTGACCGAGCTGGAGGAGCTCATTGGCATGCCATCGGAGGAAAATGAGCCCTCCCTTTACGCACAGGTGGGCGAGCTGAAGGCCCAATGGCTTACTTCTTAGAAGAGCATCGGTCGTGTGTCCGACATGCTGGAGCAGAAACAGATTACTAGGCAGACCGCGCTCATCTCACGGCTGGAAGAGCTTGAGATCGAGGTGGGGTTGCTTATGCGCGCGGCTGGTTCGGGTCCCCAATTGCAGAAGCTCCTTCATCCAAATTCAAGGTACCAGAGCCCTGATTATTTGGAGGAGCCAAAAGCGCTAAGGAAATTGAGAATTTCCTTTGGGACATGGAAGTCTACTTCGAAACCTCCAAGATCCCTGAAGATAAAAAGGTGTCAGTGACTAGCATGTATCTCGTGGGCGATGCAAAGTTGTGGTGGAGAGCCCGCCTCTCAGATGATGCTAGTGCTATGCGTGATAGGATCGTCACCTGGGAAGGAATGGAGCGAGAGCTAAAGGAGCAATTCCTCCCGGGGAATGCTTCTTGGCTAGCCCGCGAGTCCCTCCGCCGGCTACGCCACACAGGTTCCACAAGAGAGTATGTGAAGAGCTTCAGTTCCCTAATGCTTGACATCCGTGACATGTCAGAGCAAGAAAAGCTGTTCAATTTCTTAGCCGGACTACAATCGTGGGCCCAAACCGAGTTAAGAAGATTGAATGTGAAAGACCTCCCTTCGGCTATTGCTGGAGCCGATCGGTTGGCTGATTTCAAAACAATTGACTCAGTTAGTGCCGAGCCAAAGATGCCCTCCTCCAGAGACAAGGGGAAGGCAAAGTCCAAGGTGGTGACCAAGGACCAGGGGGAAAACAAAGTCATAACCGAGGCAATAGTACCGGTCATGACCAAAAGAAAGCAGACTCGGACCGAGAGAGCAAATCCGGTCTGGACCGCAAACAAGTTGGATGCTACCTTTGCAATGGTGATCACCTCATGCGGGAATGCCCGCAGTGCGGAAGGGTTAGTGCGATCCAGGGTCAGGAGGAGGACCACGATGAGGTGCCTTCTAGGGTTAACCCGCTGCAGATGCTTGGTGCGATGCAGGACGATGCCCATGTGCCACACAAGGCCCGCGGCTTGATGTATGTGAAAGTCATGGTCAATGGGAAAGAAGTTATGGCGATGGTTGACACCGGTGCAACACATAACTTTGTAGCTGACCGAGAGATCAGCAGATTTGGGCTAGAAGTTGCTCAACACCACTCGCGGATGAAGGCGGTGAATTCAGAAGCTCGTCCAGTCAAGGGGCAGGCCACGGTTGAGTTGCAGATTGGGTCGTGGAAGGGTCGGGTCGAATTCATGGCGATCCCTCTTGATGATTTTGATGTTATCCTAGGAATTGAGTTCCTAGCCACGGCTCATGTGGCTATGATGCCACACTTGGGTGGGATTTTCATTGCGGCACCGGAGAACCAATCTTTCATAGCCGGACGCTATGAGGCAACCAAAGAGAAGAAGGCATCCCTGCTTTCCGCCATGCAGCTCAAGAAGGGATTGAGGCGTGGAGAGCATACTTACGTGGCTACATTGATGGAAATGAAGCCGGACGTATACTCGGAGGTGCCAAAGAAAGTTGCAGATCTGATGGGCAGTTTAAAGACATCATGCTGCCCAAGTTACCTAAGGTGTTGCCTCCAAAGAGGAACATCGACCACCGGATTGAGCTGGAACCCGGGGCAGTGATACTGGCAAAGGCTCCTTATCGGATGGGCCCATCCGAGCTGGTGGAGTTGAGGAAGCAGCTGACCGAGCTGTTGGAAGGTGGACTAATCCGACCGAGCAAGGCTCCATACGGGCCCCCCATTCTGTTCCAAAAGAAGACGGACAGTTCCTTGCAGATGTGTGTGGATTACCGCGCCCTAAATAAGGTAACTGTCAAGAACAAATATCCGATCCCAAACGTGTTAGATTTGTTTGATAAATTAGCACAGGTGCGGGTCTATTCGAAGATCGACTTGAGATCAGGGTATTGGCAGGTTAGGGTGGCAGCCGAAGATGTGGCCAAAACCACGTGTGTGACTCGCCATGGGTCGTATGAGTTCTTAGTTATGCCTTTTGGCCTAACCAACACACCTGCCACGTTCTGCAACCTGATGAATGATGTCTTGTATGAAAGGCTAGACCGGAGCGTTGTAGTCTACCTTGATGACATCTTGGTCTATAGTGCCTCGGCCGAGGAGCACTATAGCCACTTGGAGTGGATGTTTGAGAAGTTGCGGGAGCACCACCTCTACATAAACAAGGGAAAATGCGAGTTCTATTTAGAGTAGATCAATTTCTTGGGGCATATCGTGGGACATGGAGAAATCAGAATGGATCCAGCCAAGGTTGTTGCTATCGAGAAGTGGCCACGATCGAGCCGAGCGACCGAGCTATGATCCTTCCTCGGTCTTACCAACTATTATCGCCGGTTCATTAAAGAATACTCCAAGATGACCGGGCCCCTCACAGATTTTCTTAGGAAGGACCGAGAGTGGGTCTGGTCTGACCGATGTGAAGAAGCCTTCACTGCCCTAAAGCACGCAGTCGCAACCGAGCCCGTGTTACAAATGCCACACTTCGACCGACCTTTTGAAGTACATACTGATGCATCCGACCAAGCGTTGGGTGGGGTGCTGATGTAGGAGAGGCATTCGGTTATATTCGAAAGTAAGAAGTTCAAGGATGTTGAGACTCGTTATTCAACTTATGAGAAGGAGATGGTGGCGGTCGTGCATTGCCTTGAGGCATGGTGCCACTACCTTTTGGGCACAAAGTTTGTGGTGGTCACCGACAATGTGGCCAACACTTACTTCAAGACTCAAAAGAAGTTGTCCCCAAAGCAAGTAAGGTGGCAGAAGTTCCTTAGTGAGTTTGATTTTGAATGGATGTACTGGCCCGGGAAGAGCAACGAGGTGGCCGATGCACTAAGCCGCCAGGCGACCGAGGAGTTTGTGGCAACGTTGACGCTGGTGGAGGCAGGTTTCATGGACGAGATCCACGAAGCTGCCAAAAATGATGCTGCTTACCAAGCTACGGTCAAGAAGGTGCTTGCAGGAGAGAGCACGAAATATTGGCTGGAAGATGGTCTGCTCTTCGCCAAAGGAGGGCGTGCGGTCGTTCCAACCGGGCCCTTGCGTCAAAAGTTACAACGTGAGACCCATGATCCACAATGGGCCGGTCACCCCGGAGTAGGCAGAATGATGGCGCTTCTTTCACGGTCCTACCAATGGAGCAAGATGCTGGAGGACGTGGAATTTTATGTCAAGACGTGTCTGGTGTGTCAACTAGACAAGACCGAGAAGAGGAGATAAGCGGGCTTGCTGCAGCCCCTGCCCATACCTGATAGACCGTGGCAGTCTATCTCCTTAGATTTTATTCTCGGTTTTCCCAGGGTGGATGGTAAGACTTCGGTCCTGGTTGTTGTGGATAGGTTCTCGAAGTATGTGGTCTTCATACCGGTGCCCAAGGTGTGCTCAGCCGAGACCGCAACTGACTTGCTGTTCCGGAATGTTGTGAAGAATTTCGGAGTGTCGGCTGACATTGTGAGCGACTGGGACGCTCAGTTCACTAGCAGGTTCTAGACCTCTCTCTTCAATCTAATGGGGTTAGAACTCAAATTCTCTACGGTCAATCACCCGCAGACCGATGGCCAGACGGAGAGAATCAACCAAGTGCTCGAGGAGTACTTGCGGCATTATGTGACAAGAAGCCAAGATAATTGGCTCGGCTTGCTAGACGTTGCACAGTTCAGCTACAACTTGCATCGGTCTTCATCAACGGGCCATAGTCCGTTTGAGATTGTATTGGGTGTCCAGCCTAATACCCCACACACAGTGGCTTCAAGGAACGGTGGGGGTGATTGTCCCGCTTCCTATCGCTTCGCCAAGCTCAAGCAAGAGATGTTAGACTTGGCACGGGAGAGCATGGAGAAGGCTCAAAAGCGTATGAAGAAGTATGCTGATGCGGGTAGAAGAGAAGGTCGGAGATCAGGTCTTGTTTAAGCTGACTCCACAGATTTTGAAGCGGATTAGCGCTAAGAATCGGCAGCGAGCGCTAATACCGAAGTATGATGGTCCTTTCCAAGTGTTGAAGAGGGTCGGTCGGGTGGCTTATCGGTTGTCTCTTCCAGACCGGTTGAAGATCCATCCAACATTCCACGTGAGCTATTTGAAGAAGTTCTACGAGGACATGGTCGATGGTACACAGTTTCAGGCTAGGCGAGCTCCACCCGTGGTACAATATGAGACCGAGAAAAAGGTGGCCCGGATTCTGGACCATAGGACAACCGGTCACAGTGTCAAGAACAGGCGCACGGACTTCCTAGTTCAATGGCACGGAGAAAGATGGGAAGAAGCCACATGGGTACGTAATACTAACCTATGGCAATTTGCGGATGAGGTACAGGCGTACTTGACAAGTAAGGGTCTAGTGGAGGACCCCTCAACGCGGACGTTGAGTCCGGTGGGTGGGGGTGGTATGTCACAACCCTAGATTGCTGACTCTCGGCCTGGATAACTTGAGTGGAGGCCAGGACCGAGAGGGTGTGCCCAAAATAGAGCTAAGTGAGCAGCTCGGGCACTAGACAAGACATACCGAGGCACGCGTGTGGAGGCCTTGACATAGGTGGGAAAAGTGTTGAGAAGGAAGCATTCGACCGAGGGAAGGTTAGCCTTGCGGAAGCATCCGACCGAGGGGAAAAGCTGACCAAGCGTAAGCATCAGACCGAGGACCGAAGACTGAGGACCGAGTGTTTCAGACATGGACCGGATCATTGTGCATGGGTCAGGCCTCGACCATGGATCGGACCTTGGGCCGGTTTTGGACCGGTACCCGCCCCGACCCACTTGGCGACCGAGGAGAGGTGCGGCGCTAGGTCAAAGATGGAACAAGTCTCAGCCACGACCGAGTTTCTCGGGATGGGCCGGTCAAGACCCTATATTTTCGGAGGGCCAAGTCTTAGATGAATTATTCAGCGAAGGCTGAGCCAAGGGATTGTTGCCTTAGCCTCCATGTTTTCTATTCCTATATATATCCTAGAGGAGGCGACCTTGAAAGGCATTAAGAACTAGAGAGTGTTTCTTTGCCTAAGGATTGTGCCTACCCGTGGGTTCCTTGTATTTTCATTGGTTGAGTGTGTGAATCAATAATAAGATCCAAGGTTGGCTTCGGCCGTAAATTGTGTGCGTCTCTTTATTGCTATTCTCTATATTTTGTTCGTTCCTATAAAAATATATCATTGCTGGGCAGTTTGTTTACTTAGGAGAAAAAAACCTAAGTATCGAGTAGGCTGATCAGGTTCTTGCGAGGAGAGCCTGAGCGGACAAAGGGTTAGCCAAAGTTGCAAATTTGGCGTGTTATTCCGCATCTGAACGACCCTTCGTTACAGTTGGGATGGTCCCATCTTTGTCGAAAGGATGGTGTTTCACGGGACCCAGAAAGAGCTCCATGAGAATGGAGATTGTGCTGCCAATCATCATGAAATAGAGTTCTCCATACCTCGACTTCTTAATTGGGAAGAATGGGACAGAGGTGTATGACTTGGGATGGCGGGCATGGAGTTTGATGTGGTTTACCAATTGCCATAACCCAATTAGGAAGAAGCCAAGGCCTGGCAACACATGCCCAATCAAGCTACCCATATTGTTCTTTACAGAGACAAAGTGTAGGTTTCTTGATTGTTTTATCCCTTTCTTGCTTGTTTTATGTTTGTGGTGTGAAAATAGTAGGAGAGTGTTGTGTTTTATAGAGGAGTTTTATGTGTTTGAAAATGTGATAAATAAGTTGTTGATAGTGACATTTTTTAGAAGATATATTAAAGAGCTGTGTGATGATTTTGACATAAATTTCGCTATCACGCAAACTTAATTTATTCTTATAAAAACTATTTAAAGTCTATATGAACTGATCTATATGCAATGACTGCAATAATTGTATCAAACAATCAAGGCAGACATATATCAATTAAAGGATCTGTTTTGTATGTGTACCCAAAACAAGAAAGGAAATAAAACATCAATGAAATAAAACAATTAATGTTTGTATTTTCTACTACCAGATTTGATTGTTTTGGCGTTTTGTGAAATAAGTGTATATTATTTTTGAGAATGATCATGTATATATTTTTTTGCATATGTTTCTATGGTGGTGGTTTGTGAGATAGAGGTTTTGTTTATGTTGAGCTTTCAATCTTATAATATCAGCTTATCGTCCTAGTATATATACTGTAGCCTATTGAAGCATTTTTTTGTTTATGTGTTAAGGATAGTTTTAATGAAGTTTTGACTTTAAAAAATACACTTAAACTCATATTTAAGATTTTTAAAGGGAAATATAAATTTTTGGTTTCTAAGCTTGCTTGGTTTTGGCATGTGGCAGGGATAAAGGAACTTTCCATGATCCATACCATTGAATTGACATGAATCTTGTTTATTTTAGTAATCTTTATTGGAACTTCAATGAAAAATGATAAAAAAAAAATAAAATCATTTTATTGAAATGAAAATCCATCAATAATTGCAAAATTGTCATTCACAAAAATAAATAAGAAGTGTCACAAAATCTCAATTGTGAAAACCTAAATATATTAGATAAAGAAAAGGGGGAAATCAAGCAGCCTTGTCTAAATCGTTTTTGGGTTCGATTTTAAATCTGAAATCTTTAATATTAAGTGGAAATTTATGCTTGTGAGTTATTGGTGACTAATTAAATACAATTAAGAGTTCTAGTTAATCACAATAACATAGTTGCCATCTATACAATTGTCGACATCATCAAAAGAGTACATGTACAGGCGAGTCTAAATCTAAAGCCAAGAAAAAATTAAATATATATTTACCAGACCTTACCAAAAAAAATAAAAAAATATTATCTATGAAGTTCGATCCTTAATCTCGACACAAATCTAAAAAATATTGTGATAATATTTTAGAGACTAATTGTTTGTATGATCTACTTGAGGCTTATATAAAGGGTAGTCGGACACTTTAGAAAACTAAAGTTTTTGCCTTGAGAGCATTATTTTCAGTCTTAGCTTTGTATCTGTTAGGGTTTCGAGAAACCGAGTGTTATATAAACTCATATTATAACCCTAATTTGTCATGATGTAATCTCTGTTTTGATCTCCTTAATAATATCTCTTATTTGAGTGGATGTAGTCAATTTTATCTTGGCGAACCACGTTAAAATCTTTTTCTTTCCTTATTGTTTACTCATTATTTCTGTTACAACATATTTATGTCTACCCTTCCTTTGATATGTAATATGTGTAACTGTTTAATGATTTGATAAAAGATTAAATATTCATTTTAATGGTACTAAATATATTGCATATAGAGAAAATATAATATTTGGAGGAATATTAAGTTTGAAGATGGATTGGTTAAATAAATAATAGAACTCCATTAATGGACCTTATTCATGTGGTTATTAATTATTATTAGGATTTTAACTTCTTTATCAAATAACCACTTTGGCTAATATCTTACATTTAACATGTAACCATCACACAAGATCATGCATGTGTTTATTTATTTATTTATTTTTATCTTGAAACCGATTTGGACAAATGTGAAAGATTTATAAGTATTAATATGGAAGGGATGATAGAAGTACGTGTTGGAATTAAACTAATTCCATTAATTAAATGGAAATGATATTTGGGCTAATGAAATTCACACCAAATTCAAATGTGAATGAAGTGTGAAATTAATTCAAATGAAATTCACATGAAATTCAAATGTGAATTAAAGTGAAATTAATCCAAATGAAATTCAAATGAAATTCAAATGTGAATTAAAGTGAAATTAATCCAAATGAAATTCACATGAAATTCAAATGTGAATTAAAGTGAAATTAATCCAAATGAAATTCACATGAAATTCAAATGTAAATTAAGGTGAAATTTCATCCAAATGAAATTCACATCAAATTCATTGTGAATTAAATTTGTGAATTGTTACAATTAACATAAATATCTTGAATGAGGCAATTAACAAATGATGTTAATTGTCATTGTAACTACAAAATATTTATTGTAGGATGTAACTTGCAAAGATGATGAAAAGGCAAGCATTGATAACCGTTGGATGAATGGATGATGGATTAGTGACCGTTGGATTAAAGAATTGATTATGAGTTTAATTTTCAACTATAAATATCCCTTCACATTGTATTCCTCTCCACACATTATCTTATCACTTCTCTCTCTAGAATTCTAAAGTCTTTCCTTGTTCTTGTGAGTATTCTTGTGAGTATTCTTGTGAGTATTCTTGTGAATGTTCTTCGAGTTTCTTGACTCGATCATTTCTGTGCGAAACCCGGTGATTGTGATTCAGGTACTTTTGTTTAGTTCGCTGTTGTAGTGGTTTTCTGTGCTAAATCATTGCAGGTTCCGTTATACCCTGGGAAGCAGCCACCAACGAAACTCTCCAGCACAAACAGGAGATGGTGAAACTGTTTTAAGGGAACTGTGATTTCACAGGCCTCGGAGCACACGAGAAGACTTTTCTTCATCTTATTATATAATCTGTTGTATCTATTTTATCATCATTGTATTATTTTCATATATTATTTACGTGTAATTTTTACGAGATAAGATTACCAACAATCTTAAAACAGTCTCAAATATTACTTATCTCAGATTCTTACACGTTTCTGGTTTTGTTTCAGAAATGACTACCGAAACACCTACTTCTAACATGAGGATGCCGGTTCCAGCTAACCATCTGGATAAGCCAGAAAAGTTTGATGGCTCAAAGTTTAAGAGATGGCAGCAGAAGATGTTCTTCTACCTCACGACCCTAAGTCTTGCGCGATTCCTCACGGAGGATCCTCCCACTCCCAAAATCGATGAGCCAAACGTGGCTTCATCGTCGGATGCAAACGTGCATCCGAAAGATGTGCAAGCGGCTTCGGCCATTGATGCTTGGCACCATTCAGATTTTCGATGTAGAAATTACGTGCTGAATGGTTTATCAGATTCATTGTACAATGTGTACAGTGAAAAGAATACGGCTAAAGAACTATGGCAATCTCTTGAACGTAAGTACAAAACAGAAGATGCGGGTGCAAAAAAGTTTATGGTCGGTCGATTTTTGGACTACAAAATGGTAGATTCAAGACAAGTCATTAAACAAGTTCAAGAGATCCAAGTTATTTTGCACGAAATTCATGCTGAGGGCATGAATTTGGGAGAAACTTTCCAAGTGGCTGCTATTATTGAGAAGTTGCCATCGTCTTGGAACGATTTCAAGAACTATCTTAAACACAAGCGAAAGGAGATGAACGTAGAAGAATTGGTGATTCGTCTACGCATTGAAGAGGAAAATAAAAGCGCCTCAAAGAAATACTTTAGTCAACATGTGGCTAAAGCAAATGTGGTTGAGCATGGTAAAGACAAGAAGAAACACAATTCTTTTGTCAAAAACCGGAGCCTTAATCCTAAAGGAGGAATCTCTAAGAAGTTCACGGGCAAGTGTTTCAATTGCAATGGCATGGGCCATAGATCTTCCGATTGCAAGAAGTCGAGAAGAGTTCGAGAGGCTAACTTGACTCAAGGATTATCGGACATGGATCTATGTGCGGTGAGATCTGAGGTTAACTTGGTGGGGTCTAATCCACGAGAATGGTAGGTTGACACAGGAGCAACAAGACATGTTTGCTCCAACAAAGTAGTATTTTCAAGCCTCGAAGAAGTGAAGAATTGTGAAAAACTGTTCATGGGGAATTCTGCCACTTCTGACATTCAAGGTGAAGGAAAAGTGGTGTTAAGGTTTTAGAATTGTGATTGAGTCGGATAAAATTATTTTATCCAAAGGTGGAATGTTTGTAGGTAGAGGTTATGCTACTGATGGGCTTTTTAAGCTAAATGTAATGGCAGTTAAGCCAAGTATGAATGAAAAGAATAAGTCTTCTATTTATTTGTTGGAGTCTTCCATTTTATGGCATGGTAGACTATGTCATATTAATTATGATTCGATGCATCGATTAATAAAACTGAATAGTATACCTACATTCGAAATTAATAAGAAACACAAGTGTGAAATTTGTATTGAAGCGAAATTGACGAGATCATCCTTTCGAAACGTTGAAAGAAGTAATAGACCGCTTGATTTAATTCATACAGATGTGTGTGATTTAAAAGGAACACCAACACGTGGTGGAGGAAAATATTTCATTACTTTTATTGATGATAACACAAAATATTGTTATGTTATATTCTTAAAAGTAAAGATGAAGCCATTGAGAAATTCACTCTCTATAAAAATGAGGTTGAAAACCAACTTGGTAAAAAGATCAAGGTGTTAAGAAGTGATAGAGGAGGTGAATATGAATCACCTTTTGCCGAGCTATGTGCTCAACATGGTATAATCCATGAGACAACAACACCTTATTCTCCTCAGCAAAATGGTACGGCTGAGAGGAAAAATAGAACATTAAAAGAAATGATGAATTCACTTCTATTAAGTTCCGGTCTACCACAGAACATGTGGGGAGAAGCTATTTTGACAGCTAATTACCTTTTAAATAAGGTTCCACGAAAGAAGCTAGATAAGTGTCCATATGAATTATGGCATGAAAGAAAACCATCATATGAATACTTACGAATGTGGGGGTGTCTAGCTAAGGTAGCCGTACCATTACCTAAAAAGGTGAAAGTTGGACCAAAAACTGTTGATTGTATATTTATTGGATATGCACATAACAGTAGTGCTTATCGCTTTCTTGTGTTTAAATCGGACATTTCGGATATTCATAAGAATACGATAATGGAATCGAGAAATGCATTGTTCTTTGAACATGTACTTCCATATAAGTCTAATGAAGAACAACGTTCTCCAAAAAGATTTCTTGAACTAGATGAACAAGAAAAGGAGAATGAAGTTGAGGTTGAACTTAGACGAAGTAAACGAGCTAGAACCGAAAAATCATTTGGTCCAGATTTTATTACTTTCATGATGGAAAGTGAACCTCAAACATATAATGAGGCAATTAACTCGTCTGAAGGGCCTCAATGGAAAGAGGCAATTAATAGTGAGATAGAATCTATCTTGCAAAACCATACATGGGAACTAGTGGATCTGACTCTGGGAAATAAACCACTAGGTTGCCGATGGATTTTCAAAAGGAAAATGAAAGCCGATGGATCAATTGATAAATATAAGGCAAGACTGGTGGTAAAAGGATATCGCCAACGAGAAGGTCTTGATTATTTTAAATACATATTCTCCAGTTACGAGAATAACTTCTATTCGATTGATTCTTGCGATTGCTTCTTTGCGCAATCTAGAAGTTCATCAAATGGACGTAAAAACAGCTTTCTTAAATGGAGACTTGGAAGAAGAAATTTACATAGATCAACCTCAAGGGTTTTCTTCTCAAGGGCAAGAAAATAAAGTTTGTAAATTAGTTAAGTCATTGTATGGCTTAAAACAAGCTCCAAAACAATGGCATAAGAAATTTGATCATGCTATGATCTCAAGTGGATTTAAGATCAATGAAAGTGATAAATGTATTTATATTAAGGACACAAAAAATGGTTACGTCATTTTATGTCTTTATGTAGATGACATACTTATCATTGGAAGTGATGATAAAATGGTTAAATCCACTAAATATATGTTAAATTCAAAATTTGACATGAAAGATATGGGATTGGCTGATGTGATTCTTGGAATCAAAGTAATTAGAACATCGGAAGGGATAGTTCTAAGTCAATCACATTATGTGGATAAAATCCTCGAAAAATTTAACAATGATGATTCTGCATTGGCTAAGACTCCGATAGATACGAGTCAACATCTATCTAAAAATCGCGGAGAGAGTGTTTCTCAATTAGAATATTCTCGAATAATTGGGAGTCTAATGTACTTAATGAGTTGTATAAGACCAGATATAGCCTATGTAGTAAGCAAACTAAGTAGATACACGAGTAATCCGGGTAATAATCATTGGAAAGCCATTGTACGATTACTTAGGTATTTAAGAAATACTCGTGATTATGGTCTGCACTACACGAGACATCCTGCTGTTATCGAAGGGTACACTGATGCTAATTGGATTTCAGATATGAAAGACTCTAAGTCAACAAGTGGATATGTATTTACACTTGGAGGTGCAGCTATATCTTGGAAATCTTCTAAACAAACTGTTATTGCTAGATCCACGATGGAATATGAATTTATAGCTCTTGACAAATGTGGTGAAGAAGCTGAATGGCTACGTCTATTCTTAGAAGATATTCCAATATGGTCTAAGCCTGTACCAACAATTTCTATTCATTGTGATAGTCAATCTGCGATTGGACGAGCTAAGAGTCATATGTATAATGGTAAGTCTAGACATATACGTCGTAGACATAATACCATTCGACAATTACTCTCTACTGGAATTATCTCAATTGATTACGTAAAATCAAAAGATAATATTGCGGATCCGCAAACCAAAGGGTTAAATAGAGAGTTGGTGTTAAAGTCCTCACAAGGAATGGGACTTAAGCCTACAATAAGTTAGTATGAAGGGAAACCCAACCTATGATGACTGGAGATCCCAAGAACAAGGTTCAATGGGACAACCTAATTGTACTAAACTTGGTAGATTGCTATGGGTAAAAATCCTACGATAAAATAGCATTTCAAGAAAGGATAAGCACACAGGCTTTTAATGATTCTTTATGAATAAAGAGATCACCTATGTGAGAGAGAAGTGGGGCCGCTTCGAAAGAATTGCACGGCTCAATTCTAGACCCTCTCATTGAACCAGGCGAGTGTTCATGGCCAAAACGAACACAATCATGAGAACTGACATGTATCAGGAAGAATTTTATGTGAAAGTGTGTAATCGTTTACACAAAAGGCAGAATAGTTCAAGGACATCGAGTCTACTAATCGGCTAGTAAAGTTATATACTCTCATAAGGGAAGGTTCAAAGGGTTACACCTACCTATCCTATGTAAAATTCAACTGTTGAACCTTTCACTGGGTTAATCTTTCAATTTCCATTAATGTGGGGGATTGTTGGAATTAAACTAATTCCATTAATTAAATGGAAATGATATTTGGGCTAATGAAATTCACACCAAATTCAAATGTGAATTAAGTGTGAAATTAATTCAAATGAAATTCACATGAAATTCAAATGTGAATTAAAGTGAAATTAATCCAAATGAAATTCAAATGAAATTCAAATGTGAATTAAAGTGAAATTAATCCAAATGAAATTCACATGAAATTCAAATGTGAATTAACGTGAAATTAATCCAAATAAAATTCACATGAAATTCAAATGTAAATTAAGGTGAAATTTCATCCAAATGAAATTCACATCAAATTCATTGTGAATTAAATTTGTTAATTGTTACAATTAACATAAATATATTGAATGAGGCAATTAACAAATGATGTTAATTGCCATTGTAACTACAAAATATTTATTGTAGGATGTAACTTGCAAAGATGATGAAAAGGCAAGCATTGATAACCGTTGGATGAATGGATGATGGATTAGTGACCGTTGGATTAAAGAATTGATTATGAGTTTAATTTTCAACTATAAATATCCCTTCACATTGTATTCCTCTCCACACATTATCTTATCACTTCTCTCTCTAGAATTCTAAAGTCTTTCCTTGTTCTTTTGAGTATTCTTGTGAGTGTTCTTCGAGTTTCTTGACTCGATCATTTCTGTGCGAAACCCGGTGATTGTGATTCAGGTACTTTTGTTTAGTTCGCTGTTGTAGTGGTTTTCTGTTCTAAATTATTGCAGGTTCCGTTATACCCTGGGAAGCAGCCACCAACGAAACTCTCCAGCACAAACAGGAGACGGTGAAACTGTTTTAAGGGAACTGTGATTTCACAAGCCTCGGAGCAAACGAGAAGACTTTTCTTCATCTTATTATATAATCTGTTGTATCTATTTTATCATCATTGTATTATTTTCATATATTATTAACGTGTAATTTTTACGAGATAAGATTACCAACAATCTTAAAATAGTCTCAAATATTACTTATCTCAGATTCTTACACGTTTCTGGTTTTGTTTCAGAAATGACTACCGAAACACCTACTTCTAACATGAGGATGCCGGTTCCAGCTAACCATCTGGATAAGCCAGAAAAGTTTGATGGCTCAAACTTTAAGAGATGGCAGCAGAAGATGTTCTTCTACCTCACGACCCTAAGTCTTGCGCGATTCCTCACGGAGGATCCTCCCACTCCCAAAATCGATGAGCCAAACGTGGATTCATCGTCGGATGCAAACGTGCATCCGAAAGTTGATGTGCAAGCGGCTTCGGCCATGGATGCTTGGCACCATTCAGATTTTCTATGTAGAAATTACGTGCTTAATGGTTTATCAGATTCATTGTACAATGTGTACAGTGAAAAGAATACGGCTAAAGAACTATGGCAATCTCTTGAACGTAAGTACAAAACAGAAGATGCGGGTGCAAAAAAGTTTATGGTCGGTCGATTTTTGGACTACAAAATGGTAGATTCAAGACCAGTCATTAAACAAGTTCAAGAGATCCAAGTTATTTTGCACGAAATTCATGCCGAGGGCATGAATTTGGGAGAAACTTTCCAAGTGGCTGCTATTATTGAGAAGTTGCCACCGTCTTGGAACGATTTCAAGAACTACCTTAAGCACAAGCGAAAGGAGATGAACGTAGAAGAATTGGTGATTCGTCTACGCATTGAAGAGGAAAATAAAAGCGCCTCAAAGAAATACTTTAGTCAACATGTGGCTAAAGCAAATGTGGTTGAGCATGGTAAAGACAAGAAGAAACACAATTCTTTTGTCAAAAACCGGAGCCTTAATCCTAAAGGAGGAATCACTAAGAAGTTCACGGGCAAATGTTTCAATTGCAATGGCATGGGCATAGATCTTCCGATTGCAAGAAGTCGAGAAGAGTTCTAGAGGCTAACTTGACTCAAGGATTATCGGACATGGATCTATGTGCGGTGATATCTGAGGTTAACTTGGTGGGGTCTAATCCACGAGAATGGTGGGTTGACACAGGAGCAACAAGACATGTTTGCTCCAACAAAGAAGTATTTTCAAGCCTCGAAGAAGTGAAGAATTGTGAAAAACTGTTCATGGGGAATTCTGCCACTTCTGACATTCAAGGTGAAGGAAAAGTGGTGTTAAGGTTGTCTTCAGGGAAAGATTTAACATTGACTAATGTATTGTATGTTCCGGAGATTCGGAAAAATTTGATATCCGGATCTCTTCTAAGTAAGCATGGTTTTAGAATTGTGATTGAGTCGGATAAAATTATTTTATCCAAAGGTGGAATGTTTGTAGGTAGAGGTTATGCTACTGATGGGCTTTGTAAGCTAAATGTAATGGCAGTTAATCCAAGTATGAATGAAAAGAATAAGTCTTCTATTTATTTGTTGGAGTCTTCCATTTTATGGCATGGTAGACTAGGTCATATTAATTATGATTCGATGCATCGATTAATAAAACTGAATAGTATACCTACATTCGAAATTAATAAGAAACACAAGTGTGAAATTTGTGTTGAAGCGAAATTAACGAGATCATCCTTTCGAAACGTTGAAAGAAGTAATAGACCGCTTGATTTAATTCATACAGATGTGTGTGATTTAAAAGGAACACCAACACGTGGTGGAGGAAAATATTTCATTACTTTTATTGATGATTACACAAAATATTGTTATGTGTATATTCTTAAAAGTAAAGATGAAGCCATAGAGAAATTCACTCTCTATAAAAATGAGGTTGAAAACCAACTTGGTAAAAAGATCAATGTGTTAAGAAGTGATAGAGGAGGTGAATATGAATCACCTTTTGCCGAGCTATGTGCTCAACATGGTATAATCCATGAGACAACAGCACCTTATTCTCCTCAGCAAAATGGTACGGCTGAGAGGAAAAATAGAACATTAAAAGAAATGATGAATTCACTTCTATTAAGTTCTGGTCTACCACAGAACATGTGGGGAGAAGCTATTTTGACAGCTAATTACCTTTTAAATAAGGTTCCACGAAAGAAGCTAGATAAGAGTCCATATGAATTATGGCATGAAAGAAAACCATCATATGAATACTTACGAATGTGGGGGTGTCTAGCTAAGGTAGCCGTACCATTACCTAAAAAGGTGAAAGTTGGACCAAAAACTGTTGATTGTATATTTATTGGATATGCACATAACAGTAGTGCTTATCGCTTTCTTGTGTTTAAATCGGACATTCCGGATATTCATAAGAATACGATAATGGAATCGAGAAATGCATCGTTCTTTGAACATGTACTTCCATATAAGTCTAATGAAGAACAACGTTCTCCAAAAAGATTTCTTGAACTAGATGAACAAGAAAAGGAGAATGAAGTTGAGGTTGAACTTAGACAAAGTAAACGAGCTAGAACCGAAAAATCATTTGGTCCAGATTTTATTACTTTCATGATGGAAAGTGAACCTCAAACATATAATGAGGCAATTAACTCGTCTGAAGGGCCTCAATGGAAAGAGGCAATTAATAGTGAGATAAAATCTATCTTGCAAAACCATACATGGGAACTAGTGGATCTGCCTCCGGGAAATAAACCACTAGGTTGCCGATGGATTTTCAAAAGGAAAATGAAAGCTGATGGATCAATTGATAAATATAAGGCAAGACTGGTGGTAAAAGGATATCGCCAATGAGAAGGTCTTGATTATTTTGATACATATTCTCCAGTTACGAGAATAACTTCTATTCGATTGATTCTTGCGATTGCTTCTTTGCGCAATCTAGAAGTTCATCAAATGGACGTAAAAACAGCTTTCTTAAATGGAGACTTGGAAGAAGAAATTTACATAGATTAACCTCAAGGGTTTTCTTCTCAAGGGCAAGAAAATAAAGTTTGTAAATTAGTTAAGTCATTGTATGGCTTAAAACTAGCTCCAAAACAATGGCATGAGAAATTTGATCATGCTATGATTTCAAGTGGATTTAAGATCAATGAAAGTGATAAATGTATTTATATTAAGGACACAAAAAATGGTTACGTCATTTTATGTCTTTATGTAGATGACATACTTAACATTGGAAGTGATGATAAAATGGTTAAATCCACTAAAGATATGTTAAATTCAAAATTTGACATGAAAGATATGGGATTGGCTGATGTGATTCTTGGAATCAAAGTAATTAGAACATCGGAAGGGATAGTTCTAAGTCAATCACATTATGTGGATAAAATCCTCGAAAAATTTAACAATGATGATTCTGCATTGGCTAAGACTCCGATAGATACGAGTCAACATCGATCTAAAAATCGCGGAGAGAGTGTTTCTCAATTAGAATATTCTCGAATAATTGGGAGTCTAATGTACTTAATGAGTTGTACAAGACCAGATATAGCCTATGTAGTAAACAAACTAAGTAGATACACGAGTAATCCGGGTAATAATCATTGGAAAGCCATTGTACGATTACTTAGGTATTTAAGAAATACTCGTGATTATGGTCTGCACTACACGAGATATCCTGCTGTTATCGAAGGGTACACTGATGCTAATTGGATTTCAGATATGAAAGACTCTAAGTCAACAAGTGGATATGTATTTACACTTGGAGGTGCAGCTATATCTTGGAAATCTTCTAAACAAACTGTTATTGCTAGATCCATGATGGAATCTGAATTTATAGCTCTTGACAAATGTGGTGAAGAAGCTGAATGGCTACGTCTATTCTTAGAAGATATTCCAATATGATCTAAGCTTGTACCAGCAATTTCTATTCATTGTGATAGTCAATCTGCGATTGGACGAGCTAAGAGTCATATGTATAATGGTAAGTCTAGACATATACGTCGTAGACATAATACCATTAGACAATTACTCTTTACTGGAATTATCTCAATTGATTACGTAAAATCAAAAGATAATATTGCGGATCCGCTAACCAAAGGGTTAAATAGAGAGTTGGTGTTAAAGTCCTCACAAGGAATGAGACTTAAGCCTACAATAAGTTAGTATGAAGGGAAACCCAACCTATGATGACTGGAGATCCCAAGAACTAGGTTCAATGGGACAACCTAATTGTACTAAACTTGGTAGATTGCTATGGGTAAAAATCCTACGATAAAATAGCATTTCAAGAAAGGATAAGCACACAGGCTTTTAATGATTCTTTATGAATAAAGAGATCACCTATGTGAGAGAGAAGTGGGGCCGCTTCGAAAGAATTGCACGGCTCAATTCTAGACCCTCTCACTAAACCAGGCGAGTGTTCATGGCCAAAACGAACACAATCATGAGAACTGACATGTATCAGGAAGAATTTTATGTGAAAGTGTGTAATCGTTTACTCAAAAGGCATAATAGTTCAAGGACATCGAGTCTACTAATCGGCTAGTAAAGTTATATACTTTCATAAGGGAAGGTTCAAAGGGTTACACCTACCTATCCTATGGAAAATTCAACTATTGAACCTTTCACTGGGTTAATCTTTCAATTTCCATTAATGTGGGGGATTGTTGGAATTAAACTAATTCCATTAATTAAATGGAAATAATATTTGGGCTAATGAAATTCACACCAAATTCAAATGTGAATTAAGTGTGAAATTAATTCAAATGAAATTCACATGAAATTCAAATGTGAATTAAAGTGAAATTAATCCAAATGAAATTCAAATGAAATTCAAATGTGAATTAAAGTGAAATTAATCCAAATGAAATTCACATGAAATTCAAATGTGAATTAAAGTGAAATGAATCCAAATGAAATTCACATGAAATTCAAATGTAAATTAAGGTGAAATTTCATCCAAATGAAATTCACATCAAATTCATTGTGAATTAAATTTGTTAATTGTAACAATTAACATAAATATCTTGAATGAGGCAATTAACAAATGATGTTAATTGCTATTGTAACTACAAAATATTTATTGTAGGATGTAACTTGCAAAGATGATGAAAAGGCAAGCATTGATAACCGTTGGATGAATGGATGATGGATTAGTGACCGTTGGATTAAAGAATTGATTATGAGTTTAATTTTCAACTATAAATATCCCTTCACATTGTATTCCTCTCCACACATTATCTTATCACTTCTCTCTCTAGAATTCTAAAGTCTTTCCTTGTTCTTGTGAGTATTCTTGTGAGTATTCTTGTGAGTGTTCTTCGAGTTTCTTGACTCGATCATTTCTGTGCGAAACCCGGTGATTGTGATTCAGGTACTTTTGTTTAGTTCGCTGTTGTAGTGGTTTTCTGTGCTAAATCATTGCAGGTTCCGTTGTACCCTGGGAAGCAGCCACCAACGAAACTCTTCAGCACAAACAAGAGACGGTGAAACTGTTTTAAGGGAACTGTGATTTCACAGGCCTCGGAGCAAATGAGAAGACTTTTCTTCATCTTATTATATAATCGGTTGTATCTATTTTATCATCATTGTATTATTTTCATATATTATTTACGTGTAATTTTTACGAGATAAGATTACCAACAGTACGGTAAAGACAACTAATTGAATATTAATTTGTGGAAACTTGAGAAAAGATTCGGTTGATACGAAGAGAGTGAATAAAAATTGTGTTTAAGGTATTATGTTTTTCTCGTTGTTGGAGAGACTCAATTTGGTGTGAACTTTATTTAGGCCCACCGTATATAATGTGAAGGGACATTATTTTTTATTTAGGTTAACTGGGTTTTGAGAACAAGAACATAGAGAACATAACAAAAACAGATTCAAGGGTTTGAGGTAGCAACCGAAAAAGATTTTCGTTTGTTAGAGTTTGCAATGTTTGATCGGCTTCAAACGTTGACAGCTTGTTGGTTATTTCTGGGGCTACGTTCTAAAAAGTAAAAATCTGTTTTTCTAAGTCTTCTAAATTAGTTTAAGAGAAAACCATAATTGCAGAATTGGTAAGGTTGGTTGATCTTGCTATTTCTTTATATTTGTTGTTATTTGTCAAGATTATTGTGTGATCTTGATGTAATTGATTAGTGACTCTAGTTTTGTTATAACTAGAGTGAACCCATGTTTGTAACCTTGTTAATGATAGTAAATTGTTAAATGACCTACCTGGTACTATGATTTTTCCTCTAAATTTGAAGAGATGTTTTACACACTAAAATTTATCTTGCATTATCGTTTTGATTTCATTGTATTTTACTCATTTTTATACTCAGTTAATTGGGAAAATGTTCTATTTTGAAGAATAATTTCCCATCAAAGTGGTATTAGAGCTTGGTTTTATTTGAGTATAAGGATAAAGACTAACATATCCAGAATGGTGAGTTTGAATGGTTCTAATAATAATATCTAGAAGGCTAACATGGAAGATTTATTGTATGTAAAAAAAAATTCATTTGCTAGTGTTCTCTTCAGCTAAGCCTGCAAAACAAAAGTGTGGATGATTGGAAATTTTTGCATAGATAAGTATGTGGTTATATTCATCAATGAGTTGATGACAATGTTCTTAACCATGTGATTTTTATTAATGATGCTCGTACCCTTTGGACTAAACTTGAAGAATTATATGAGAGAAAGACATGTAATAATAAACTGTTTTTGATAAAGCAATTGATGTCCTTAAGGTATCAAGTTGGTTCTCCGATGACTGACCACTTAAATACTTTTGTGGGAATTATTAATCAATTGAAAGTAATGAAACTCTGTTTTGATGATTTTCTTATAGTTTGTTTAATGATGTTGAGAATGTTAATGTGTCTTGTGATGAGATAAATTGAATTATGGACAGTTGTGCTTCTATTCATACTACATCACGGCGAGATTTTTCTCAACATATGAGGCTTGTGATTTTGGTATTGCTTGAGAAATACTGGTCAAGCTCAAGTGGTTGGAATTGGTATTGTTTGTGTTGAGATGACCAATGAATCTACTCTTGTTCTAAAAGGGATTAAGCATAATCCTGATATTTGTTTCAATCTTTTATCGGTTGGAAGATTGGATGATGAAGGCTTCTGTAATTTTTACTTCTAGCGGTGAATGCAAGCTCAAAAGGGGATCAATGGTTGTTGCTAAAGTTAAGAGACTTTCGAATTTGTATATTATTCGTTCTAGAATATCTAAATATTACATCAATACTTGTGAAACTGATTCTTCTTCTGAATTGTGGCACAAACGTTTGGCTAATATTAACGAGAAAGGCTTAACTATATGTTGGCTAAGAAGAATGTGTTATGTGGTGTTTCAAATGTGCACTTGAAAAAATGTCCAGATTATGTGGTTGGAAAACAAAGACGAGTGTCATATAGATCATCTGAATTGAAAAGAAAGCAAGAATTACTAGACTTGATGCATTCTAATGTATGTGGTCCAATGAAGTCAAGATCATTTGGTGGTGCACACTACTTTGTAACCTTCAATGATGACTATTCCCAAAACGTTTGAGCATATACATTGAAGACAAAATATCAAGTGTTAGACACATTCAAAGTGTTTCAAGCCTAAATTGATAAGGAAACTGGAAAAAATGTGAAATGTATTAGAACAGATAACAAGGGAGAGTATATTGGACCTTTTGATGAGTATTGTCAACAACAAGGTATTCGTCACCAAAAATCTCCTCTGAAAACATCACAGTTAAATAGGTTGACTGAAATAATGAATAGGACACTGGTAGAAATAGTGAGATGTGTGCTTTCATAAGCAAAGTTTCTAAAATACTTTTGAGGTGATGCATTGAGTATAGTGGTACATGTGTTAAATCTCACAGCATGTATTTCTTTGAAATTTAATGTGCCAAACCATATTTGGAGTGGTAAAAATGTTTTTTATGATCATCTTCGAGTATTTAGGTGTATGGCTTATGTGCATGTTCTCAAAGATGAGAGGTCAAAGTTGAAAGACAAGACTAAGAAGTGTGTGTTTGTCAGCTATGTACTGGATGAGTTTGGATATATGTTTTTTGATCTGGTTAATAAGAAGTTTATTCGTAGTCGCGATGCTGTATTTATGGAGGATTATACCATTATAGATATCAAAAAAGTAGACGAGGTTTTTCCCACTCAAATAAACGAGGAGAAGGTTGAAATAAATTCAATTCCAATTGCTCCTAACTTGATAAGAACCAACAACGATCAAATTGAAAAGGTATGGGTTTACATTATGGTAATCCTTTAAATACTAATAATTTTATTGATGTTGACTTTATTAGTGAATCTAAAGTTAGAAATGAAAATGTTGAGGACTTCATACCTTTTAATGAACCAAGACGGTCTACTCGACAAAGACATCCTTTAGTTGGATACTCAACAAATGAGTATGTATTTTTTTACTGATACTGGAGAACCCGAGAGTTTTCAAGAAGAATTTGAAAGTGAAAATAAAAAGGAATGGATGGATTTCATGGAGGATGAGATGAAATCTCTTCGTGTGAATAACACTTTTGAGCTAACAAAGCTACCTAAGGACAAGA
The DNA here is from genome assembly GCF_907164915.1 of Impatiens glandulifera. NCBI lineage: Eukaryota > Viridiplantae > Streptophyta > Magnoliopsida > Ericales > Balsaminaceae > Impatiens > Impatiens glandulifera. Next base: position 28,998,684 of record NC_061862.1, on the reverse strand, counting down.
AGACTTTGAAAAAATGATGGCTTTATCGGTGAAGCAAGATGAGTATACTTCATAGCCTATATATAAGACTCGTATGGTTGTAAAAGGCTTCTTGCAAAGAAAATGTATTAACTTTGACGAGATTTTTGCTCATGTGGTGAAAAGACAATCTATTCGTGTGGTTCTTGGTTTAGCCGCTAGCCTTAATTTAGAGGTTGAACAAATGTGAAAACAATATTTTTTCATGAAAATTTAGAAGAAGAGATATACATGGAACAACCAGAGGGTTTTCAAGACAAATTGAAAGAAGGCTATGTTTGCAAATTAGTGAAGAACCTTTATGGCTTGAAACAAGCACCATGACAATGGCATCAGAAGTCTAGTTCATTTATGATTGAACATGGGTACAAGATGAACAAGACCAATCATTACGTTTTTGTGAGAAATTTCTCTAATGATGATTTTATTATTATTTTGCTGTATGTTTATGATATGCTAATTGTTAGAAGAAGCATTTCTAAAATCAGTGAGCTAAAAGAGATTTTGAATAAGTCGTTTTCCATGAAAGATTTGAGACTAGCACATCAAATTCTTGGGATTCCAATTATTTGTGATCGGGATAATAGAAAGTTGCATTTGTCACAAGAGATGTACATTGAGAAAGTTCTTCGACGCTTCAATATGGAAAAAGCTAAAGTGGTGAGTATTCCTTTAGCTTCTCACTTTAAACTTAGTCATACTTGTAGTCCTTTTACTGATGATAATAAGTTTTTTATGAAGAATATTTCATATTCTTCAGCAGTTGGTAGTCTTATGTACGTTATGATTTGTACTAGACTTGATATAACACACATTGGTTGTTTGGTGAGTAGATATTTATCAAATCTAGGAAGACATCACTAGGAAGCCGTGAAGTGGATTATGAGATATCTTCGAGAAATGGTGAATTTTCAACTAACTTTGGGATGTGAGAATCCTATGTTAATTGGATATACTGATTCAGATCTAGCCGGAAACTTGGATAATTGAAAATCTACTTTAGGATATATGGTGACTTTTGTCGGGGGAGCCATGGCTTTACAATCTAAATTACAAAAGTGTGTTGCTCTTTCTACTACCGAAGCCGAGCTTATAGCTGTTGTGGAGGCAACAAAAGAATTATTGTGGTTGAAAAAATTCACAATAGAAATTGAGTTGAAACAAGAAAGGTACATTTTATTTTGTGGTAATCAAACTACAATTCATTTTGCCAAGATAAAATCGAAACACATTGAAGTCTGTTATCACTGAATTCATGATGCTTTGGATGATAAGGTGTTAGAACTCGAAAAGATTCATACATATAATAATGAATCAGATATGATAACAAATGTGTTGTCACGAAATAAATATGAGTTTTTTGCTCGGTTGTCGGGTTGACATTGCCATTCAACTAGTCAGGCGGGAGAATTTGTTGGGTTTTGTCCTCATAGTTGGAGAGACCCAACTTGGTGTATGATTTATTTCGGCCCACAATATATAATGTGAAGGGACATTATTTTTCATTTAGGTTAACTAGGTTGAGAGAGAGAGAGAGAGCAGATTCAGGGGTTTGAGGTAGCAGCTGGAGAAGATTTTTATTTGTCGGAGTTTGTAACGTTTGATCGGCTTCAAACATTGACAATTTGTTGGTTATTTCTGTGGCTATGTTCTAAATATTTGTTTCTAAGGTGTCTAAGTTAGTTCAAGAGAAAATCAGAATTGTAGAATTGGTAAGGTTGGTTGATTTTGCTATTTCTTGTTATTTGTCAAAATTATTATGTGATCTTCATACAATTGATTAATGACTCTAGTTTGATTATAACTAGATTGAATCCTTGTTTGTAACATTATTGATGATAGTGGATTTTTAATTTTTCTGACTGGTTCTGTGATTTTTACTCTCAATTTGAAAATAGATTTTCTACGCTAAAACTTGTTTTGCATTGTCATATTTATTTCATTATATTTTGCTCATTTCTTATACTTAGTTAATTGGGAAAGCGTTAGGTTTGAGAAAATACATTTTTCATCGTATGGGTGGGGCTAATTGTTGATTATTTGTAATTATCCCTATAACAGTGTGAATTGATAAAATATAAAATATTCTTTTTAATAGTAGTAAATATAATAATGCATAGTGGAAAAATCATATATATATTTTGGAAGAATATGAATCTTGAAGATTCTATGTACAGTTCCAAGTTTTTTGATTAAATTAATTAATAGAACTCAGAATACTGGACATTATTCATGTAGTTTTTATTAGGTTATTCACTTATTTATCAAGCAAACCAACTTAGCTGATATCTTACATTTAACAATTTGGAAGATTTATAAGTATTAATGTGGTGTAGAGTGGTAAAGACAAGGAATTGAATTCCGTTGGTGAAAATATGGGAGGAAATTTATGGAATATAGATAAAAGAAAACATTGTGTAAGATTTGATTACTGTCGTCGTTGATAATTGATGATGGTCAAAAACACCTCTCAACCATCGCTATAGACCCATAGTTAAATTCTACTTAAAAATTGTCCTAACCGATAATTAGAGGTCGTTATTAACACTTACGACATTACTTTAGACGTCCTAATTAATAATAACACAGATTGAATCTCAAATATTAAAGTTTTAATGACAACTTAAAGTAGTTAGGATAACACAATTTCCAACATTAAAGGTTCAACCAGCCATGACTTCTCTAGACAAATAGTGCTGATAGCTTATACTAGATTAATTGATTTTATAAAAATGATTTATGTATATTAAAGAAGGATAAGAATAATTTAAATATAACCACAAAAACAATGACATAAAAAAAGTAAAAAAAACATGAAATAAGAAAAAATAATAAATCACAATAAATTCGAGCCTATTTTGAAAAGAAGTAATTAAGCTTCTATGTATTCTAATGTTTAAATCAAAATTTACTTCTTTAGAAGAGAAAACCAACTTTTAGTTGCTAATTAAGAAATAAAAGAAAGAAAGTTATTTACTAAATTTAAGTAGGAATTAACTACGGTAGGATAATCCAGTCGTTATTGTTATTAACGGTGTTTTAATTAGATAAATTGTTTTTCTCACCCCTCCCATATTCCCACTCCCATCCCACTCCTTAATTAACTCCAAAATTACTTATTTATTCCTATTAATTTTATATATTTATCTTTCATCTTATTTATTTTACATATTTTATTTTATTTAATTATTAAGTTTTTTTTATCTTAAAATATAATTAATTAATTAATTTTTAATATTTTTTCTATTTAAAAGATAAAAAATCTTAAAGGTATATAATTAATTTTAAATATTATATATTAATAATAAAATTATAATAAATTAATTAAAATAAAATAATAATTTTATATAAAATAAATATTTTAAAAAGTTAAATATGAAATATTTTAATAAAAAGTATTATTAAAATTTTTATACAAATGTTATCGTTTATATTATTAAGTAAAACATTATATTTAATTTGACTAATTATTAATATATAATATATTAAAGACTTTATCTTATTTACTTGTTAAATAATTTTATTTATAAAAAAAAATGATTTTTATAAGTATTTTAAAATATATATATATATATAATTAATATAATAAAATATTAAATATTTATATTTTATTAAATTAATACACATTTCAATATTTAATATATTTTAAATAATTATAATATAAAAATAATAATATTTTGTATTTTTAATTAAATAAATAAAGTTAAAAAAACATATTAAAAGTTAATTAATTAATTATATTTAATAAAAAAACTTAATAATTAAATAAAATAAGAAAGGTAAATATATAAAAATGATAGGAATAAATAAGTAATTTGAAAATTAATTAAGGAGTGAAAGTGGGAGTGGAAATATGGGAGAGGTGCTCCCTTTAATTAATTATGAAAGTTAACAATCAGAAGGTAAATTTCCAATTTGATAAGTGTTTTGTTGTTGAGTCCCATCACATTTTATTTAGTTGTTATTTATTTGTTGTCAAATCGTCAATTTTAGTTAGTGTTCATGAGCCTTGTGTTTACCACTAATAAGCTTATAGGATTCTAAAAGAGTATTAATAAGACAGCTATGATATATATTATAACCCATTAATTGAAATTTAAAATCCATCAAATTACCAATGATCGAAACCAAACACACGTACAATATTGAATTAATCAATATACTTAGATATAACCAACCATTTGTTTAGAAACACCAAATACTAATCCACTTTGGCGCTCTCCTTGTCTCTTATATTAATCATTCCTTGAATTCCTTTCCGTTCAAGAGGCCACATTTGCCACTCTCCTTTTGTGCCTCGGCATCATCATGATCAGCATCCTGCTCGTCTTGATCATCACCCAATTCGTACTTTGCCAAGGACTCGAACCCTTCTTTCTCGGGGTAGACTTTGATCATGTACAAGTACAAACACATGGAAAGGATAACACAAATGACCAAGTACCAGCTAAACTCGAGGGTAGTTAGTGCTTTGGCCCTGTCGAGGGCTTCTGGCGTATTGCACCTCACCACATAGTGAGCTTCTTCCATGTGCATGAAACATCCTTTCGGCATTAAACTCTTTGTCCAAAGCATGATTCCCATAACATTGTACCAGATGCCTTGAAAAGTTATGCTGAAGGACCTCACGAAGCTCATCAAGAAGCTTTTAGGGTAGGGAATGCCGAGGATGGTGGTAATAAGCGAGACGAGGATGAGAATTTGAAGGAACCAATGATAATGACCTTCCAACCCCATGTGATCGGTCGAGTGGAGGTGGAAGAGGATGTACTCTTGCCAAAAGGCGATGGCTCCCATAGCTAGGCTTAGGGCATACTTGGAATTTTTACGGCCAAATTTGTCAAGAATCACAGCGAAAGCTGCGTAAGTGAATATGGTCAAAGAAATGGACGCGTGCTCGAAGTTGTGCAGATGGGTGGTTGGGATTGTCCCATCCACGTCGAACGGTTGATGCTTCACAGGACCAACAAAAAGCTCCATGAGAATGGACATTGTACTTCCCGCCATCATGAAGTAGAGTTCGCCATACCTCGACTTCTTTATCGGAAAGAACAAAGATGCCGTGTATGACTTTGGATTGCGGGCATGGAGCTTTATGTGATTGAACAATTGCCATAGCCCAATGAAGAAGAACCCAAGGCCTGGAAGTACATGCCCAATCAAGCTTCCCATTATCTCGGTTAATTTCTAAGGCAAGTTGGAAGAGAAGTATTGAATTGAATAGGGTTGGGTGAGAATGAAAGAATGAGGAAATGGGTATTTAAAGGTATGGTGGGATACAAAGTGTGCAAATGCAATTCAGTAAATTAATTAGAACTTAATTAGAGGCTTTTGAAATGGGCATGCATCTAATTAGTTAAAGATCACAACTTAAATGGCTTGGGACATAAGATCATCATGAATAGTTGATTAAAGGACATATTGCATATTTTATTGAATAAAGGGCGAATTAATGATGCTATCTTTTTTGGAAAGATATGCAGTTGTACAATATAATACACATTATTGATATGAGAGAAATGAGTTACATTCAATCCTAACTTTGTCTATGACGATTCTTCATCTTATTTGTTACGGATGTAATTAATTTATAGCGCATATAGATCAAAAGATACAATAATTTGAACTTCATTTCAAGCTTCTCGAGGCGTTACTATTATGGATTAAGCTTCTTGTGACTTGTGGCATTACTATTCTTACCCATTTGGCATAAGAATATTAATAATTATATGGGCATGACATTTCAAGATGTCCATTCAATTTTTGTGATGTTATATAACTTACAATATTACTTAAAGTTGGACAAAAAATAAATAAATATATATATATATATATATATATTTAATAACCACCTGATTATTATTTTTATTAAAACAACAAATTAATAAGACATTTTACGCATCTTCGTCTAATTTGCTCACTCGCACTTTCTATATTAAATATAATTAAAATTACTTTATTTTGTATTTTAGTAATTTTAAAATATTAATATTTGTAATAAAATAAAACAATAAAAAAAATCCCATCAATTGCCTACTTTAATAGTCATTCTTAAGAAAATCATGAAAAGGGTCCACATGTCATTGATTTGATTAGGAATCTTCTATCATTAGATTAAAATAATTTAATATTAGTTATAAAAAAAGAGTCACGGTATACAGTTTTGTTTGGAAAAATTGTGAAGGTAGAAGATGTCTGCTAAGATATTTGTTGGGTTAGTATTATTTAGTATTCTCGTTGATGATAATATATTAATATATATGGAAGGACATTATTATTATTATCACTGGTTGTGATGTGTCACATGATGGTCGAAGGTGTAAATATTACTGTATATTTTTATATTGTTATGTTGTCACAAATATTTAGAGTATTTTTTTTTAGAATTGGACCGGAATTCAATTGCTTGTGTCAAAGACCATTAGTGATTAGTGAGAGATATGAATATGGCTAAAAAGCAAAACTTACCCTTCTAAGGGGAACTTGGTTGGAAAGAAATTAGAAAAAAAATTAACAACTAAATAGGTGTTAAATTTGGGACTTAATTGTTCTTAAAGAGAACCTTTAATTTAATTAATTATATTTTATTTTGTTTATTTATTTTTATTTGTATTTTTGTTATTGTTTTATTTAATTTATATGAATTCTAAAAAGTAAAAAATAAAAATGAATAAAAGTGGATTATTTTTAGGTTTTGATTAGTTTTTAAAAATAATTATTTAATAAAATATAATTTTTTTAAGTTTTTAATTATTATAATATTTTTTATTTTTAAAATTTATAAAAATAAAATAAAAATATTTAATTTAATATATTGATCAATAAAATTAATTATAAAAAAGGTTAGATATCTTGTTTTAAAATAATATATATATATATATATATATGATTAAAAAACAATTGAATACAATGTTACATGTTTAACTCATTTCTTTTAAAACAGTTTCACCATTTTAACTTGTGCTGAAGATGATCACAAATGACTATCTCCCATAATACAACGAATCTAGTATTGACTCGACAATGGAATCACTACGTAATGAACTTAACAAAATACATGAATCGATCATCGGGTTTCAACGGAAATACTACTAGTCATGAACCCGAAGAACACTCGATTGAGTGAAAAACTCGAAAAACACTCAGTTGAGTTAAGAACTCAAAGAACACTCAAGAAAACAAAGAAAAAACATTTCGAATTCTAAAGAGATAATAAATTAATGAAGAAGAGATATATGAAGTGTTCCAACATGAGGTAATATATATAGCTGAAAATTAAATCATCAAAATAAATTCATATATCAATCAAATGGTTATGGTTGATAATTCATCAAACGAAACGCCTGTCATTCCTAGACTCTTGGCATTCGATCTTATCCATTGACAATAAATTTAAAAAAAAAATTACATTTGAATTTAGTATGAATTTATATTTACTTGAACTAAATTATATTTAATTTTTTATCAAAAATTTCATTTTATTTAATTAATGGAATTAGTTTTAAATTCCAACAATCCCTCACATTAATGGAAATTAGACGATTAACCCGGTGAAATGTTCAATAATCGAATCCTACATAGGATAGGTAAGGGTAAGCCTTTGAACCTTCCCTTATGAAAATATATAACTTTACTAGTTGATTAGTAGTCTCGATGTCCTTGAACTATTTTCCATTTGTGGAAACGATTACACACTTTCACATAGAATTCTTCATAATACATGTCAAGCTCTCATGGTTGTATCTGTTTTGGCCATGGAACACGCGTCTTATTCTGTGAGAGAGTTTAAAATTGAGTCATGCAATTCTTTCGAAGCGGTCTCACTTCTCCCTCACATAGGTGATCTCTTTACTCATAAAGGTTCATTAAAAATATATATGTTTATCCTCGTCAAAATATATATTGTTTCATTATAGGTTTAATCATCAATAATAACATTCCAAGTTAGTACAATTAGGTTGTCCCATTGAACCTAGTTCCTGGAATCTTCAATTTGTATAAGTTGGGTTTTCCTTCATACCAAGTTATAGTAGACTAATGTCTCAAAATATTTCAAACTAACTCTTTATTCAATGATTTGATTAGTGGATCTACAATGTTATTTTTGACTAACATAATCAAATGAGATAACTCTATTAGAGAGTATAGTCTAATGACATTATGTTTAAGACATTTATGTCTTGATTTGTCATTACTCTAAGTTTGTCGAGTTTCATATTATTATAACAACTAGGAAAATTTTCGTGTCATGCACACGGATAATGATACAAATAAAATAAATTAAAAAAATTATAATAATATTTATTCAATGTTTAAAATTATTAAAATAAAAAATATAACGCTCTCATTTCACATTTTATTCACTTTGATAAAACAACTTATTTTCTCACATGTTTCATTACATATTTTTTCCCAATGAATCTCTCATTTCGTGACTTTACACTTTCACATTGTCAATCAAATATTTGGTTCATATTTTTTAATAATTAGCATCGTGACCTCACACTTTGGTCTATTATCCCTCAACAAACCACATCTTAATCACATTTGGTTAAAGGTTGTACTTGTTTTGTTAGGTTGCAAGTTCGAAACTTACAAATAACATTTTTAAATTTATTTTTAACCATTTTAAGTTTATGGGCGGGTCAACCTACAATCCGACCCAAGTATCCATTTACTCTCACATAAATATTCAAATTAACCACAGCTCTCGACCCGGCAATCCGGACACTTTAAAAATTAAGCATCATTATATATATATATATATATTAATTAGTTAAAAATTTGAACTTTTATTGTTAAAATGTCTCGCGTTCATCAAATTTGGTGTTGAATCTTAAATATAAGGTGTTGTTAGCCTAGTTGGTTAAAGGGTTGTACTTGTTTTGTTAGGTTGCAAGTTCGAAACCAACAAATAACATTTTTAAATTTATTTTTAACCGTTTTAAGTTTATGGGCGGGTCAACCCACAATCCGACCCAAGTATCCATTTACTCTCACATAAATATCCAAATTAACCACAGCTCTCGACCCGGCAATCCGGACACTTTAAAAATTAAGCATCATTATATATATATATAGATAACTAGCATGTATCCCGTGCATTTGCACGAGTAATAATAAAAAAATCGTGAAAAAAATATTACGGTAAAATTTTTATGGGCGGGTCAACCCACAATCCAACCTAAGTATCCATTTACTCTCATATATATCTAAATTAACCACAGCTCTGCATCATTATATATATATATATATATATATAGATTAGTTAGTTAAAAAGTTGAACTTATATTGTTAAAATGTCATGCGTTTATCAAATTTTGGGTTGAATTCAAAATATAAAGTGTTATTAGCCTAGTTGGTTAAAAGGTTGTACTTGTTTTGTTAGGTTGCAAGTTCGAACCATACCTATAACATTTTTAATTTTATTTTTAACCGTTTTAAGTTTATGGGCGGGTCAACCCACAATCCGACCCAAATATCCATTTACTCTCACATATATCCAAATTAACCACAGCTCTCGACCCGGCAATCCGGACACTTTAAAAATTAAGCATCATTATATATATATATATATATATTAGAAATTTCCTTTTAGACAATCTTGGAATATCTTCTAATAAGCATATTCATTCATACATACTTATCATTTAAACATTCTTTTGCGAAAACTATTGTTTACTTGGCTAACTAGTAGACAAAATGTTTTTGAATTATTATGCATTTGTGTAAACAATTACATATTTCACAAAAATATATTTTTGGTTAGAAAATTTCCATCCATATAGTTCCACTTTAAAGTGTAAACATATTCATTTATAGACTTAAAGTCTTTCATATCACTTTATCATTTGATAACAACATGATACATCATTTAGTGCAACTCACATCCTTAGTGAATTTAATCATTTTTATCGATCGTAACTTTCAACAATAAAAATATCGTATAAAGACACATAATGAAATAACTACTTTAATTGTCTTATTGATATACATAATTGTCATATTTATTGACTTTTCAGTTTAAATCAAACTAGATCAATATTTTCATACCATTATTGTAAACATTGTTATAAGTCATACAAAACTTCACAAGCCAAAATTTCTTTATTAATTTATTTCATAAAATTTATTTTGAAGATATTTTTTTTTCATATTTGTATGAAAATAATATTAAAGAAAAACGCGTGTCTTGATTTCAAATTCTCAAAATATCAAATTGAGCACCAACTAAAAATATAAATAAGACATTTTCTTGTTAAGTTAATTTGCGCAACTTTATCTATTGTAAAGAGTATATTTCTCTAACAATAGATCATCCTTTTATTTATTATAATATACACAATAATACTTTGTGTTATAATCAATAAAAATATTTTCCCCCACATTCGTGTTGGTACATTTTAAAACACGCATCTATGTGAATTAAATCCAAGTTTTTTTAATCAAGAGATTGTTACATAATTATTTTGTTATATACTTATCATTAAATTTATAAGATAACTATTATTGTGAATATTTAATTGAATAAATCATTCCTATATAATTTATATATAAGAGATTATAGTACTTATTCATATATAAATTATTCTTCACATAATCTCTATATAAAAAATTATAATGTTGAATTAATTAGAATATTCATTTCAATAAATTATTTCTATAAAAGAAATTATAATATTTTATCAAACAAATATTCATCATCATGTCACATGATTTCTACAAAAGAAATCATAATATTCATCATCATGTCATCATCTTCCCTTTGTCCTTCCTCTTCCACTTCCCCTTACTCTTGCAATGAAAAGGGAATGAACTTAAGAGGTTGATGAAACTACATATTCTCATTTCGATTTCTTTCTTTATATGAACTCATTCTAATTTGATAGAAAGAAATATTTTTTAGGATTTCCGGGTTCTTCACTTTGTTGTTCTCAACTTGAATTTCTAGATCATTGTCTTCATTTCCTCCATCTTCAGCTTTGGAATCCTCATCAACTTTGAACTCCTATGTATCAGCCTTGAAATTCTACTCTTTCTCTTGATTAGTCTGAGTATCTTCATCTCTGTTTTCATTAGCAACCAATTCAATTTGATTTGATTGCGATTCATCAACTATCTCTTCAACAAGATTAGGTTGAGGTTCCACCTCCTTCTTCGTAATGTTTTCTTCTTGTACATAATTTTTCTTTATCTTCTGTTTAATGTTCTTTAACCACCTCTTTAATTTTAGGCACCTCTATTTTATTTTCATGCATCTTTACTTTTTGACCTTTATAAATTTTCTGATCTTGTTCCTTAACCAAATGACATTTTAGGCTTCCATGTTGGAAGGTATTGTAGAAAGAGCATTTGTATGACCTCCATTCATAAGTGATTTCCATGAGAGTAGGTTTTCCTTTCTATCTACTATTGTCATACTTTTCAGCAATGTGCTTCTAGGATGCACCTCAATGCTAATTCTAGCAAATGATAGGTGTTCTCTTCCTTTAGTAATTGAGTCCATATATAATGGTCTACCTAATAAACCTGCAAAATGACTAAGGGCTTCAAAATTGTACATATGTGCAAGTATATTCTAGAGCTTGAACCATATTTGTGCAGTTTCTTTTGACTTACTCAATAGTTTCAAATCTTCATACCATTTTTCCAACTTTATATAGTTGGATCCTATATATGTATGCCCATTTCCTAGAATTTTCTCAAGATTAGATCCCTTCTTGAATTTAAGGAAATATAGATCATGAACATTTGTTGAAATCTTCTCTAGTTCATTTCCTTCTCATTGCTTCAACAATGCCTTTTTATTAATTAGGAAGGATACTTTGTTTTTTCCTATGTAGTTTCCCACAACTACAATTATAATTAATTTTAATTATTATTAATAAATATAATCATTAATTCTCTGAAAATTAAAAGCTAACTTTTTAGTTACCTTTTTATTTTTTTATTAATAATAATTTTAGTAACCAACAAACCTTTAATTAAAAATAAACAAAGTGTTGTTTTATAATTTATTTTCAAGATAACGTTTGTATAATGAATATACAATTTTTTATTGAGAAAATTTATATATATATATATATATATATATATATATATATTAGCTTATAAAATTAAGCTTTTGACAACACAAGCAAAAATGTTAATAATTAACATATGTATACGTGTATAAAAAAGACTTATTTTTATTAATTGATTCGTCTCATTTTTAAGATGAATAATTTCAACTTGTCAAAATGAGTCATCGTCACTTTTGCAACATCGCAACTCGTATTCCTGAAACATCAAAGACAAAGATATTTGATTGCAAAAGCTACTAAATAATTTAGCACACAAAATTGTTTTATGATTGTTAGATATCTTTTCTTGAAATAATATATATATAAATATGATGTTACACAGAAAATAATTAAATACAATATTACAAAGAACGAAATCACTATAATACAATGTTGATTTGAGGTATGCGATTAACACATTTCTCTTAAAATAGTTTAACGTCTCCCCTTGTGTTGGAGCTTGTCACAGATGATTGTCTCCCAAAATACAACGAATCTAGTAGTGACTAAGCACTAGAATCACAACGCATCGAACTTAACAAAATACATAAATCGATCACCGGGTTTTAACAGAAATACAATAAGTTAAGAACTCGAAGAATACTCGATTGAGTGAAAAACTCGAACAACACACAGTTGAGTGAAGAACTCGAAGAACACTAAAAAATTAATGAAAAAACCTTTCAAATTCTAAAGAGATAATGAAATGTGTGAAGAAGAGATATATGAAGACTTCAAACATGAGGGGATATATATAACTAGATATAAACTATCACAATAAATTTATTTATTAATCCAATGGTTGATAATTTATCCAAAGGCTCTCATTCCTAGACTCTTGACATTTCTAGACTCTTGTCATTCAATCTTATCCATTGACATTAAATTTCACAAAAAATTCACATTTTAATTTGGTATGAATTTATATTTATTTGGATTAAATTACATTTAATTTATTTATCCAAATTCTCATTTTCATTTAGTTAATGGAATTATCTTAAAATTCCAAAATAAATAAATAAATGAATTATAAGTAAATATTCTCAATTAAGACCATCGTAAACTTTCCGTCCTAACGAAATATATTTCATGATTTCACATTTAAGCTGTATATATATATACAACTTTTTTTTTCTTGTTACGTATATTAAAAATGATAAAAATCGTTTAAGCATAAAACAGCAAAACATAACATGAAAAAATGTTACTCAATAGGTTATCGAGTTCGTAAGTTCTCGAGAAAACGATTAACTCCCGAAAGAATTTGTCGATTTTCTGAAACGAATCTAATAAAGTGTCATAATAATATAATTATGAATGATACGCATTGAATGATTATAATCATTAAATATTCAATGATTTCACTACACTTACATAGTCAACAAAAAATAATTAGAATGATAACCCAACTATGTAGGCATGTCATATTAGTCACATCAATCCAAACTTCTAACAACTACCCAAAGACTCAGACATCACCCAATGAATCATAATAATACTTCACAAAATACTCTAGATATTAGTCATCCTTCGATAATGTAAAAATTAGTTAGTTATCGATTCAACTCTCTCGTGACACATACGACAACGACCAACCATTATACAATTTTTTTCATATACTTATCATCTACAAGAATTCCTCTGTGAGTAATGCTCCGTTCAAATCACAATATATTGGATTAAATCTTTGAATCTCAAAGTTACACCCAAAAAAAATTATATAAAATCATTCAGGGTCGGCCACTAAGGGTCGGCCCTAGTGTAAGACCAATTAGGCGGCGCCTAAGACCCCCTCCCACATGGGGCATCCAAAATCAAAATAACAGCCCCTAGCAATGTTTGATCACTAGAACATGGTATGTATTAACTTGTTATTTAACTAACTAAACTATGTTATTATTAATTAAAATAATAAAAAATTATTATATTTATTTAATAATATATAAAATATAATTATTTTAACTAAAAAATAAGAAAAAAAAGTTTCGCTTAGGGAACCCTTTTTCTTAGGGCATCTACTATCAATCATCTTAGCGAATAAATTTTAATAACCACATGTAACTATCAATGTCTTTCCAACGCATACCATCTTGTTCAAACGAGGAAACTTATTTTTTTAGAACGTTTGGTTCCGCTTCTCTTTCGGAGTACGATTAACCCACATGGGTTAAGCACATAGCCCATAAACACACTTAACCAATTAACATGGGGAGAGAAATTTGTCGTCTGACAGGCTCGAACCTAGGGCCTCAAAGAGGTTAGAGATATTCAACTCTTGTTGCGGCTAATCTAGAAGAGGGTATCGAGGACACTTATTTGCGTCCTACCAAAAGAAAAACTCTATTATGGGATGAGCTCTCCCTAATATTTAATTTATTTTTATATCTAATTCAGCTAGAGAAACAACTAGCCCGATGGTGAAATATGCTATTTATTGTGGCATTTTTACATATAGCAATGGAAACAAGCTCAAGATACATCGTAGATAAACTTTTGACACTACACCAAATGTCATCTCAAAACTGATCAAATAATCATCCTCCACTGTAACCCCGGAAAAATCTTGTCCCGAAAAAAAGCTCGATGCTCAAGAAATTTCAAACTTGATTTTTGTGTCAGTAATATTTTGTAATGAACATTAATTTTAAAAGATTTATAAATTTATTTCATGACATTTTGAAATTAATTATAACAATAATTAATTTTGATCAAATATTATCGATAATTATTTCATGACAATAATATTTTTTTATTAAAAATAATCAAATTAAAATTTGATTAAAGAAAACTATATTTTAAATTAATTTAAAATATTATTTATTTGATAATAGTCCCAATTTATTTTTAAAAAATCAATAAAATCATACGTTTACAATAGTATTTTTGACCAGAATCTCTTTTAGATTCGGTGTTTGGTGATACTCAAGAAGGGGCTTTCGCGAAATATTCTCTGTACCCATTTAAAATGGGCTCTACTTTATAAAATCTTAGCTTTTGAAAATTGGTTTTATTACGTTTTATTTAATCAATTATTCTTTAGGTCCAAGACAAGCACATATTCTTTTACATTTAAAATTGTAAAAAAATAATATTTAAATACTGCTACCTGAGAATGATGTCGACGATTGGTGATGAAAATGCTTAAAAATATCAGTTTTAGGGTATTATGATCTATAAATAAATCTCAAACAGGCCCTTATCAAAATATTTTTAATGAAAATATTCTAAAAATACTTTGAAATCATTTTTTATTTTTTTTTAGTATTTTAGAAAAATGGTTTAAGGTTCCAAATTTATAAAAATAATTTTAGAAATTATAAAAATGAAACCAAACAGGCCCTAGGACCTACCCTCTCGGTCCTAGGTGCAATTTCACTCGGTCCTAGGCCTAAAACTCTTGTTTTTGAAAAGCTTGAGGTTCGAGCGATTTCAACCTCGGTTTGCGTGTCAGAAATATTTTTAAAATAAAAATTACTTTAAAAGATTTTAAACAAATCCTGACCGATTTAAAATTATTTATAGAAATAATTAATTTGGGTTCAAGTTTAAATAATTTTAGATTTATAATAATCAAATTAAAGTTTAATTTTTAGAAATCTATCTTTAAATTAATTAAAAAAATTATTTATTTTAAACAGAGTCGTCAATTGAATTTTTAAAATCAATAAAAGGAGTACGTGTACAAAAGTACTTTTCACCAGAGTTTCGGTTAGTTTAAAATTTGGTGATGCTCGGGAAATGTTTTTTTCGTTTCATCCTTTGTACCCGTTTTAAAAACGATATTTAATTTATAAACTCATGTCGTTTTAAAATTGGTTGTATAATATTCTATTTTAACCAATTATTTTTCTGGTCTTATATATACATATGTTTTGTGTATTTAAAAATTGTACCAAGAATATTTAAATATTGGTACATGTTGTTGATGATGCTGGCTAGGAATGAAAATACTCGAAGAACATCAATATTTAAAGGAATTAGGGTTTAAAAATAAATCTTAAACAAGCCCTTATCAAAATATTTTTTTTGGAAATATGGCAAAATTATTTTGAAAATATTTTCTATTTTGTAGGTTTTTTTAGAAGATGGTTTAAAGTTCCAAATTACAAAAATAATTTTGGAAAATAAAAAGTGCAACCAAATAGGCCCTAGGACCGGTGTCCACGGTCCTGGGTGCGTTTTTATCGGTCGTATACTAAGACCCTCAGTCCTGGCTCGGAAGTCCCTAAGTCTGGGTTCAAAGATCCTCATTCAGGGTGCTGAAGTCCCTCATCGAGTGTGGAAATCACTAGTCTTTGGTTAGCGTGGACTAACTTCTTCGGTCCCATGTGTGGAAGTTCTCAATCGGATGCGAGACTCCTCGATCCCAAATTCAAATTCTTGGTTTGATGTAAAAATCCTCGGTCGGATCTCTCGTTCCTTGTTGTAATTTCACGGTCGGAACCCTCGGTCCTAACTGAAATTTCTCGGTCCTAACTAAAATTTCTCGACTGGACCCTTCGGTCGGATCTCTCGTTTCTAGTCGGATTCCTCGATCCTCAAGAACATCAAAACTAAAGGTTTTGCAGTTTTGATTAAGGCCTGGATCCTTTGATCTAAGGGCTTGGGTAGTTTCACAAAGCTCCTAGGAACATTATGAATATCATCCTAAGGCAACATTCTACTTAGGTGATGTTCAATATGATCAAAACAGTTTGAAGGTCAAAAATCAGGTTTTTGGTTTTTATAGTTTAATGAAGTGTAAGGAGATTGGCAATAGCTTCCTTATACTTCATATGACTGATACCAAAATATGAACACTATTTTTTCATTAGGACCAATTAAAAATCTTAAAATTTTCATTTATTTTGAAAATTTTGATTTTCTTGGGGGTAAAAACGACTTAGCGTCATTTCATTAAAATTCTCAAAAATGAGAAAAAACCACGAATTTAAGAGATCATTCTAGACAGGCCTAGAATGATTTTGAAGTCGTAACATTCTGAATAAAAGCTAAAAAGCTAAAAACGTAAATGAATTATCTGATTACAATGTTTTCAATTCTAGTGAGTTCAAAAAACGGTAAATTCTAGTTCCTACAGATATTCCAGTTCTACTCCGTGCTTTGAATTCTTCTCCACGTTCCCGCGAGGGCGTTGCAATCCGATATAATATCTTTCCATAACTCTTCAACGCTCCTTTGGGTTCTGCCATATACTCTATCATTACGTTCTTGCCAAATGTTATAAACCACTACTCCAAAACCGCACTTGAACACGCTTGTTGCAAATCTATTTCCCTTTGCTTTGAGTAGTGCCTCTTCTTTGATTTCATTACATTCGCTCAGGAAAATTTTGATTTTGATTAAACATGATCGGGATAGATCAAACATGATCCAAATAGGTTCTCAACGTCATTAGAAACATGTTCTTAAGGATTAGCTAAAGACCAGAAAACCTGATTTTGGATTTTTCCAAATTCAAATTTGGGGGTTTCTGTATATTTTAGTTTCAACGGAAAGATTGCAAATGATCATAGGATTGTTTTCCAATCACAAAATTCAACAACCAGGCAGTATACAAACTTATGAAAATTGAAATATAAAAATTTCGATTTCAAATTGAAAGATTTAATTAAAGGGTGATTGGAAGCATATTAGGGATTGGAGAACATTCCTTAAACATTAGGAAAGCTTTTGGAATGTCTGGATCCGAACATTAAGGTATGAGAAATTATTTTGAAAAATCCAGAAACTTTGAGCTTCAATGGTGAATTTTTTGAAAATTCGAATTGAATGCTTGAGAGGTTATCTCATGCATTCGGATTCATCAAGTGAGGCTATTTTAGAACACGAGACATGATTGCGAAATACGAGTTGGAATGGACTTCAAATAAATTTGGGGTGAACTTAAAAACATAACCAACCTAGAACATTTTGCGAGGAAGTAGGAGCAACTAATGACCAAGTGCCATTAAGAATAAGGGCATTGTATTCAGAGACCATAGCAGTGCGCCAACGTGGGTCTTTGTTGGCCTGAGTGAAGCAAGTGGGTTCAATCTCACTGAGAAGGGCCTGTGCCTTGGCCTTGAATCAAGTAAGCATGGGGTGAGTAGACATACTAGAGGGTGCCGCTGGGTTTGGGACAATGTGGTTGGAGGCAGTTGGTTGAGTAGAAAATTATGATTAAAATGAATGCGTAAACTTAGATTTTGCCCCCTTTTTTTTATAATTTGGAGAAGTAAACAGTTAATTAAATTGAAAATATAAAAAAAAATATAAAAAATAAAAATATAAAAAAAATAAAGATTTATGTCACATTTGTAAGGTGAAATACAAAATTAATTTTTTTAAGTGAGTTTTTGCCTAAAAATCCTAACATAGATCCGACCTTATTTATAAGTGTGTAATGATTTTCATTATCATTAGTGTTTTAATTTATTATAGAAAAATTATTACTATTATTTTGTAACGAAATTAATATTAATATCTTAATCTCATTTTTTATTATATTATACTTAATTAAAAATATAAAATATTATTATTGTTTACCTTATAAAATTTTTAAAGTATATAAAATATTCAAGTATCTAACAATTTAATCAAATAAGTGCTGAAATTTAATAAAATAATAAAGATATAAACACATCCAAATTACAATTAAAAAAACATAAAATAAAAAAAGTTGATGGATTAAAAATTCTACATTCCCTTACAAGATTCTTCAAGATATTACCAATATTTTTTTAAATTACTAATAAAATAAATTAAAATATTATATACTAATACAAGATCAAACATTTATATTAAAAATTGTTTTTCTTATTAACAAATATTGTAGTATGATTGTATTTATATTCGTTTTTATTAAATAAAAAATATTTAGTATTAAACTTTTTTAAATAAATAATTTTTATATAAAACTATTATATTTTTCTTTTCTTTTATTTTTAAGTTTATATATTTTTTATTTTAATTAATTTATTATAATTTTATTATTAATATATAATATTTAAAATTAATTATATAAAAATGATTATATTATTATTAATTATTGTAATTATTAATACAAAATTATTTTATTAAAATTATTATTAATTATATTTTATATTAAATGATTATTTGATATTGTTTAAATAGTTAAAATAATATCTTGTAATAAATAAACAAAATGTTTAATTATAAATGAATAAGAAATATAACTATTAGAATTTATATTATATATAATATAATTATGAGTGAGAAATGATTGTCATGGAAATCATTCCGGTCATCAATCAGATTTTCTTAGGCGAACTGTGGTCTGACTAGTACAATTGGTTGAATTACATGTAATCCCGAGAAAATCATTCGTCTTAGAGAAGTTTGAGGTTTAAGAATTTTAATATCTTGTTACTAATTTTTTTTTTAATAAAATATTATTTTAAAAGATTATAAATAATCTTTAACCGTGAAATTAATTATAAAAATAATTAATTTGGGTTCAAAATTAAATAATTTTTAAATATTTTATAATCAAATTAAAATTTGATTTTTTTAAAATTTGTGTTTAATCAATTTACAAGATTATTTATTTACAACAAAATCGTTAATTGATTTTTTTAAATCAATAAAAAGGTGTATGCGTACAAACATATTTTTCACCAAAGATTCGTTTTAGTTTAAAGTTTGGTGATCCTCAATAACCATTTTAAAAGCGGTCTCTACTTTATAAAGTTTTGCCTTTTGAAAATCGGTTATATAATGTTTTATTTAACCAATTATTCTTCCGGGTCTTAGACATGCATATATTTTAGCGTATTTAAAAAATGTAACTATAATATTTAAATGTTGGTACTTGTTGTTGATGAGGATTAAGGAGAAATATACCTAGAGAATATTTGTTTAAAAGGAATTATGATTTAAATATAAATTTTTAAACGACCCTTTGTCAAAATATTTTGTAGTAATATCCCAAAAATATTTTGAAATCATTTTCTATTTTTTTGGGTTTTTAAACAAATAATTTGGGTATCCAAAATTCAAAAAAATAATTTTGGAATTTTAAAATTTGAACCAAACAGGCCTTAGTTCTGGGTTCGTTTTCGTCGGTCGTGGGTCAAGACCCTCGGTCCTTGTAAAGAGTCCCTTGGTTTGAGCTCAGCATCTTCGGTTAGGGTGTTAAGGTCTCTCGGTCCTTGGCTAGAATTCTCGGTCAGGTTCTAGAATTCTCGGTCGGACTCATCGGTCCTAGGTGGAAATCATCAGTTTTGGGTTTAGGATTTCTCGGTCAGGTGTGAGACTCCTCGGTCCTAGGTTCGACTTCTCGGTCAGATATAAAAATCCTTAGTCTTGACTGAAAACTCTCGGTCGGACCTTTCGATCCTTACTGAAGATTCTCGGTTGGATCTCTCGCTCCTAGTCGAACCTGTCGGTCCTTAAGAACATCAAGATTGAGGCTTGGATTCTTTGATCCAAGGGCATGGGTAGCTTCACAAAGCTCCCAGGAACATTATGAACATCATCTCGTTGTATGATTTAACCTAGATGATGTTCGTTTTTATCAAAGTAATTTAGGGCCAAAAATGGGTTTTTAATTTTAAAGTTATAATGAAGTAAAAGGAGCTTGTCAATATCTTTCTTATACTTCATATGATTGATTAGTACTAAAACATGAACACTAGTTAATCATTTGGACTAATTCAAGAAATAAAAATTTTCAATTATTTTGAAAATTTTGATTTTGATCAAACATGATTCAAATAGTTGCCCAACATCATTAGAAACATGTTGGGAAGCCTTTTAAGCTATTGTTATTGAGATTAGTTCAAGAACATATTTTTAATTTTCCAAATTTAAATTAGTTTTCTTCGTTTTAAATCGATTGATTGATCCTAGCTTTCACAAAAAGCTTTTAAATTATCCTTAGATCGGTTTTCAATAAAAAAAAATCAAGAACTAGACATCATAAAAACTTTTGAAAACTAAAATATACTAATTTCAATTTAAATATAGAAGTATGAATTAAAGGATGATTGAAAGCATACCAAGGATTGAATATCACTACTTACACCTCATGGAAGCTTTTTGGATGCCTAGATCCGAGATTTAAGGTCTGAAATGGGATTTTGACAAATCTAGAAGCTTTGAGCTTCAATGGTGGATTTCCTATAAATTCTGATTTGAGGTTTGAGATATAATATATTGACTTCAAAATTATCAAGGGAGGTTATTTATAGCCTCCTTAAATCGGTTGAGGCAGCCAAGTGACTTGAATTAGTCAAAAGTCATTAATGACATTTTTGTTGTTCTTCTGGCCAATTGTCGGAATAGGCATCAAAGATGC
Organism: Impatiens glandulifera; assembly: GCF_907164915.1. NCBI lineage: Eukaryota > Viridiplantae > Streptophyta > Magnoliopsida > Ericales > Balsaminaceae > Impatiens > Impatiens glandulifera. The sequence goes on along the minus strand of NC_061862.1, from coordinate 28,977,303 downwards.
CTATAGATGTAGGGGAAATGATCACCGTAATAGGGTGATCATTTCACTTTTTGAATGGAGTCAATCAACCTAGAAATATCTGAATTCCATCTTTGAAAATTCAAAGATTGCTGCGGATGTTTATCCTTTCGGCGATCGTGATGATGACGACGATCTAGGTGAAACGACGTCGTTTCGAACGCTTTTGGCGAATGCAGAGCGTTTCGTTGGTGTTCTGTTAGCGCTCTATTGCGTTTCATCTAACGGGGCGTTAACTGCTTCGCGGGCGTGCTCCTTCTTTTGCAGCAGGCAACGCGAGTAGTGTTGGGGTGTTGGATGAAAAATCAGCGTTCATCTGATGGTCGCGGTTTCGGCTGTACCATTCTTTCGAATTTTGGCTACACCTGATTGCGAATTTTATTTAAAATCTTAAGGTTTTATTTGAAATTGATTTTTTTTTCACCTTTTGGCTTTATTTTAATATCTCTAAAGTACGCAAAATATTTAAAATAAATATGACAAATATTTTGTTATATTCTTGGGGTAAATAAATAATTTTTGGAGATAATAAGGGTTCCACATTAAATTCTAAATTATTTTGCAGATAAAATGGGTACAACATTTATCCTAAATAATTGTTTTTATTTATTTTGATATTATCTTTATTTAGGTTTTAATTATCATAATAATTTATCTAATTAATTGTTTAATTATAGTTTTGACCTTGGGGTTAATTATTTTAATTTTATTTATTAAAAATTATTAAAATAATTATTTTTAGAATTATAAGTTGGGTATGTAGATTTTTAGTACTTACACCACTAGTTGGACCGAAATTTTATTTTTATACCGTCAAACCAATAAAAAAGTTATTATTTGAAAGTAATAAATAACAATTACCAAAACTCAACTATGGTTATTTTTAACCACCTACTGTAACAATCCAGAGATCGGACCAACGCCTTTCTTCTTCTCATATCTTTATCCCTCACTCCCCTTCAATTGAACCTCATTACACTACAAAAATGGAGAAATTTCGTAAATCCTTTGAAATCATTGATCTTCAATTTTAATTCAAAAACAGAGAAAGGAAGCAATACGAGTTATAAAAAGCTTTGAAGACATTCGTCTCGGTCATCTTCTAGTGGTTGAATTTTGGTCTGATCGTGATACAAATTCTTTTCAAGATGATTAGAGTGCCTATCCAAGTGGATTCCACATACCAAACAACCTACAAGTTATGTTAGTGGTGAAAAATTGAGTGTTTGTCGAGGACAGGAAGGAAGACAAAGGACTAACCTTGAACAGATATAATCAAACAAAGTATAAATAAATCTGATCTTCTTAATGCGGAAACGATTAGAGCCGAATTCTCCTCACAGATCCATTAGAATAATGAGTAACTTTTCGAACTGAAAATTTCTGACTCGGATTTTTGGTTGAACCGTCTGGTCCTATCGGATTTTGACCGGTTCAAAATATAACCGCATTGGAGTCAAAAGCCAGACCACCCATTCAACATTTCACGATCGGACCAACGTTTCACGATCGTACCAGTTAAAACTGTTGGTAATCTTATCTCATAAAAATTACACGTAAATAATATATTAAAATAATACAATGATAATAAAAGAAATACAACAGATTATTTAAGAGATGAAGAAAAATCTTCTCGTTTGCTCCGAGGCCTGTGGAATCACAGTTCCTTTAAAACAGTTTCACCGTCTCCCGTTTGTGCTGGAGAGTTTTGTCGGTGGCTGCTTCCCAGTGTACAACAGAACTTGCAATGATTTAGCACAAAAAAACCACTACAACAGCGAACTAGACAAAAGTACCTGAATTGCAATCATCGGGTTTTGCACAAAAATGGTCGAGTCAAGAAACTCGAAGAACACTCACAAGAACACTCACAAGAATACTCGCAAGAACAAGGAAAGACTTTAGAATTCTAGAGTGAGAAGTGATAAGATAATGTGTGGAGAGGAATCAAGGTGAGGGGATATTTATAGTTGAAAATTAAACTCATAATCAATTCTTTAATCCAACGGCCACTAATCCATCATCCATTCATCCAACGGTTATCCTTGTTTTCCTTTTCATTATCTTTGCAAGTTACATCCAACAATAAGTATTTTGTAGTTACAATAGCAATTAACACCATTTGTTAATTGCCTCATTCAAGACATTTATGTTAATTGTAACAATTAACAAATTTAATTCACAATGAATTTGATGTGAACTTCATTTGGATGAAATTTCACCTTAATTCACTTTTGAATTTCATGTGAATTTCATTTGGATTAATTTCACTTTAATTCACATTTGAATTTCATGTGAATTTCATTTGGATTAATTTCACTTTAATTCACATTTGAATTTCATGTGAATTTCATTTGGATTAATTTCACACTTAATTCATATTTGAATTTGGTGTGAATTTCATTAGCCCAAATATCATTTCCATTTAATTAATGAAATTAGTTTAATTCCAACAATCCCCCACATTAATGGAAATTGAAAGATTAACCCGGTGAAAGGTTCAACAGTTGAATTCTACATAGGATAGGTAGGTGTAACCCTTTGAACCTTCCTTGTGAAAGTATATAACTTTACTAGCCGATTAGTAGACTCAATGTCCTTGAACTATTATGCCTTTTGTGTAAACGATTACACACTTTCACATAAAATTCTTCCTGATACATGTCAGTTCTCATGATTGTGTTCGTTTTGGCCATGAACACTCGCCTGGTTCAGTGAGAGGGTCTAGAATTGAGCCGTGCAATTCTTTCGAAATGGCCTCACTTCTCTCTCACATAGGTGATCTCTTTATTCATAAAGAATCATTAAAAGACTGTGTGCTTATCCTTTCCCGAAATGCTATTTTATCGTAGGATTTTTACCCATAGCAATCTACCAAGTTTAGTATAATTAGGTTGTCCCATTGAACCTAGTTCTTGGGATCTCCAGTCATCATAGGTTGGGTTTTCCTTCATACTAACTTATTGTAGGCTTAAGTCTCATTCCTTGTGAGGACTTTAACACCAACTCTCTATTTAACCCTTTGGTTAGCGGATCCATAATATTATCTGTTGATTTTACGTAATCAATTGAGACAATTCCAATAGAGAGTAATTGTCTAATGGTATTATGTCTACGACGTATATGTCTAGACTTACCATTATACATATGACTCTTAGCTCATCCGATCGCAGATTGACTATCACAATGAATAGAAATTGTTGGTACGGGCTTAGACCATATTGGAATATCTTCTAAGACTAGACGTAGCCATTCAGCTTCTTCACCACATTTTTCAAGAGCTATAAATTCATATTTCATGGTGGATCTAGCAATAACAGTTTGTTTAGAAGATTTTCAAGATATAGCTGCACCTCTAAGTGTAAATACATATCCACTTGTTGATTTAGAGTCTTTCATATCTGAAATCCAATTAGCATCAGTGTACCCTTCAATAACAGTAGGATGTCTCGTGTAGTGTAGACCATAATCACGAGTATTTCTTAAATACCTAAGTAATCGTACAATGGCTTTCCAATGATTATTACCCGGATTACTCGTGTATCTACTTAGTTTGCTTACTGCATAGGCTATATCTGGTCTTGTACAACTCATTAAGTACATTAGACTCCCAATTATTCGAGAATATTCTAATTGAGAAATATTATCTCCGCGATTGTTAGATAGATGTTGACTCGTATCTATCGGAGTCTTAGCCAATGCAGAATCATCCTTGTTAAATTTTTCAAGGATCTTATCCACATAATGTGATTGACTTAGAACTATCACTTCTGATGTTCTCATCACTTTGATTCTAAGAATCACATCAGCCAATCTCATATCTTTCATGTCAAATTTTGAATTTAACATATCTTTAGTGGATTTAACCATTTTATCATTACTTCCAATGATAAGTATGTCATCTACATAAAGACATAAAATGACGTAACCATTTGTTGTGTCTTTAATATAAATACATTTATCACATTCATTGATCTTAAATCCACTTGAGATCATAGCATGATCAAATTTCTCATGCCATTGTTTTGGAGCTTGTTTTAAGCCATACAATGACTTAACTAATTTACAAACTTTATTTTCTTGTCCTTGAGAAGAAAACTCTTGAGGTTGATCTATGTAAATTTCTTCTTCCAAGTCTCCGTTTAAGAAAGTTATTTTTACATACATTTGATGAACTTCTAGATTGCGCAAAGACGCAATCGCAAGAATCAATTGAATAGAAGTTATTCTCGTAACTGGAGAATATGTATCAAAATAATCAAGACCTTCTCGTTGGAGATATCCTTTTACCACCAGTCTTGCCTTATATTTATCAATTGATCCATCAACTTTCATTTTCCTTTTGAAAATCCATCGACAACCTAGTGGTTTATTTCCCGGAGGCAGATCCACTAGTTCCCATGTATGGTTTTGCAAGATAGATTCTATCTCACTATTAATTTCCTCTTTCCATTGAGGCCCTTCAGATGAGATAATTGCCTCATTATACGTTTGAGGTTCACTTTCCATCATGAAAGTAATAAAATCTGGACCAAATGATTTTTCGGTTCTAGCTCGTTTACTTCGTCTAAGTTTAACCTCAATTCCATTCTCCTTTTCTTGTTCATCTAGTTCAAGAAATCTTTTTGGAGAACGTTGTTCTTCATTAGACTTATATGGAAGTACATGTTCAAAGAACGATGCATTTCTCGATTCCATTATTGTATTCTAATGAATATCTGGAATATCCGATTAAAACACAAGAAAATGATAAGCACTACTGTTATGTGCATATCTAATAAATATACAATCAACAGTTTTTGGTCCAACTTTTACCTTTTTAGGTAATGGTATGGCTACCTTAGATAGACACCCCCACATTCGTAAGTATTCATATGATGATTTTCTTTCATGCCACAACTCATATGGACTCTTATCTAGCTTCTTACGTGGAACCTTATTTAAAAGGTAATTAGCCGTCAAAATAGCTTCTCCCCACATGTTCTGTGGTAGACCAGAACTTAATAAAAGTGAATTCATCATTTCTTTTAATGTTCTATTTTTCCTCTCAGCCGTACCGTTTTGCTGAGAAGAATAAGGTGTTGTCGTCTCATGGATTATACCATGTTGAGCACACAGCTCGGCAAAAGGTGATTCATATTCACCTCCTCTATCACTTCTTAACACCTTGATCTTTTTACCAAGTTTGTTTTCAACCTCATTTTTATAGAGAGTAAATTTCTCTATGGCTTCATCTTTACTTTTAAGAATATACACATAACAATATTTTGTGTTATCATCAATAAAAGTAATGAAGTATTTTCCCCCACCACGTGTTGGTGTTCCTTTTAAATTACACACATCTATATGAATTAAATCAAGCGGTCTATTACTTCTTTCAACGTTTCAAAAGGATGATCTCGTCAATTTCGCTTCAACGCAAATTTCACACTTATGTTTTTATTAATTTCGAATGTAGGTATACTCTTCAGTTTTATTAATCGATGCATCGAATCATAATTAATATGACCTAGTCTACCATGCCATAAAATGGAAGACTCCAACATATAAATAGAAGAGTTGTTCTTTTCGTTCATAATTGGCTTAACTGCCATTACATTGAGTTTAAAAGGCCCATCAGTAGCATAATATCTACCTACAAACATTCCACTTTTGGATAAAATAATTTAATCCGACTCAATCACAATTCTAAAACCATGCTTACTTAGAAGAGATCCGGATATCAAATTTTTCCGAATCTCTTGAACATACAACACATTACTCAATGTTAAATCTTTCCCTGAAGACAACCTTAACACCACTTTTCCTTCACCTTGTATGTCAGAAGTGACAGAATTCCCCATGAACAGCTTTTCACCATTCTTCACTTCTTCGAGGCTTGAAAATACTTCTTTGTTGGAGCAAACATGTCTTGTAGCTCCTGTGTCAACCCACCACTCTCGTCGATTAGACCCCCACCAAGTTAACCTTAGATATCATCGCACATAGATCCATGTCTGATAATCCTTGAGTTAAGTGAGCCTCTCGAACTCTTCTCGGCTTCTTGCAATCGAAAGATCTATGCCTCATGCCATTGCAATTGAAACACTTGCCCGTGAACTTCTTAGAAATTCCTCCTTTAGGATTAAGGTTCCGGTTTTTGACAAAATAATATTGTTCCTTCTTGTCTTTACCATGCTCAACCACATTTTCTTTAGCCACATGTTGACTAAAGTATTTCTTTGAGGCGCTTTTATTTTCTTCTTCAATGCGTAGACGAATCACCAATTCTTCTACGTTCATCTCCTTCTGCTTGTGCTTAAGGTAGTTCTTGAAATCGTTCCAAGACGGTGGCAATTTCTCAATAATAGCAGCCACTTGGAAAGTTTCTCCCAAATTCATGCCCTCAGCATGAATTTCTTGCAAAATAACTTGGATCTCTTGAACTTGTTTAATGACCGGTCTTGAATCTACCATTTTGTAGTTAAAAAAATCGACCGACTATAAACTTTTTTGCACCCGCATCTTCTGTTTTGTACTTACGTTCAAGAGATTGTCATAGTTCTTTAGCCGTATTCTTTTCATTATACACATTGTACAATGAATCTGATAAGCCATTCAGCACGTAATTTCTACATAAGAAATATGAATGGTGCCAAGCATCAATGGCCGAAGCCGTTTGCGCATCAACTTCCGGATGCACGTTTGCATCCGACGATGAAGACACGTTTGGCTCATCGATTTTGGGAGTGGGAGGATCCTCCATGAGGAATCACGCAAGACTTAGGGTCATGAGGTAGAAAAACATCTTCTGCTGCCATCTCTTAAAGTTTGAGCCATCAAACTTTTCTGGCTTATCCAGATGGTTAACTGGAACCGGCATCCTCATGTTAGAAGTATGTGTTTTGGTAGTCATTTCTGAAACAAAACCAAAAACTTGTAAGAATCTGAGATAAGTAATATTTGACACTGTTTTAAGATTGTTGGTAATCTTATCTCATAAAAATTACACGTAAATAATATATGAAAATAATACAATGATAATAAAACAAATACAACAGATTATTTAAGAGATAAAGAAAAATCTTCTCGTTTGCTCCGAGGCCTATAGAATCACAATTTCCTTAAAACAGTTTCACCGTCTCCCGTTTGTGCTGGAGAGTTTTGTCGGTGGCTGCTTCCTAGGGTACAACGGAACTTGCAATGATTTAGCACAGAAAACCACTACAATAGCGAACTAGACAAAAGTACCTGAATCGCAATCACCGGGTTTTGCACAAAAATGGTCGAGTCAAGAAACTCGAAGAACACTCACAAGAACACTCACAAGAATATTCACAAGAACAAGGAAAGACTTTAGAATTCTAGAGTGATAAGTGATAAGATAATGTGTGGAGAGGAATCAAGGTGAGGGGATATTTATAGTTAAAAATTAAACTCATAATCAATTCTTTAATCCAACGGCCACTAATCCATCATCCATTCATCCAACGGTTATCCTTGTTTGCCTTTTCATTATCTTTGCAAGTTACATCCAACAATAAGTATTTTGTAGTTACAATAGCAATTAACACCATTTGTTAATTGCCTCATTCAAGACATTTATGTTAATTGTAACAATTAACAAATTTAATTCACAATGAATTTGATGTGAATTTCATTTGGATGAAATTTCACCTTAATTCACTTTTGAATTTCATGTGAATTTCATTTGGATTAATTTCACTTTAATTCACATTTGAATTTCATGTGAATTTCATTTGGATTAATTTCACTTTAATTCACATTTGAATTTCATGTGAATTTCATTTGGATTAATTTCACACTTAATTCATATTTGAATTTGGTGTGAATTTCATTAGCCCAAATATTATTTCCATTTAATTAATGAAATTAGTTTAATTCCAACAATCCCCCACATTAATGGAAATTGAAAGATTAACCCGGTGAAAGGTTCAACAGTTGAATTCTACATAGGATAGGTAGGTGTAACCCCTTGAACCTTCCTTGTGAAAGTATATAACTTTACTAGCCGATTAGTAGACTCAATGTCCTTGAACTATTATGCCTTTTGTGTAAACGATTACACACTTTCACATAAAATTCTTCCTGATACATGTCAGTTCTCATGATTGTGTTCGTTTTGGCCATGAACACTCGCCTGGTTCAGTGAGAGGGTCTAGAATTGAGCCGTGCAATTCTTTCGAAATGGCCTCACTTCTCTCTCACATAGGTGATCTCTTTATTCATAAAGAATCATTTGAATTTCATTTGGATTAATTTCACTTTAATTCACATTTGAATTTAATGTCAATTTTATTTGGATTAATTTCACTTTAATTCACATTTGAATTTTATGTGAATTTCATTTGAATTAATTTCACACTTAATTCATATTTGAATTTGGTGTGAATTTCATTAGCCCAAATATCATTTTCATTTAATTAATGGAATTAGTTTAATTCCAACAAAAACACCGGTCGGACCGCGTATTTCAAAACTATAAAAAAAATGAATATTTTATAGATCGAAAGTAAACCCACCTTAATTGATTCATTTATCCAGAGAGAATAGAAGAATCTACTTAATATCATATAATCAAATTAATGTGGAATCATACATCCACACTCATAAACCAAATGAATCAAGTTTTTATATTAAGTATGGTACACTCAAAACCAAACACCTCAATTTTTTTTTTCCTAATTAGAAACCCACCAACCAAGCCTCCTACTTAGTTTTCAACTTTTTTATTTCTTTACATTTTGTGATTTTCTTTAATACTTCTCATACTCATAAGTTCAATGTAAGCTATTCAATTTAATTAGCTTAGTTTTCAAACTTCTATACTTTTATGTTCAATTTAGGGGTGAATCTAGGTAGGGGCTCGGGTGGGCTGAAGCAGACTAAAAAAAATTACGGTAAAATGTGACAGTACCGATAATTTTTTTAAATAATTTCAATATAATTTAATATTTGTTTATTTAATTATTAAAAAAATAGTAAAACTTACTTTTATCCACTCTTTTTATTCAAAATTTTCTCATTATTTTTTAAGCCCACTTCAAATGTTTTTTAAGTCCACTCCATTTCTGAATCCTTGATCCATCACTGGCGGAAGCCTACCCCGAAAAAAAGATTTACGGTAAAATGTGACATTATCTCCTAATTTATTTAAAAAAATCAATATAATTAACTATTTGTTTATCTAATTATTAAAAAAAATGTTAAAAACTAATCTTTGTCCACTCGCTCCATCCAAAATTTTCTCATTGTTTTTTAAGCCCAAAAAGTCCACACCATTTCTGAATCTGGATCCGTTCCTAATTCAATCATTTATTCGTTTTCAAACTTCTATAATTAATTAGCATTGTTTAAGTTCAATCAATTAGTCATGGTCACCAAATCAAAATTTAATTAATACATTTTCTAGTAGTTTTTGCAATCCAACACAGAATATTATATATATATATATATATATATCATTGTATTTTTATATATGCAATAGGTAATTGAAATACAAATCTATATATATATTGATGCTTAATTTTCAAAATGCCCAGATTGCTGTGGTTAATTCGGATATATATATGTGAGAGTAAATTGATATTTGGGTCGGATTGTGGTTGATCTGTCCATAAACTTAAACGGTTAAAAATAAAATTAAAAATGTTATAGGTATGTTTTTAATTTACAACCTAATAAAATAAGTACAACCATTTAACAAACTAGGCTAATAAGACTTTATATTTTAAATTCAACACCAAATTTGATAAACGCAAGACGTTTTAACAATATAAGTTCAATTTTTTAACTAACTAATATATATATATATATATATATATATATATATATAATGATGCTTAATTTTTAAAGTGTCCGGATTATCGGGTCGAGATTGTGGTTAATATGGATATATATATGTGAGAGTAAATGGATACTTGGGTCAGATTATGGGTTGACCCGTCCATAAACTTAAAATGGTTAAAAATAAAATTAAAAATGCTAACACAGTTTTACCGTAATATTTTTTTCACGATTTTTTATATCATTACTCGTGCAAATGCACATGATATCAATAATATATAATCTTCAACAATGTAATAACTCTTAAAACATATATCATGCATGCAGGGTTAAACAAACTCACACCTTATTTTAGTACAATCAGATTTCATTAATACATGGCGTAGACGCGCGTATGCATGCCTGCAAATATATGCATGTCAATTAATACAAATTATGCAATATAAATCAATAGCCCATTCATTTCATGCTTCGATGAGGGTGTCTAGGAGATCCGATTTAACGCTTTTCTTCTTGGTGTCTACATTGTCTTCAATTTTCTCGTGTTCTCGGTCATACTTAACAAATGGTTCAAAACCGGCCTTTTCAGGGTATAGTTTGGTCATATACATGTACAAAAACATAGTAAGGACAACAAAGACGACTAGGTACCAACTGAATTCTAGTGTAGTCAGCGCTTTAGCCCTGTCGAGCGCTTCCTTTGTATGGCACCTAACCCTAAAGTATTCTTCCTTGATCATGAAGCAATCTTTTGGAATAACAGATGGAGTCCAAAGCATAATCCCCATCACAATGTCCCAAACACCTTGAAAAAGAATACTAAAAGATCTTACAAAGCTAATCAAGAAGCTATTGCGGTATCCAATGCTTAAAATAGTTGTAACAATTGAGACAAAAATAACAATTTGAAGAAACCAATGATAATGACCCTCGAGTCCCATGTGGTCAGTTGAGTGAAGGTGGTAAAGGAGAAATTCTTGACAAAACATAACGACGGCTAGTGTCATTGTCAAGCCGTATTTGGATTTGGGTCGGCCGTGTTTGTCCAATATCTTTGCGAACACCGAGTAAACAAGCATCCATAAGGTGATGAAAGCGTGTTCAAAGTTGCGGAGGTGGTTTGAACGAATAGCACCGTCTGAGTCAAAAAGATGGTGACCAATTTGACCGAAGACGAGCTCCAAGAGTATGTAGAATGAGCTACATCCCATCATGAAGTAGAGCTCTAAGTACTTTGATTTTGAGGTTGGGAAAAATGGTAAGGAAATGTATGATTTAGGGTTTAGGGAATGGAGCTTAATGTTGTTTATTAGGTGCCATAGACCAATGATAAAGAACCCAATACCTGGAATCACATGCCCAATTAAAGTACCCATTCTTCTGATCTCTAATGGTAGGCTAATTGAAATTGGAAAAGATTGCCTATACAAAGTTAGGTATATAAAGGCGCAAAAGGTAAATTGACCCTCAAATTTATAAAAAAAAATATTAAATGTACATGAACCCTCAACTATCTTCATTTGAACTCATTGATAGTGATCTTAATTATTAACTAGGTCTTTTAATTGAATAAAATATTGTTTTCTTCTTCTTGTGGAAGGTTGCACTATATTTTTTTAGAGAAAATAAATTAAGATATGTAAAGATTGTGTCACAGAAAAGCATTGATATATATATGTTTGTAGTTTGTACTTATGTACGTAGCCATGAAGAAAACAATTAAATAAAATTAATGTTCTTATTCATTTCATTATAGGAAATTTCTTGGTTTAAGAGCGATAATCTATCGTTAGGGGAAGAAAAATGGTCGCAAGATTAGTTTTGGATTTTTTTTTTCTTGCGAGTAAATGTACCACTGGTTTTTCTAACCTCTCCTTATTCTTAAAATATTTTAAATATGTGTGTATAGTTTGAATGCTTTTGTTTAAATATTTTCGTATACATTGTATGTTGGTTCATTGCTTTGATAGGTCTTGTCTTGAATTGTGTGACATGATTGTGATTTTTTTTGTTTTTACCATAATTTTATAGGTAATTTTATCTTATTTTGGTTGTTTGTGGACTATAAACTAGAAAATGTATCGGGCTTTATCTATAAGTTTTCTTTTCAATGTAAATGTTTTTATTTATTTTTTTGTGTTTAAACAACATATTTTTAATACATAAACAGATTGTTTCATATACAAATTTAAAAAGAAAGTAAAATTATTTGTTTCATACAAATCTAAAGATAATTGTCAATAGCTAGTTAGGAAGTATAAGAATTACGAGGAATTCGGTTTTAATTGTTTTCTAAACTTAATCGTGATTCTTTTATTCGTTTTATAAAACTAACCCTTATTTAAAATTATATAAATAATCATGTTATTAATAATAGTATTAAATTTTACAGAATGTACAGCGTTGAAGTTTGAGAACAAAATTGAGTATACGACACAATTTCAAAGGCCAAATTGAGTTTTAAGACGTATAGGAAACCTAACGTAAAAGGAGGAAGAGGATATGATTATTAAAAGTTAGCTTCCATATGACATGGGAATAATAATTAGAGCTTAACGAATACGTGGTCTAATAGATTCACTTCTTAATCTAGGGATACATTAATTTGTCCAAGATAAAAATGTCTTCATTAATGGAACATAAATTAATAATATAGATTCTTTCTTACTTCTTTGTGACAATTGAATAATTGATCAATTATTAAAATGAATTTCTATTATTGAACTTGTCTATTAATAACCTAACTAGCTAAGCTTCTTCAGGGAGCTATATGATAATATTATCTATTAATATCACTTTAATATGATGAGCATTTAGATGATAAATAAATAAATAAAACAGTTTTGCATGTTTGTGAAAAAAAAAGACATGAAGTGTTTGACACTCTCCTTCTAAAGTTTATCATTCACGTCCTAAATTCACTAATTAAGTTAGCTCAAATAGTGACGAATTTCATTCACATTTTAAATATCTTATATTGAAGTGTGTTAAGTTGAAGGGTAAGTCATACATTTGGAGATACTAAAAATAATCCAAAACGAAAGTTAAATTTTCATTTATTTTTAAATAGTACACGACTATTTTAATTTATTGAAACATCTCCACCGCCATAGTATTTACCAATAAATCTATATATATCTAATGACGCTTAATTTGAAATGTTGAGGGTAAGGGTGTTCATCGGTTCGGTTTTCGGGTTCTTCGAGTTTTCGGTTCGGGTTCTTCAAATTTTTATTTTTTTTAAGCAAATTCGAAAACCGAACCGATTTGAATAAATTCGAATTCGGTAAATTCGAATTCGGTTCGAATTCAGTCGGATATTAGGTTTAGACTAAATATAGAACATCACCTACCCATAAGATAATTTTTTTAAAAAGAGTTAACAAAATAAATAAGTTGTTAAAGAGATCTTATCTACTTAAATTATAAAAAAAAATATAAATCACGCAAACTTAGCTTAACGCTAATATATATTCGACAATTAAACGACGAAAGTAAAATAGTGTCGCTGACGACAATATATGGCGGTTGAGACGTGTTGATAACTAGAGAAATGGGAAAATGAATTAGGGATTATGGATTTAATGTAGGGATCTAGTAGGAGGTGCATGATAATTTAATATAAATATGTAATAAGTTATATAATATATAATAAAAATAAATAATAAAAATGAATTCGGTTTTCGGTTTGGTTTTCGAGTTGAAACCTAAACTCGAAAACCAAACCGAAAACCGTATTTGAATTCGAATCAGTTTAAAATTTGATTCGAAAACCGAAAATGTATTTCGAATTTGGTTTATTCGAATTCGGTGAATTCAAATTCGGTCGGATATTCGGTTCAGACCAAATATTGAACACCCCTAGTTGAGGGTGTACATCACGCTCTCTCAAAAATGATTCTTATATCACAAGGTATTTTCTCATATTTCTCTCTCTTCATTTATGAATTGTTTTTCTTTCCCTTTCGTATATATATTTTCATGAATTCTATTAATTAAGTTTCATCATTAATTATTTTAGGTCAGTTACTCCTTTATATATATACTTATATATATATATATATTAATATTTTTTTATTAATTATTTTAAAGTAAATCTAATAATTCTCCTCTAAAATATTATATATATTAATTGAATTTTTATAAAAAAATGTAAGAAGAATAAGAGTTTTAGTTAATATATTATATTAATTATAAAAAAAATATTTATATTAATTCAATTTAACATTAAATATTAAATATAAAAATATACAAGAATAAAAAAACTTTCAATTATCATATTATAATTATATATTAATTTAATTTAACATTAAATAATGATTATATCAACATATATAACTACAATTAAACCAATATATTAAATCAACCCGACTTTTCATCTTCTTCTCCACCCAAATATTTTTTCCTATAAATAATCTTAGATCTACAAGGTTCAATTGAAGAAAGAATAGTCATATCTACTCATAATATTCTCAATTTCTTTTGCATTTTTTCCAGGAATTTGATCATTTCAGGCAACTACAACAATATCATCGGTCTCCAATCGTGTTATCTCTGTAACGACTCGTAACCTTCTCAATTTCTCTATCAATATAATGTTTTCAATAATTGAATTTGTATTAGGTTATGTTTCAACAATCTGTTGTTCACTGTTTTGAAATTTTTATTAGGAATTTGATCGTTCAAGGCACATGCAACAACGTCATACACATTTCATCGATCTTCTTTTGAATCCGATCATTTTAGGCAGCTACAATAATATCCTACGCATTTCATCGATCTTCTTTTGAATCCGATATGGTCAAAGTAAGAGTAATGATTAAATTTTATGACTAATTAATAAAATAAAATAAAATAAATTAAATGCATATAATCTCTATATTCTTAGCCTAATATTTTTTACTATTTTTCAATTTTTTTTGAATTATTATTATTATTTATTATAACATTCAATTAATTTATTTATTATTCACATTATTTTATAATATTTGTTTAATTTATTTATTTATTATTCTCATTATTGTATAATATTTGTCTTGATTATCCTATTTAATATATTCATATTATATTAATAATAATATGATTTAGTCTGAATTTAATCATAGCAGGTTGTTAATTCTATCATCATTTATTATTTGGTCATGCAGTGTTATCCTATTTATTATTCTCGCTGGATACCTACTGTTTTAAGATGATAATGTGATGACTATGTATAATCTGTAAAGAGGATTTCAAATGCCCGCTAGAAAAATGGGAAGGAAAGAAGACAATGATTTGAAATTAAGAGAAAGCTAAAAATTCTTTGCGTCCGTGAATTTAGAAAGAAAAAAAATTTAAAAACTATTATTTTTTATTTAATTATTTATTTATATTATTTCATAACACATTTTAATAAGATATTTTATAATAAATTATAAGTAAAATTATATTTTAATAAATAATATTAATATTTTAATTATATGTATATAAATGACGGAGCTCTCTCCAAAATGATCTTCATCATATGTATTTTCTCTTTCTTTTATATATATATTTTTTTATATATATACATATATTTTCATTAATTCTTAACTTTATTAATTATTTTAGTAGGAAACCTAATAATTCTCATCTAAAATATTATATATATTAATTATAAAAAACTGCAAGAATAATAAGAATTTCAGTTATCATATATATTAATTATATAACGTGATGACTATGTATATAAAAATCTGTAAAGAGAATTTAAAATGCCGCAAGAAAAATGGAAGACAAGGATTTGAAATCAAAAGAAAGTCGAAGATTTTTTGTCTAAGTGAATTTTAAAAAAAAAAAATTATTATTTTTTATTTAATAATTTATTTTTATTATTTCATAACACAGTCTAATAAAATATTTTATAATAAAATTATAAATAAAATTATATTTTAATAAATAATATTAATATTTTAACTATATGTATATAAATGCTGGGAGTGTACATCAAATTCTCTCCAAAATGATCTTTATTTATTTATTTATATATATATATATATATATATATTTCTCTTCATTTATCTTTATTAATTCATTATTTTTCTTTCCCTCATCAAATATATATATATATTAATTCTTAACAATGTTTCATCATTAATTATTCTATATCGGTTATATTTTTTTATTAATTATTTTAAAAGTAAACTTAATAATTCTCATCTAAAATATTATATATATTAATTATAAAAAGCTGCAAGAATAATAAGAGTTTCAGTTATCATATATATTAATTATAAAAAAAAATTATTAGTCGGTAAAATTTTGATCATTTTATCATAAAATTCGTTTATAAAAAGATATTTTGATTATTTTATTGCATTAATTTCTAATTTTGTTTGGTTTGTTTTAGGTACTTTGAGTCATTGTAGGCTATTATATTTTTAGAAGCTATTGTACTTCTAAATGTTTGTTCACTTAAAATACTTTAAAATATTTTAAGTTAATTGTGTTTAACTCTAGATTTATATATTCATATGTATACACTAACTTGGAATAATTAAAATCAAATATTTTGTTTAATACTCCTATTTTTATTGAAATAATAATGTGTTTTATAAATTTAATTTTATTGTGCAGCTTTTATTTTTATGATAATACTTTTGTTTTTTATACTCCTATTTTTAAAGAAAAAATGTTAGTAAAAATAAACTCAATAAATATAACATACCATCCATATATATTAATATTTTTTATTAAATATTTCATCTAATTAATTTAATTGTTTATAAATAAATTCAACTAAAATAAACTATTCTCATCTAAAAAGTTATCTATAATTATTGAGATTTGTATTAAATATTAATATTAATTATGAAAATTATTTAATAAATTTAAATTATAAAAAAATATACTTTACGGATAATAAATATTATTATAACCTCACATCTATAAAATAAATTATTTAGTTTCATTCTAATTTACAACTAATTAATGAAAATAAAATTAACGGATAATAAATATTATTATAACATTCCATTCATATATATTAATAATTTATCCAAATTATTAACATCAAACAAAACAAACCCCTTCAGTTTATTTCAGCCATAATTCAAAACTAATTAATGTAAATATTGTGGAAATTGAATTATAAAAATTTCAACACTAACAACAAAAAATGAGTTTTATTTTACAAAATTTTAGACAAATTATTTAGGTGGTACAAATAAATTCATAAACAATGAATACTTTATTTTTATTATTATTATTAACTTTATTATTATTTTTTTTTTGTCATATTTAAACTTTAATGTTATATTGCTGGATGTTCAATATCTACTTTATTTTGGTATTTATATATGTATTTGTATTTCCATTTGGTAATAAACTTATTTATTTTTCTTGTCATTATTCTATATTTTGGTGATTTGAAATTGAAATAATAAGATGTTTATTGAGAAGGTAACTAAACTCTTAGCCTTTTGATATTATATTTTTCATTCTTTACTACTTTTTCATCTATTTCATTTAAAATGAAATTATCTACAAGAACATAAAAAGAGAAATTTCGAACATCAATTTTATTGTTTGAATGTGTAAAACCACTAAATCCTTATCAGATGGATGATGATTTCAATCATATTTATTGATCTATGTAATTTAATTTGGATAAATTTTGATTGAATCGACACTATGAATAAGAGTTTTGTTTGATATTTATAGTCTCAAATTGGTAGGACTTTTAATTGATATTTATAGTCATAAATTTTGAGAAATTAAAATTTCTTATTTCTCGTGTTGTGTCTAATTACGATTTTTACAACCTTAAAAAAATGTAGTAATAATTGTTCAATTATCGATATTCATTCCACTTATTATTTCCTCTTATATTTTTTTTCATGTTTACAACTTAGACTAACTATTATAATATCTAATGATATTAGAATCTCAAAAATTAACACAAAGGAATCCATTTGAATGGTAAAATTAATTAGCGTGGACAACTACAAGCATTTAGTGGTCGTTCGACGAACGCGATAATTTATTAAGACGGAAAAAAACAAAAAATGTAATTTTTTTTATTTTTATTTTTTTTATATTTTTTTTTAATTAATATATGTGTTAATTCAGCTCCGTGCAAACGCACTGACTTTTTGCTAGTAATTAATAATAAGACTATTTCCCGAGTTACTCCCTTCTATTGAGGGATTTGAATTAATAGTAAGACTATTTCTCGAGTTACTCCCTTCTATTGAGGGATTTGAATTTTTTCAGATTTCACATTCTTATAGTTTCAAAATATGAGTTTGATTAGAAAAAGTTGTGATCCCAAAGTCCCTTTTAAGATGTGGAGCGTTATTCAGATAAAATTCTCGTGAACAACAATGTATGTGAAATTGTTCTATTATTGTCAACATGTTGTATGTATTGTTAAGAGGTGAAACAGCTACTCATCTTTTATTATACTTTTAAGTGGGAAATAACATTTGAAATCTAGTGTAAAACCGTAAATTCTCGTATTGATTAGTAAGATATTTTAGTTATTTTTAACATATATATTAAGGCTTTGTAATTCAAAACAAATAAAATAAAATATCAATTCTTTCTTAAAGTCTCTTCAAATATTTTAACATTTAGTATTAGGGACTCTAGGTTCTACCAATCCACAAAATCTTTTACTAATTTATCAAATCCTCAAAATTTCTACAAATCCACCAAAACATTTTTACCAATCCATCCAAATTAATGGCCTAAACAAATATTAATCATCTCATTCCAGAGTTTAATGGCAAAGACTATGATTACTTGTACATGAAGATGAAGACTTTTTTTGATCTATTAACCAATGGGAGATTGTGGATACTTAAGTGAATGAGCCAGAGGGTTCTTCCTCAATAAATTTGACCTAAAAGAACGAAAGTAGTCTCGACAAACCGACACAAACGCTCTGAAACCTTCAAAGAATAGTCACTAAAACAATATTTCTTAAAATAATGTGTATCGATACACCAAAAGAAGTGAGAGATCTTGTAGAGTGAATTTCAATTATATGTGAAAGTCAGAGCAATTAAGTTCCAATCACTACTCAGAAAATTTAAAAATACCAAAATGAAGGAGACACTCATGGAATTCTCGACCAAAATCTTTGATTTAGTCAACCAAATTAAATATCACAGTGAAGATGTCACATGCCAAAGAATTGTACGAAAGATTCTCATTTGTCTTCTTGGGAAATACGATCTCATTGTAGCCTTCATTGAAGAAACAAAGAATTTGTCAACACACATAGTCCAAGAAATGATAATGTCCTTTAAATTGTTTAAGCAATGATTATCTAGACACTCCGAAAAACTAATAGACAGTATATTTTAATCATAACTCAATACAAGTAACAATGAACGAGAGGATAACTCGAGTTCTAACTAGTCAAAAGATGGAAGATATTCAAGAGGACTAAGTGGATGTAACTAAAAAAATAAGGAAAAAAGACAACACATCAAATTACAATAATTGCAATAAGCCAAACTACTCTAAGAATGACTATTGGTTCAAAAGTCAATCTAGATACATCAAATGGCATCGATTTGGTCACCTCGCCAAAAATTGTTGAACTATAAACACTCATCAAAAAAGTAAGGCTATGACAAATTGAACAGGTTGGGAAACACACGGAACATTCTATGTGTGTCACATAACTAGTGACAAAGAATAAGGAAAATGGTTACTAGACAATAGATATAACAACCACATGACGCCGACCACATAAATTTTCTCTAAACTCGACACAAGCGTGAATGCCCTATTAAATTCGGGAACTAAGAGCAAGAAAAAATCAAAAGGACTTAGAAAGCTCACCAACAAGAAAAAGGAAGGACCAAGTTTTATCAACAATGTTTTATGTGTGTCAATCTTGAGTCAAAATTTACTCAGTTTCGGACAATTGGTGGAAAATGAGTATAAGCTCTACTTCGATAACAATGAGTGTATTATCTTTGATAGACAAAATAAGTCAATGATGTTCACCAAGATCAAAATGGTCAATTGAAATTTTGCTCTCAACATCAATTATGAAGATCTAAAAGTGATATGAAACTCCTCATCCCCGAGTTCAACTCCAAAGAGGTACAGATTAATACACAATATATATATGAAATGCAAACTATTATTCAATTGAGCTTGAGAACTTTGACAAACTAATCAAAAAAATCGTGGAGAAAAAACAATGGAGGAGAAAATCAATGTGATCACGAATAATCATACATGACACCTCGTTGACAAGCCAACCGATCGATAAAGACTATCAAATAGATTTACAAAGTTAAGCATAACCCAAATAAATTTATTCAAAAAATTAAATAACACTCGTTGGCAAAGACTATTCTCAACAAGTAGGAAATGATTAAGGGGAGACATTTACCTCAATAGCTCAGTTAAATAGCTCCGAACTAAACTTGGAATCTAACAACACATTAAGGGGGAGTTTTAAAATTAATGTGGTTTAAGTTTTACCATATTGATTAGATATTGTGAGAGAATTATAACGCTTAATTACATTATTTTCCTAAATTTAATTTCAATCAAATATGAGCAAAATTGTTGAATCCTTATATTGATTAATAAAATATTTCAGTTATTTTCTAGTCTAAATATTAAGGTTTTGAAATACAAAGCAATGTAGACTTATGGAGCTTATACTTATCGTACGCGTTTTATTTCGCCTCCTCCCTAGAACGTCTAGGAATGTTTTTCTATACGGGGATTTTTTCTCTTATGTGTCCACAAATTTTAGAGTTCACCTAACATTTTTTGTTTTAAAGCATGAAAGGATATGTGCTTAAGAGTAGATTTATTAATTTGAATGATATGTCTTTAAGAATGATTTGTGCGATCCGAAATTGGTTGGTCCATGACTTACCTATCATTTTGAGTGCTCTGTCCACAGAGGGGATGCAACGAAAAACATGAATGGTAAACATGCACTGGTAAAAAAGTGGTCAAAACCGAGAGTGAAAACTCTCGGTTTTGACCCTATAACTTTCGGTATAGACCAAAATCCGAGAGTTAAGGTAACTGTCGCCATCCCTCGGTATTGACTCCGTCGTTAAAAATAATTGTGTGTTTACCGAAAGATATCCTCTAGTTCTCGGGTTTTCTTCAAATGAGAAAAACCGAGAGTTATTAGCTTAACCTTCGGTTTTTCCCTTTAAAGAAAAACCGAGAGTTATTGAATTAACCTTCGGTTTTTCCTTTGAAGAAAAACCGAGAGTTATTAGCTTAACCTTCGGTTTTTCCTTTGAAGAAAAACCGAGAGTTATTAGCTTAACCTTCGGTTTTTTCCTTTAAAGAAAAACCGAGAGTTATTTAGCTTAACCTTCGGTTTTTCCCTTTAAAGAAAAACCGAGAGTTATTAGGTTAACCTTCGGTTTTTCCCTTAAAAGAAAAATCGAGAGTTATTAGGTTAACCTTCGGTTTTTTCTTTAAAGAAAAACCGAGAGTTATTAGCTTAACCTTCGGTTTTCCCTTTAAAGAAAAACCGAGAGTTATTAGTTTATCCTTCGGTTTTTCCCTTTAAAGAAAAACCGAAAGCTTCCATTTAACTTTCGGTTTTTCTCTAAAAAATTTACAAAATAGCCCTATTGTTTTGTGCTCAACCGAAACCGAAGCCTAAACCTGTTCAGCCAAACCAATCAATTCATAAAACAAAATCATCATTCCAAAATTCTCCAATCAATCATCCCAACAACATGTTTTACATTAAACCATTAAACATATTCAATCAATTCATATAGTCGAAACGTCTTAGAACTAGCTGGTGGGGGGAGGGGGTGGTTGATATTGCCGCATAAACATTTCAAAACTCTCTAATCTTGCATTCAATTCTAACATTTCCTTCTCTTGTTTTGCACTTTCCCTATCCATTCTTGAAATCAATTCTACCTTTTTCGCTTGGATTTGATTAATCGTTTTAGTTTTTTCTTCATCCCTTTTCTTCAATTCCTCAAGTTCCATCGCCATTCTTTGATTCTCCTCAAACAATCGATCAGTGGCTCGTTGAGAATTGTAAGAACTTCGTAGATCCTGACGAAAGTGTGTGGGTCGGACGCCTGATCCCATACTGAATACTCCCCCATGTTTTTGGCGTCCGAATACTCTCTCTGTCAACTCAAAGTCTGAAATTTCTGGTTCGTTACTTAGAACTTCCTCCATCTCAACCTGCAAATTTGAAATAATTTGTCAATTATATAATAATTTATAAACTAGTTATAAGTAATTTAATTAAATTCAATTCACTTACAATTTTCTCTTGCACGCGTTCGTCCGGGACGGGAGTTGGGTTTTCTTTTGTCGGTTTTGGGGTACGGGTCCTCTTGAACACTTCAACGACAGATGGAGCCCATCCCATTTCAATCGCCTGTTGAAAAAAAAAATTATATAACTCATAACAATCTTTATATTAAGTTATTATATAACTCATAACAATCTTACCAACTCTTCTTCAATTTGAGCAAACGGTCTACTTCCCGTATGATGCGGGAATTTCAGCTGCTTTCTATTAGCTATATTTGTGCTACTATTTTTCTGAAATTCAAAAAAAAAATTGAAGTTAGAATAACTAATATCATATTTTATTTGAATTATGAAACCGTACCTTAAATTTCTCCGTAAAGAAATGGTTGCGACACACAAACTCCCAATCATCTCGATCGTAGTCTGGTGGAGGATTGGCAAGTACCGCGGCCTCGTCTCCTTTATGGACGCGTATATATTCCTTGTGCAAATCCGAGCGCCATCTATCCCATATCTGTCTGACGTGTCCCATTCCGGTCTTTCGAAAAAAATCAATAGGACCATTAGTAGCCTCGAACGGATCCTGAAAATAAAAACATTCAAATGTTTTAAAATAATTATTGAATGATCAATGTATAATTAATTAATCTTTACCTTCACAGCATTCCAAATGTAATCCAATTGGTCAGCACTTAATGCCTTCCACTTCAAAAGACGGTGCGAGACGGCTGAGGGATCCCGCACAACCGACCCCACATGTCTAGACCACCTTGTTCTTCCAACGTCAACACCGCCTGGCCTCCCATCTACCTCTCTAAAAGTTAGAGGAATCCTTGTCCCCACTGGTCTCTTAGATAACGCAATATTCTTGTTTTTCCCTCGTCTCTTGTGGGCACAAGATTCTTCAAAATATATCAAATTCATAATCAGATATGTGAATCAATTCAAACTATAACTAATTGTAAACAAGTTACCTGTCGATGATGGGTCGGGAGTGGATCCATGCTCCTCCTCTTCATCCACGTCCTGAGGGTCCTCGTGACCCTCGTTGTCAGCCTTATCGTCGTCATCCCCCACATCAGCAAACGTACTCTTTACAAACTCTTCTGCCTCAGCAGCCTTAACATCCTCGTCTGCTGGGGGAGTAGTAGCTATCGGGACTACAGCAATAGGTGGTGGATCTCTAGTAGACGATTCTCGGAGCCTTAAGTTTTCTGATTGTGCAATGAGGTTCTGGTACGGCTTTAAGAGTTTGCTGGGTGTTTTCCTCATACTCCACCAAGGTTCTTTACTACCTTTAGACATTCTTAATGCATACCATTAATAAATGAGCGACTAATTGAAATAAAGTAGTAATAAGAAATAATATAAAGTAAAAAACATATAATCTACCTAATTAATTAATCTGATCTATATATTTGTAAACCGCGGTTTTATTTTTGTCACAATCTTCCAACCGGGTCGGGCTGACATATCAAGGGCGTAGAAGACTTGTTTTGCTTGACTCGCCAATATATACGGGTCTTGACTTTGGGTTTTTAAAATTCGGTTTACATTTATACTTACGAAGCCATATTTATCCACTTTCACTCCTAGTTCTCCCGAGTGTGTATCAAACCACTTACACTTGAATAAAACAACTCGTTTGTGAGAAAAGTATTGCACTTCGATTATATCTGTTAAAACTCCGTAGTATGACATAGTTTCAGACCCATTGAACCCTTCAACAACCACCCCACTATTTTGAGTTGTCAAACCTTCGTCGTGTTTTTCTGTACAGAATTTGTATCTGTTTACTTTACACCAAACATACATAGACGAGTACATACTTGGACCTTCTCCTAAGATCTTGAGGTCTTTTGATATGTTGTTAAATTCGGTTAATTGAGCAACCTATACATACATTTACCCGACATGTAGTTGTTAAAATAAATA
The DNA here is from genome assembly GCF_907164915.1 of Impatiens glandulifera. Classification (NCBI taxonomy): domain Eukaryota; kingdom Viridiplantae; phylum Streptophyta; class Magnoliopsida; order Ericales; family Balsaminaceae; genus Impatiens; species Impatiens glandulifera. The sequence continues at coordinate 28,953,318 of NC_061862.1, read as the reverse complement.
TAAAGAGTTAGAATATATGGTTTATAATGAACTCACTCTATGCTTGAAATATGCGGCAAACGTTTCTCCATGAGACTCGTTGTTATTGCAATACTGCATGTAATCTCTGCAAATAGATCGAATATTAAATAGCATACTCTTTAATGCTAATTAATAATAGCAACATAGAATCTTACATGTAAAAAGGTTCAGCTTCGGGGCAATTTTTCAAAATGTATGAATGAGCTGTCACTCGATCGATATAATCCAAGTTGTATATTTTTCCGTTAGATAGGTCTTCCAACGATGAAAATATAGAAATGCCCGAGATTTCAGTTTGTGCATTTTCTTGCTCTTCTTCCTCCATATACCTGGCACATAAACTAATACTCTCATTTACAAGATAGTTCTCGCTTATAGAGGCTTCTGGGTGGTTATTATTCCGCAAATATCTTTTCATTGTACCCATGTAATGTTCAAACGGATACATACATCGATATTGAACAGGTCCCCCAAGCAAAGCCTCAAATGACAAGTGAACCGGGACTGATAATTGAATTCTGGCACGGCATCCTCTAACTGATCATCATCATCATCGTAGTCATCGACATCGTCATTAACCACTTGAGTAGTACGTCTTTTTCTCTATGACAATACCAATACTCATAATGCACATTTATTCCATAAATGATGAGGTGAGTCTTCACTTCGTCTATTTCCATAAACGGCGTGTTCAAGCATTTCACGCAAGGACATTTCACTTTTTGTCGGGATGTACTCCTAACAGCAAACTCGAGGAATTTGTCAACACCTTCCTCGTAATCTGGATGATCTCGACATAAGGTCATCCAGCTTTTATCGGGTACTTCCATCTTTCTAATAAAATGGAAAACAACCCACATTATTATTTCCTTAACTTTGTCTAAATTAATTAGGATTACATAATTCTAACATAATCTCTACATATCCAACCAAAATTCCACCGTAAATCTAGCATACATATAATCTAACATTATTTCATTCTTACACATTTCAAAGCAATCAATTCTAATCCAACATAATTTTATTCATACACAATTCATTCCATATAACAATTCTAACCTAAAATGAAATCTAATTCAAACTCAATCTAATTCAACATTTCAAACATAATCTAACATAATTAATCAACCCAAACATAAATCAAACTTAAGTCTCACATTAAAATCTAACATAAATCAACCCTAAACATAAATCAAACTTAAATCTAACATTAAAATCTAACATAAATCTAACATTAAATGTAACATAAATCTATCATTAAATCTAACATAAATCTAACATTAAATCTAACATCAAATCTAACATTAAATTACTAACCTAATCATATAATAAAACAACAATAACTAACCTTGCACAAAAAGAGCAACGAAGAAGAAGAGCGGGCGGTGTACGTAGATCGAACAATAATAAACCCTATTAATCAAACAATAAAGTATGAATCAAAAACCAAATCCAACATTTCATACAAAATTTCAAACTAAATCCAAATAATACCAATTTCAATCAAATTCTAAATTCAATCCAATTCATACAAATTCCAACTAAATCCAATTCATACAAATTTCAATCCAATTCAATTCTAAATTTAATCCAATTCATACTAATTCCAACTAAATCCAATTCATACAAATTTCAATCCAATTCAATTCTAAAATTAATCAAATTCATACAAATTTCAATCCAATTCAATTCTAAATTCAATCCAATTCAATTCTAACCTAAATCAATTCAATTCAAATCAAAATCAAACCAAAATTTAACCTCAATCAAACCAACATCAAACCAATATAACATAAATCAAACAAAAATGAAACTTCAATCAAACCAAAATCAAACCAACATCAAACAAATCTAACCTAACTCAAACCTCAATCAAACCAAAATCAAACTAACATCAACCCAATCTAACCTAACTCAAACCTCAATCAAACCAAAATCAAACTAACATCAAACCAATCTGCCCTAAATCAAACCAAATCAAATTTCAATCCAACCAAAATCAAACTTCAATCCAACCAAAATCAAACCAATCTAACCTAAATCAAACCAAAATCAAATTTCAATCCAACCAAAATCAAACCAACATGAAACAAGATCTAATCTAAATCAAAATGCAATCAAACCAAAATCAGACTTCAATCAAACAAAAATCCAAATTCTAACCTAAAATTCATACCTAAAATTCTAACATAAACTCCAATCATAATTCTAATAAAGCTAAATTTCAATTCATATATATATATATATATATAACTGATTACCTTTGGTCGGAGGAGAAGAGCGGCTGAAGGAGGAGAAGACCAGCGGCTGAAGGAGGAGAAGAGCGGCAAACAGGAACGGAGGGCGCCTTCGGTCGGTGGCGGCGGCGGCGTCGTCTGTCGCTCGTCGTCTTGGGTCGGCGGCGTCTTTGGTCGGCGACGTCTTCTATCTGGCGGCGTCGATTTGGGCTAAGGGGGCGCGGAAGAGAGAAGCGGGAGGAAGAAACGGGGAAAGAATAAACGGGAAGAAGAAAAGGGGGAAAAGGGTTTTATTTTATTTTTTATTAAATTATTACCGAAAGTTTTAATTAAACCTTCGGTTTTTACATTGATAAAAAACGAAGGTTTTAATAAAACTCTCGGTTTTTGATCAATGTAAAAACCGAAGGTTTTATTAAAACTTTCGGTTTTATCAATGTAAAACCCGAAGGTTGTACTAAAACTTTCGGTTTTGATTTTCATATTTCCGAGAGATGTGAAATAAACACTCGGTTTTGATAACTATTTCCGAGAGTTATATAATAAACTTTCGGTTTTATAATTTGACAAAATTTTAAATTCATTTGTTTATCACTTTCTAATAACCTTGAACAACATCAATTTAACTCATTTGATATCCTTAAAACATTTCCCAATCCATATGATCAAGCATTACACAAATACATAAGATAATCAAACATAAACATTCAAATACACTTCTCTATATAATCAAACACAATCATAAACATTTTAACATTAAACACAATATTAATTTTTAAAATACAACACACAATAGATTATATTAGTTAGGAGTCTATATGTGGAAGGTAAAAAACACTTTAATTTTAAAAATGAGAAGTGATATTTCTGAAAGTTTTATCATTACTCTCGGAAATAGCTATCAAAACCGAAAGATTTAGATAAAACTCTCGGTCTTGGAAAGGGTAAAACCGAAAGTTTATTATTAACTTTCGGTTTTTGATGGTTATTTCCGAAAGTTCATTATATAACTTTCAGAATTATCACTTTACCAATTGTTAAATTCATTTGTTTATCACTTTCTAATAACCTTCAACAACATTAATTTAACACATTTGATATCCTTAAAATATTGGATAATCCATATGATCAAACATTACACACATTCATAAGATAATCAAACATAAACATTCAAATACACTTATCTATAATAATCAAACACAATCATAAACACTTTAACATTGAACACAATATTAATTTTTAAAATACAACACACAATAGATTATATTAGTTAGGAGTTAATATTATGTGGTTAAAAACAAAATATTTTAGGAGTTCAGATTTTTTTAATCTAAGGTCAAAACCGAAGGTTTATTTGAAAACCTTCGGTTTTAACCCTCCCCATTTTTTTAATCTAAGGTCAAATCCGAAGGTTTATTTGAAAACCTTCGGTTTTTACCATTCCCCATACTTAGAAAATTTTCAGATTTTTTTAATCTAAGGTCAAATCCGAATGTTTATTTGAAAACCTTCGGTTTTTACCATTCCTCATACTTAGAAAATTTTCAGATTTTTTTAATCTAAGGTCAAAACCGAAGGTTTATTTGAAAACCTTCGGTTTTTACCATTCCCCATACTTAGAAAATTTTCAGATTTTTTTAATCTAAGGTCAAAACCGAAGGTTTATTTTTAAACCTTCGGTTTTTACCATTCCCCATACTTAGAAAATTTTCAGATTTTTTTAATCTAAGGTCAAAACCGAAGGTTTATTTGAAAACCTTCGGATTTTACCATTCCCCATACTTAGAAAATTTTCATATTTTTTTAATCTAAGGTCAAAACCGAAGGTTTATTTGAAAACCTTCGGTTTTAACCCTCCCCATTTTTTTAATCTAAGATCAAATCCGAAGGTTTATTTGAAAACCTTCGGTTTTTACCATTCCCCATACTTAGAAAATTTTCAGATTTTTTTAATCTAAGGTCAAAACCGAAGGTTTATTTGAAAACCTTCGGTTTTTACCATTCCCCATACTTAGAAAATTTTCAGATTTTTTTAATCTAAGGTCAAAACCGAAGGTTTATTTGAAAACCTTCGGTTTTACCCTTTAGATTTTTTTTAAAAGAGGGTCAAAACCGAAGGTTCTCAAATAAACCTTCGGTTTTGGCCATGCTGTTTTTTTTTAAAAGATGAAAAGTAAACAAATATAACATATAATTAATTAACAACATATTCAACCCAAACCAAACTAAACCAAACCAAACCAAACATAATACTAATAATTCATGAATATTAAAACAAAACACATAAAAATATTGTCATCGTTCGTACGGAAAAACTAATAAAAACATAATATATCTAGAAATTAATTAATTATTAGATGGGGTGGAAGGAGGGGGTGGTTGATTCAGTCGACTCCTCAACACCACAAGTTCCTGTTCGAGATTCTCTAATCTCTGGGCCATTTCGGCCCTGTCCGTTTTAATTTCACTAAGCAAACGACCTCTTTCCGCATCCCTTAATCGGATTTGTTCCATTTCCAGCGTCATCTGTCTTACCTCTTCCTCACGTGCCGCAATTTCTGATTGTGCTATCAGATTCTGGTAACACGGATGCAGTTTCTCCGGTGTACGCCGAAGTCTCTTCCATGTCGAATCACCCATATCCTAAATTCTTTTCAGATATATGTATATATATAAATTATTCAAACAAAATAACGTAAACTAGCATAAATCTAGATATATAATATAAACTTAAGAAATCTAAATCTCATAATAAACAAAAAAAAAAATCAAATGAAAGAAATTACCTGAACGAAAGAGGAGAAGAACCGGCTTGGAGGAGGCGGCGGCTGCGGCGCGGAAGAGAGAGAAAGGAGAGATGAGTGGAATGAAAAAGAGAAGGGTTAGGGTTTGTATTTATAGAGGTTGATGCCGAAGGTTTTCATATAACTTTCGGTTTTCAATTGAGCAAAACCGAAAGTTTATTAAAGAACCTTCGGAAATAACCATTACCAAAATTTAGAAATTTTTTTAATTGAGAAAACCGAAGGTTCTTTGTAAAACTCTCGGAAATGAAATTTTCAAAAAAGGCAAAACCGAAGGTTCTTTGAATTACCTTCGCAATTAAAAAACCAAGGGATTTCAAAACCGAAGGTTTTTACAAAAACCTTCGCAATTAATCCACACCCAACACTTAGAACTTTTTTGGGTTTTTTTGGAAGGTAAAAACCGAAAGTTCTTGGTAGAACTTTCGGTAATAATTAATAAACCCGAAGGTTTTAAACACCACTCGGAATCTATTTTTAATCCCGAAGGATTTATCCCTCTCGGGAGTATTTAGGAGAGTTTTAGGAAACCTTCGGGAAAACCGTCGGTAAAGGTCCTTTTTTTACTAGTGATGACCCGTGCACTTTTTAGAAAAAGATTTTTTTTTCAATGAAAATTATGCTATAGAACTTTGTGCCTTACCTTTCTCTCGAATCTCACAAAAAGTATATACGAAGACTATTCATATATGATGTTGTCTTATCTGTTTGAGAGGAAGAACCAAAGTGGAGTTCTATATCATAGACTTCTTTTGATTGACCCATATAGGATTCAATTTAATACGTGTACAAAACGTAGTAATCCGGTTGACTTTAAGAGTCGCCATTTTATTTACTTCAAAAAAACTCTAAAGGAAGAAAATAAAGTATTCACGAATTAAGGGTCCGGTGTTTGGTTACGCATGGGTAAAGGGCCGAAGCAACTATGTCATATGTGTCTATCCCGTGGGATAGTCTCTACTCGAACGTAGTTGGTCATTTGTTTGTGAAATTATGTTACACCTTTGTGTGTCTACCAGTTTTCGTTGAGGCTATTCGGCATTATGAGTTCAAAATTTGTTTGTTTGTGAATATACCTTGTATCTAATCTAGAAGGAGTAATCCTAGCTCTAATTAGATTTCGATAAAGGTTGACATCAAGCCATTATAATTATCTTATTTTTCATTTATCGTGTCTTAAATCTATTTAACAGGATGTCATATGTTTAGTACATAAATAATTTTGAACTCTCATTAGGTATTCCTAGACAAAACAGGATATAATAGAACCTCAAATGCACTCCCTTTATGCGCACATGTGAACCCCGATGTGAACTCATCACTTTGTATGTTTGCTTGGAAGTTTGCTTGTTGTTCTATACTGTGAATCTTTATATGAAAAAGACTTCACGAGTGTATTGAGATGTGGATTAAAAATCGAAGAGGGGAATTGTAGCCCCAAAGTATGCAACAATCGAAATCGAGAATTTTCCAAAAAATGTTAGATTATCTCGAGATTTTTGTGCATGTCGAACATATTTTTATAAACATTTTGCACTCATTTTCAAAAAAATTCAAGATTACGAGACTCCCGATATGACTCCTCTAAAATGAGTATTTTTCCAAAGTGTTACGAAAATTCTGAAAATTTCCAAGGAGTTCAAGAATAATTTTGTGAACCTTACTATCAAAATTTCATAATTTTTTGGGCCATGGAGGTCAAGATATGAGTGTTTCAATCTAAGCCCAAATATTTATGAAAATAATATTATTGTTGAAAATAATATTTTTGACCATCCTTGAATTTTTGGAATTTTTCAAAAATCATTTATAGTCTCCAATTGAAGAAATAAGGTTGTTTGATGTAAAAGGAACAAAACAAGTCCTAAGAAATTGCCCAATAAGATGAAAATTAAAACTTTATATCATAAATTGGACAAATATATAGTTTGAGGGTCGAATTAAGGTGTAAGCAAAACCGAAAAAAACGAAAAACTGAACTGAACTGAACCGTAAAAATAGTTGACCGAAATAATTATTAACAGACTGAATCGAGTTTTGATCAATTTATAATTTTCCGTATCGACCATGGCCGGTTTGGTTGGTGATTTAGATAATAAAACACCAACGAATAAATCGAACGACCGTATATATACGTGTTTAGATATATTTTAAGTATATGTCTTTCTAGTTTAGTGGTAAAGATAAAGATGTTTATTTTTTTGTTAAGGGTTCCAATCTTGGTAGACACATCTTTATTATTTTATATATTTGAATTTTTTAAACTTATTTTAATTTAATGAATATTCTAATATATTTTCTTTTTGATTTGTTACCTGTTTTATTAAACTTGTATTCTTAAGAATTTTTTTATCAGCTTTTCATTCTTTTAATTAATATATTATAAATTTATTATTCTATTTATTTTCTACTTTAATATATTATATTTTTTTTTCAACGATTAAACTGATAAACCGACCGAACCGATTTTATAACCGACATTTAACCGCCAACCGATGGATGAAGATTTTGAAAAACCGACACCAACGGTTGTGATGAATTTTTCGGTGAAAAAACTGACCGAACCGAACTGCTTACACCCCTATGTCGAATTGAACGTGACAATAGTTCAATGATCAAATTGGTTCGGATTTATTGAAAATAATCTGAATATGAAAGTTTGAGGTCAAAATTGCACAAGACAAAGAGTTGGAGGGCTTATTACCTTCGCCTCAGTCTGTTGAAATTCGTTACTACGGGTTCTCTAGAGCATTTAAGACCTCAGATGACGATTTCGACACAAAGAAACGAAGAATAGAAGAATTGAAAAAAGAATTCCTCTACAGATCTGAAAAAACAAACGACATTTACCGTATTTGTTTTCTCATTCGTTGATGCATTGGTTCCACGGAAAACATAGGAGCATTCCTCGTCTTCAAGAGCATCGATTGCACATTCGTTGCGTCAAGGAGGCGATACGGAACTCCGTTTAAGAACTGTCTGAAAGTTCTTCCTCTGACAACCAAATGATGATGATTCCAATGGTAAGAATTTTGAGAAACGAGACTAGCCAAGACCTAGTCTCTTCCTAACTAAACTCAATCTAACTTAGGAACTCTAGAAGCTAGATTAACCAAGCATTCAAACATAATTCAAGCAACAATTCATCAATTAATAACAAAATATAAATTAATCAATCAAACTGTATGAATACAACTATTCGTCGACGTCGGTGTACAAAACTCACATCATGAATGAACTACAACATATATAGTTAAACTAGAGAGACCTACCTGAAGAAAATAGAAGAACAAGAAGAATCAAAGTTGAACTCGAACTCGTCGGAGAAGTTGATGTCCTCATTGGAATTGCCTTAGCTTGTTCTTACTTTGGTTGCTTTTTCTCCAAGTTTTGCTCTCTCTCTCTAGTGTAATGTGTAAGCTTAGCAAATGAATCAACCGTCCTCAATTTAATGATATAACACCCTTAAATACCCTTAGGCAAGGATAACTTAGGAATTTCTAATTTTAGGAAATCTATAACTCGGTTAATGAGTTGAACTGACCTATTTCTCTACTCAGCCGAGTCTAGGTTGAATTTCTTCTTGTAGGTAACGGGTTAGGCTACACCTTGAGCCTTTGATTGATCCAAATAGTCAGGTGTAAACAAAATAAAAAATTTATTTTATTATTTTTTATTTTATATATTTTTGAAAATTTTTATTTAGTTATATTTTTTTTTATATTATTTAGTATTTATAGTTCGACCTAAAGCCCACTCTAGGTCGCCCATAAACCGAGATCTTCATTTCGAGACCATCGACGTTCCATTAAGAATTTAATGGATTTGAGGCCATTATTGAAGATTTTATCCCATATGAATGTTTAGCTAACAAACTCCCCTTAACAACGCATCATGGTTTTTCCTTAATGGTGCTCTAAGTCAAAAGTTATAGCCATTTGAATTTTTAGTTGAACAAAAATAACTAAAAATAGAAACAAGAAAATGCTTGATTTCAATAAAGGGTAACTCGGTCTAAATAATATAAAAAAAAAATAAATATAAAAAAAAATATAAAAAAAAAATATATATTAAAAATAAATATAAGAAATCTAACTCAATGATATTTTCAACGGTATCTCATTTTCTCCAAATGGTTGAGTAAATCAAAATATATGAATTTTCAAGGTCACACAATGCTCAAGTTCTCTCTAGGACTGAAATGGGTGAATTTGCATCAGGTTATCGAGCTGAATTGACTACCTTGGTCATCGAATAGAGTCATGTGATCAATGTCATTCGAACGGTCTGCGTCTTAGCTTTCCAACCGTAGGTTACAATCCAAATTCGAAGCACTATAGCTTCAGTTACGAATTTTAGACTACAGGCTATGTTCGATTTGATCGCGTCTTGGTCGCATTGTCTTGTACCGCCGATTCTGAAAGGTTAAGAGTTTCAACTAAATTTATAATGCAAACAAAACTTGTATATGACTCTTCAAGATTTACAAATCAACCAAGATCGTCTAATTTCGTTTAATATAGCGATTTAGGTGAATTTCCATGTTGATGATCCCTTCAGAATTTCTTCAGCGAACCCATGACACCAAACACACCATTTGGGCATTTTTTCAAATAATCTGCGCCTGGCGTAACATGACGTTAGCATCCGCATTTTTAATTCTTTTAGCCGCGCGGTCAGACCCTTTGACTTCCGTTGACTCGTCCGGTTCAACTCGGTTTTTGACCTTTTTTTGCCTTTTTGAAGGCATTCTACACAAAATTGCAAACAACAATATTATACTTAAAAAATTTAATTTTTTGAACTGGTTAATCAGAACATATTAGGTCGTCCGAATTCCGTTTTTTTATATGAAATGACGTTTGAACACGCAAACAAGCTCCGAACTAATTGTTTGGTACATTTTGTCCGATAACAATATTATACTCAAAGTTCATGATTTTTCAAATCGGTCATTCTGAACGTAATGAAAACATTTGAAGCTCGAGTATTTTGTAAATTGGAGTTTGGACCGCTATCTAAGGGTCATTTTGAGTCAATTTTGAAAAGTATTTTTGATTTTTGTTTCCCGTTCCAATAATCAAGTATGATCATCATATTAGACCAAACATAATTATTTTAATTTTGGGGTATAAAAATTGAGTGTTTACAATTATAATAAACTCTAAGAAGTTAATTAAAGTTTATTGTGTTTGTGTTTAAGCTTTGGCTTTAGTTTGGACATGACCAGGAGTTATTTAAATTTTATTACCTGAATGTTTACCCTATAAATATGTTCATGTTAAGAGTTTTATATATAAAGATAGAATTTTAGAGAGATAAACAGTGTAAGGCAAAACTATGTAATTCTTTTTCTTCATAGTGAAATATGATGGTAACTGAAGTGAACGTAACTCATTTGAGAGAACCACTATAAATCTATGTCTTCTTGTGTTTTAATTTTTTTCCGCTTTGTGTAGACCTTTTTAAGCAGGTCGAATTTATGGCATCCAAATCTAACAACAAAGCTAGCAAAATATCAATTTCTCTCAAAGTTTCTTCAAAATATTATAGTAAACGTGATCGTGATTCAATTTATCGTACCTTAATTTGTTGGCGGATGTTGGGTCAGAAAAATAAAAATCCCTACAATATTTTTATAAATTATTTGTTTGGAGAAAACGAAAGATTTTTGGACAATAACAAAAAAGAATATGTGAATAATTCGTTATTACAATTATGTTGTCTTAGATTTGTACGGAATAGTCTGTGGATTCTACTATGGACCTAACTACTTTGTTAGAAGATCTTCGCACGTCCGTTAATTATTGTTCAACTTTTATTCTTATTTGTTTGTGTCAAAGATTGTTTTGTTTCTGTTTTGACATTAAATCATGTTTCTTAAAAATTTTACTTCACTCTTTGTCATATTTTTTAACATCATTTTTTTTATATAATTATGTTGATGTATATTATTGGGGTCGTCCATTGTGCATTGGATTTCATTTTCTCTATTAATAGAGGTTCAAATTATTAGTTTCAAATACATAATTAACAGTAAAGATGAGTAGGGTTCTTCTAGTACACTAGAAATTAAAATAAAACAACAAACAACAGGATCACGATCAAGCATCAATAATCTCTTTAAGCCTCTTCTGCTGCTCCGGCTTCCTTCTTATCTTCTTCTTCATCATCATCACCGGCATCATAATTCTTTTCCATCAATAATTCATATCCCACCTTTTCAGGGTAAATTCTAATCATATACAAATACAAACACATAGTGAGTACGACGAAAAACACCAAGAACCAACTAAACTGGAGCGTTGTCAAAGCTTTCGCCCTCTGGAGCGCTTCCTTCGTCGAACACTTCACTTTCAAGTACTCATCCTTAATTATGAAACATCCTTTAGGAATTAGCCCCGGGCTCCATAGCTCGGCTCCCATAACAAGATACCAGAAACCTTTGAAAAGAAGACTAAATGATCTCACTAAGCTGACTAAAAAGCTCCTCCGATGGCTAATGCTAATCCCGGTGCTTATAAGCGAGAGAAGAGTGATCATCTGAAGAAGCCTATGGTAATGGCCTTCGAGTCCCATATGGTCAGTCGAGTGGAAATAGAAAAGAAGGTAGTCTTGCCCGAAGGCAACGAAAGCTAAGGTTAGTGTCAATCCATACTTGGATTTGGATCGAGAAAAGCGGTCCAAGATTATGGTAAAAAAGGCGTAAACGAATAACCATAAGGTGATGAACGCATGCTCGAAGTTGCGGAGATGGTTGCTAGAGATGGACCCGTCTGCATCGAAAACATGGTGGCCGATTTGGCCGATGACTAGCTCCATTAGTATATAGAATCCACTTGCTCCCATCATTAAGTAGAGCTCTAAGTACCTCTTATTTGCAATGGGGAAGAATGTTAAGGAAATGTAGGAGTTGGGATTAAGGGCATGGACCTTAATGTGGTTAATAAGGTGCCATAGACCTATAAGAAAATATCCGGATCCAGCAAAAACATGTCCAATTGCAGTGCCCATATTTTGTGATTAATGAAGAGAGGAATTAGGTATTGGCTTGGGATAGATCGATACTATAGGGAAGGGATGATGATGGGTTATTTAAAGATGACCAATTGTTGAATGTAATTTAGACTCATCTTAATCTAAACAATTTGCATCTTGGTTTCTTACTTACGCCTGGTAGTACATATTTAAAATGTAAAGATGAAGCCAAAAGTTATTAATATATATATTAAGGTGTGATGATGAAGCATAAGTTATTAACTTGATCAAAAGTTGAAGCACAAGTTCTACTATGTAAGCTTCACCAATTTATTTCATTTTTTAATTTTTTTTGGGTAATTTGGGTTCCTATTAACTTTTTAATTACAAAATAATAATTAATTGTTTGAATGTATTTAAAAAACAAATATAATGAAGGTGAAGTATATATAAATTATTTAATGGCTTGATCAATTACATTTTTATTCGAAAATTTCATCTATTATTTTAATGAAAATTTAACACATTTCCAAGGGAAAATCTAGTATTAAAATCAATTAAAGTATCAACCCACGAAATGCTATAATCCCTCTAGTTGCGAGATCGAACTCTAAAATGATCACTCTTTTTGAGTTTCTTATATACAAACTAACAACAAAGAAAATATCATGTGATAAGACCTTAGAAATATTTCATTTATGTGATTATATTATAAAATTAAGTTAGTATCTGGTTAAAATATATATATTTAAATAAACAAATATAATTTCAAAATTATTATTATTATTATTATATATATATATATATTATAAAAATAAAACAAGAAAAGAATTGAGCTATGATTCCTATGAACCTTTGAGGTTTGTTTTTTATTGTGAAGATGGGCCAAACCAGATGAAGCCCAACTGTCAAGCTCGGTCCATTAGATATAAAATTGAGCCCGCTACGAGTCTGTTTAAGTTAAGAAGAGTAGGCAGTAATCCGAAGTCCGAACTTCCCAGTCCTCTGCGTTTCGGAAATCAAATAAAACCTAAACGACGCCGTTTGAGCAAGTACGACATTGTTTGGTCTGAGGCCGTGAAGAAAACAACATTTCCGTCGTGCGTTTCCTTCTCCACTAACATGATGACTCCAACGGAGCGCAAATGTTAAAATAAAAATAAAAACATTGTATTGAATAATATATTAAATTTCATATTTTATCTTTAATATGTAGTTAACCAATTGGTATTTGAGACACGAATTTAGTTTATTTTCATTATATAAGATTTGAATCGTGTTATATGCGACCTGAATTATCAAAATTTTAGTCCTTTACGGATTTTTCTAAATGGATAAACGTCCGTTATCTTATTCTAAGGTATTATTTTCATTTTTCTATTTTATTTGTCAAGTTTGTAAATTATATTTAGAGATATTTTGGATTTTTTTTTAAATTAAGTATTATTTTGGGAATTTACGCATTCTAATTTGTCGAAATTTATTTGAGTGGTTATAAAAATGTGTAATCGAATAAAATATTTGAGAGAAAATTTGAGTAGAGCTGGATTTTTTAATTTATTTTTCAAAAATTTCGTAAAACATAATTTTGTGTACGAACTAACCATTTAGACATATTTGTGTTTTAAATTAAGCATTTTTTTGAGTTATACGCGTTCAAAGAATACGATTTGAATGTTTTAAACAATATGTAATGTGCGAGAATAATTTAGAAAATTAAAAAAAAAAATTGATATTTTGTTTTTACAAATATATAAATTAGTTCAGAAAAAAGAAATTATGTTAGATTGAGTAAAAAGACGAATATTTATTCGTTTGTGAAAAAACTTTAAATAACTAAAATAATTATAATTTAAACTTTAAATAACACAATTCAAAATTAGTTTAAAAAAATTCAAAATTGAGCCTGATATATTAATTGAACATATATACATCTTGTCACAATATTTAATATTCTTAACTTTATAATATCTTTTTAATATATTATTGTATATATAGGATAATTAAGCGAAAGACTAATTACGTTAGTTCCTAGCTAGGATTTCTTTCTTTTTTTTTTTTTTGCATTTGTCCGGCATAAATAGAAGTCTAGGTTAATCGCTTTTTGGATTTTTTGTCGCTAGGAAGTTTGAGACCCTTACAAGGAATTCAAAAATTATAGTAGCTTTGTTATATGGAAGAAGTATGATCAATCTCGAAACAAAAAATTAGAGTTAGGTAGTAATCAGAAAATTTTAGAGGGCCAAAGATAATGTAAGAAAAAAATTTTATTTGAGAAGAATCGAACAAAATATACCATGTTTATCTTAAAAATATCTAAACTACTAATATATAATAAAGATTAAAATATTTGATTACATACAAATTTTAGTAAATAATAAAATTTTGTTTTTTAGTTGGCCTTAAACCAAAAGAACCTGTCTATTTAATTTTATTGGTTTAGTTAGTTCATTTATTTGTAATTATTTGTAATTACAAATAAATATCTTAGAGTCTAAACAATAGCAATGATTTCTTTAAGTCATTTTTCATCCCAAGCTAATTTATCATTTATTTTTGTCCAATAAGGACAGATAATTTTTGTTTATGATTTGGAGCACTCTAATGTATTCGAAAAGTTTGAATCATTGGCTAAATTTTGTTCATCATATTCAGCCTTCGAAGGGAAGAAGTTTAACCTGCATCATGAGCTTTAAAGTTGGCTTGGGGCGGCTCAGGGAAAGGCTCCGACAAAGCTAGATTTTTCATTTTCGAAGATCGAACTAGCTTCTTCATGCAGAGTGCTCCTTAGTTTCTACACTCAATGGGCCGGATTGAAGATAATCAAAATTAGAAGATTATAAGCTGGTTTGGGGAGAAGAAGAAAAAAAAGAAGTAAGAGATGTATAAATTAAGGGAAAGGAATAGGATCTACAATATTAGAGAAGGAATTAGGTGGTGGAAGAGGATTAAGGGAATAATAAATGAAATAAAACAATGAATGAGAAGGGAACGGAAAGGAAATGATATAAAAGGAAAGATTAATAAGGAGAAGGAAATAAGGTGGTGTTATTAATTCATGATATATATTACAAGACTTGGTTAGTGTCATGATCATACAATTATTAAATTATGATGAAGACTTTATATATATATATGTAGTAACCATAAAGCATTACATAGCTTATTCATCAAACTAAACGGATCCATCTTACAGAATCTTGATATATAGACTTACGTGTATAGTCTATTACAAGGATCTTAATTATCAAAATTTTATATTGTGTGTCACGTAACATGTCCTAAGTAATATTTATTATCACATTTTATAATGATAAAAAAAAATTAAAATACTTATGCATTTATTTTTGTTTGAAATAGTTTGAATCTTTTGAGTGGTACAAAATACAAAATGAATAACCTAACTCTCTCTATATATATATATAGAATTATTATTCTATGGTCGAAATTTGAATCCTCTTACTAACTCATTTCAAACTTTTGATTGTTTAAGTTTTCAACTAAGTTGTGTTTCTCAGATTTTGATTAAAACTTATTTTAACTAATAAATTGATTTCGTATTCAAATGAAATTACATTCATTCTTACTAAGGGGTTAGCCGACATTTAGTGTAAGTCTTGTCTAGTCGGCCGATTCAAATAACGAATTTTGTATTATAATATTATATTTTATATCTCGTAATTCTATAATATAATTTACATTTTAACTGGATTAATTATCGAACATCTTTCTCTCTCCTTCAACATCAACATTTTTTTATCGTTTAGAGACGATTTTGGGCACAACACAAACACACAATATCTAAAATGAGTAACAATCTCATCGCCATCTTAGTCTACAACACCGTTGTCTGGAAAATAGTAAATGCATAGTTGATTGAGAACGAAGTTAACTCAAGAAGAAGGTGGAAAACTTTACCCGTAATAGTAATTAGAAAATAAAATATATTTAACACGTATTAGGACAATTTTATAACCTTTTAAATGATATTAGATATTTATGATGTAAATTTAAACAAAAAATAAATATCTAAGGAGATTTTAAATAAAAATAATTGTTTAAAGAGCAATTTCAAACAAAATAAATATATAAGGAACAATTTAAAATAAAATTATGTACAGAGTATATAGAGATATATTTATTTGTTTAAATATTAAGATAGCTTAATTTATAGACCATAAAAATTATACCAAGTTAAAAATACAACCCTAGAATACATGAAAACAAATTTTAAGAAAGTTAGGTAATGCGAAAGGAAAAGAGATCGTGCGATAAACATTAAAAAAGTAAAATTATATTTGTTGATTATGAGTTATTTTATGATTCCTCAATATTCTTAAATCTTTGCAATGTTTGTTGGGTCTTACCTATGATATAAGTTATATAAAAGTATAAATTTGAAAAATATAAATAATATAGGATAATATAAGTTGTATATTGTTTATAATTTTGTGTTTAATATATAGTATACAATGTATCATAAGAATAAAAATATAATTTTATCCTTTTAATTAAATAAAGTAAAAATATGAATTTAAAATTATTTTTATATAATTAATATTTTATTATTATTATTATTTTATTAATTTTATTTATTTATTATTATATTAGTGTACTATTATTATTATTTAATATTGTAATTATTATATTTAATAACTAATGTAATTTTAATTAAAATAAAACTAATTATAATATGAAATGTAAATTACATTTATTTAATTTAAATATTATTAATAATTGTAATATAAAAAATATAAAATAAAATTAATATATATATATATAATAAACAATATTATTTATAATCCAATTAAAATATAATAATTAATAGAATTA
This sequence comes from Impatiens glandulifera, assembly GCF_907164915.1. NCBI lineage: Eukaryota > Viridiplantae > Streptophyta > Magnoliopsida > Ericales > Balsaminaceae > Impatiens > Impatiens glandulifera. Next base: position 28,936,445 of record NC_061862.1, on the reverse strand, counting down.
TCATTATAAAAATAAATATATATTTAATTAAAAAAATTATTATATTGGACTATTTAAATATATATATAATATTAAAATTATTATATATATTAATATTAAAATAAAATATATTTAATATATTATATAATAATAAGTTGTATATAATAATATTAATAGAGGGTATAACAAAAAAAAATGGTATAAAAAAAATGTTGTATCTATTAGTTACAAGATACTAAATATGATGTAATAATTTTATAGGGATATAAATTTATACTAACACTAAAAATCTAATAATACCCATATTAAAACACTATTGATATAATTTATACGGTTATATCTGGCTTGTAATACTCCGTACCAATTACCAAAAATTACCTTATGTTTAGGGTTAGTTTGTTTATGATTGGGCATTTGGATTTGAATATTGTTTTAAACACATTAGTTAATTTATAACTATCAGTTCAAACACATTAGTTAATTTAAACATATTCAAGGGGATGGAGCCATGTTTGGGCTAGGGTGGGTTTCAGCCCTACCTAAATTAAAAAAAAATACTTGATTAGGGTGAGTTCCAGTCCCAATTAAACTAAAAATAAATAAAAATAGAGCAATTATCCTTTTCTCTCCTCTACTATTAGATTCATATATATCTAGTCCCACCTAGCAAAACTTCCTTTACTTTTTATTTTTATAAATTAAATTAAATTAGCACTTTATGTTTTTTTTTGTTTTTTTTTTATGTTCGAATAAGTTCTTGTAGAAGTTAATTTCGCATTTTTAATACCATTTCTTTCTCTACATCAAAATTTTTTTGAAGTAGCAATTTAGTGACAATGATTCATAAGACACGGTAATTTTATTGAAAAACATTTTTTGAAATATTTAGTTAATCTTTTTTAATATGAATAAAAAAAAGGTTTTTTATCCTTACTTAACTTAATTATAATATTATTTATTGGTCAAATAATTAATGGATGTGTTATAAGTCATTGCTAGTTAAGTTATTTGTTTTTTTAATTATTAAAATATAAATGATTTGAGTTAAAAAATATTAAAAGTACAAATATATAATAAAAAATAATTATAAAATAAAATATAATAATTTAGTTTTTTTTAGTTAATTCAATAAATAATTGGTATGTTTTCTTTTTAAATTATTTTATTAATTCACAAATTATTTTTAAAGTATATAGTATCTAATTTTGATGAATGATAAGTCTAATTTAAAAGTTAAAATGATTAACTAAATATATTTTTAATTTTTTTATTTAAATATTTTTTAGTGTTACTTTTTTTAATTTATTTTTATTAAGAAGAATAGAAGGTTACAATTTTAATAATGTGTATGCTAAATGTTTTGAATGTACTATTTTATTTCATAATTTTATAAAATAAATGTTCATAAAAGTAAATGTTCATACATCTTTTATTTTATAGGTTTGAATTAATTAATTTATTTTATCAATTACAGGGAAAAAAAAGCGAAGCATAGAAAGTTAAATCTGAGGTGTTGAGGATTTGGTTTACGAAAAAAATTGAAGTCAGCCCCAGATAATCTTTTATCCTGTCTCCGCCCCTGAACACACTAGTATATATATATAACCGAACTTGATCTGCTCTCATTTTAATTTTGTAGCACAACTAAGGATGCAACTTAATTATTGTGTTTTCTTTAGTTTTATATAGTAATATATAGAATTTTCTTTTTTTGTCTTTTATGTTCATATTATTTTTTTCATTTCTTTATTAATAAAAAGGTGATTCTTTTCCCTAAGAAAAAAAAAATGATGCAGCTAGATTCAATTAATTTGTTCGGTATAAGGAATTAAGGATTCTTATAATTCATTGAAAAACATCAAATAAGCAAATAAACAACAAGATCACATACACACCATGCAGATCCATGTTTTTAGTCAAGCATCAACTTCTTTAATTAATTATGTCCATATATAATTATGCATTAATTCCAATCCCCATTTCAATGCAGCTGTTTAAGGGTGCCGGTTTGCATCTCTTCTGTCTCCCTTCACCGTCTTCACCTTCCTTTTTATCAAGATCATCATCGGACGTGTCAAAACTCTTTTCCATCAACGGTTGATATCCGACTTTTTCCGGATATATTCTGATCATATATAAGTACAAACACACCGTTAACACAACGAAAAACACCAAAAACCAACTAAACTCAAGGTTCGTCAAGGCTTTCGCCCTCTCGAGCGCCTCCTTCGTATGACACCTCACTCTATAATACTCCTCCTTAACTATAAAGCATCCTTTCGGCGTTAACCAAGGGTTCCAAAACACGACTCCCATCACGACATACCAAGCTCCCTTGAAAAGAATGCTGAACGATCTCACAAAGCTTAGCAAGAAGCTCCTCCTGTTTCCAATTCCGAATGCTGTGGTTACGAGCGAGAGAAGGGTGGCGATCTGAAGAAGCCAATGGTAGTGGCCCTCGAGTCCCATGTGGTCCGTGGAGTGGAAGTAGAACATGAGGTACTCTTGACCGAAGGCCACGAAGGCTAGGGTTAGGGTTAGGCCATAGAATTGAGAACTTGATCGAGAAAAACGGTCCAAGATCAAGGCGAAGGCGGCGTAGATGAATATCCATAAGGTGATGAACGCGTGCTCGAAGTTACGGAGGTGGTGTCCGGAGATGCCACCGTCTATGATAAGGGTGTGGCCTACTTGGCCTATGAGGAGCTCCATGAGTATAAAGAAACCACTTGCTCCCATCATTAGGTAGAGCTCCAAGTATTTCATATTTGAGATGGGAAAAAATGCTAAGGCGGTGTAGGACTTGGGATTAAGGGAATGAAGCTTAATGTGATTAACAAGGTGCCATAGCCCCACAAGAAAGTATCCAATTCCGGGTAAGACATGCCCTATAGCAGTGCCCATATTGTATGGGTAACAAGAGAAATTAAAATGTTTTCTTAATTTCTTGAGATAAGATCGAGAGGAAGATATTGGTTCGGGGGAATAGATACTATAGGAAAGGGATGATCGATGGGTTATTTAAAGATGACCAGAACATGAAAGGGATTGTTGAAATGTAATTTAGGCTCATCTTTAAACAATAACTATCTTAATAAGGTTGTTATTTACGCCTTAATAATAGCTTAACATATAAATTTAGGGTTAGTATGTAAATTAAAGATGAAGCACAAGATGGGGTTCATGGACAAGACTCTCCTCTCCCATTGGATTCCTTACTCAAATCCTTGAGAGTTACGGAAGAGAGAGGTGGAGAAATGAATACTAGTAAGTATATATTTATACATAAAAATAAAATTACAAATTAAAAACAATAATCCATGCTCAAATTTAGGAATGGCAATGGATACCTCAAAACTTTACAAGTAGAAAATAAAATCTAAGACATGTTTCAATTTTTTAATAACTTTCTCAATACTCAAAAATAAAATTATTACTATGCAAAAAAATAAAATTTATAATCGGCTCAAACTTTTGAGTTCCAAAAAGTTTCTTAATGGCTATCTAAGAACCCTCATACCATGGCTAAGCGGGAGAATCCAAAGGGGGAGTAGTGACGTGAGGGACCCTATGCTGACTACAATTATGGGACTAAGGCCTTGTTTGAGGAAAGGGTTTTTTGGTTTTTATCCGGGTTTTATCTAAAAAACCCTTGTGCGATAAAAAGTAGGAAAAAACTGGTTTTTAAATTTTGAAGACTAATTTGCCCTTTGACTTTAGAGGGTATGGTGTAAGTGAGAGAATGGTGGTTTAGAGAGAGATGATAAAATTAGAAGGTAATTTTGGTATTAAAGTAATAAAATTATTTGATTAGATGGTTGATAAAATGTTTGGGTTTTGAAATAAAAACTGGGTTTTATCCCAAAAACCCTTACATCAAACGAGGCCTAATTAAGAAGAGGGACAGATAACATGAACTAAATGGAATATTTCAATTTTTTAATAAGATTATAAATTTAATTTATAAAATTCTATTTATAATATATTTTATTTGGAATAATTATTAAATTATTTACTAATAAATAATAAATAATAATAATAATAATAATAATAATAATGTAACACTCGAACTCTTGTATCGTCTGTTAAAACATAGACTATCAATACTGTTAAAAATTAGACTATGAATACCCGAACAAATAAATATGCCACCCTAGCCCAAATTCTAAAAGTATATATATTTTTTACTAGTTTTAGAAGTTCATATTTACTATAATTTGTCGATGTGAGACATCATAATCTCTCCAACTTAGTCATACGACGTTCTCGTCAAGATCACATTCGTAGTCTCATACTCCCTCATTTAAAACTCTAGGAGTGACCCACGTAACATTTTGTTCCGTGGGATTCAAAAGGTGCTCTTCGTGACACTTTGTTTATATGATCTTTCCATAATTTACCATTACTATGTAAATACACTTGTAACGCCTTGAATCTCGGTACCATTACTCGTAAATAGACTATAAATACCTCCAAACAAACCACAAACCAAGTTTAAAATTCACTCATGAAAATAGATATAATTTATTAGCCTCACTATAGTTCATATAATTTTTTCATTTAAAACATCACAAATAATTTGTAATTAAATATTTTAAAATAATAATTTATTTTTAAATCTTAATAAATAAATAAAACAATTATATATTTTAAACAACAATATTATAATAAAATTATATATAAAAACATATTAAAATGATTAATTTTATTAAAAACTTCAAACTAAAATTTTATATATAATTTTATTTATAATATATTATTAAATTGTTAATGATTTTTGTAATATCATGAAATAGTTTTTTAAATAATAGTTTTTAAATTTACAAAAATAAATTTATAGTATTAGAAAAATCATTATATATTTGAATGATATTATAAATAAATATATATATATATATATATATATATATATATATATATATATATATATATATATATATATATATATATATATATTAGAGTTATTATTCTTATTTAAAAAATTAAAATAAAATATTATTTAAAATATTTGATTTAAAATTATCATTAATTTTAACAATTATAAATAAAATATAAATATATATATATATATATATATATATATATATATATATATATATATATATATACAAAAAAAAAAAATTATTAATTTTATTTAAAAATTTTGAAAAAAATCATAATTTCAAAATATTTTATGATATTTTATTTTATACTGAAATAATCAAGTTCAAATGTTGAATTTATATTTAAAACAAGTTTTATTTAATTAATATGCGTTAAAATTAATGCCTAATATTGGTTTGACAACCCATGGTTGATTTTGATCCATGCTAGACTGCTAGTCGCTTATTTTTTTTATCTTTAAATAAGAAAACATTTTGTGCTACGTAGACAGATAAAAGTATAATTAAAATAAATTTAATAATAATAAAAAAATAATATGTATTTAATGTTTAAATTTCTTAATAAATAGAACGTTCTCATTCCACGTTTATTTATTTCGATAAAACAATTTATTTTCTCACATATTTTTTTTTCTCTAAATGAACATCTCATCTGGTGACCTTGTACTTGCATTTTGGTCAATCAAATATTTGATTCATATAATACATTAGTTAGTTAAAAAGTTAAACTTATATTGTTAAAATGTATCGTGTTTATTAAATTTGGTGTTGAATTTAAAATATAAAGTGTTATTAGCTTAGTTGGTTAAAATTTGTATTTGTTTTTGTTATGTTGCAAATTCAAAACACACATATAAAATTTTAAATTTTATTTTTAACCGTTTTAAGTATATATGGGCGAGTCAACCCACAATCCGACCCAAATATCCACATACTCTTACATATATATCCAAATTAACCACATCCCTCGACCCGGCAATTCGAACACTTTAAAAAATTAAGTATCATTATATTTTTATATATATATATATATATATATATATATATATATATATATATATATATATATATATATATATATATATATATATATATATATATTTGAATTCCATGTGAACATTAAGGTAGTGTTTAGTATATGGTACTAGTTATACAGGTATAAGTTATAAGGGGTATAAATTGTAAGGAGTTATTAGGAGGTATAAATTATATAAGGTTGTAGTGTTTGGTTAAGAATATAAAATAGGTATAAATTATATAGATTTTATTATTTTGTGTTTGTTTATGGTATAAGAAGTATAAAAGACTATTTTACCCTTATATTTGAATAAATTATTATTTTAATATTTATTTTATATGTAATTTGTATAGTTAATTATATTAAAATTAATAAAAATAATTCTAATTATTATATAAATATATTTTAAAAATAAATAATCTTATTATATTATATTACTTACATTATTTTATATATAATTTAACTTATATAATTATATAAATAAAATTTATTTATAAATTAATTAAAATGTAATTGTTATTTGTAAATTTTTGTATATTAAAACAATATTAATTGTTTATATAAAATAAAATATTAATAATAATAATTTTAAAATAAATATATTTTAAATTAAAATGATATGATTATAAATTAGTTTCTAAATAAATTATATGTATAAGTTGTATTAATTAATAATTATATTACTAATTTATATAATTAATTATAAATATAGTTCATTAATAAAGAAACACAATTTTATTTAAAAAATTAAATAAAAATAAGTAATTAAATTATTATTATTATTTAAATTAAATAATTAAACACACTTAAATATAAATAGATATTTAGTTATAATTTATTATTTTTATTATATTTTAAAATATATCAAAAGAAATTAAAATTTTAATATTTTAATAAAATTAAGAGATAAAATTGAAATATTAAATTTTATAAAAGTTATATAGTCTTGTAATGGGTGTGAGTAGGTATAATATTATACCACTTTGAAAGTATAAATTATACCTAAAAAATATTGTACATATAAATATAAATTAACCAAACAATATTTATGACTTACTGTAGTTATATATATACACTTTATCTAAAGTGTAGTAGTACATACCAAACATAGCTCTATAAATATATGGTACTTCGAGAATACTTGATAAATTTTAACCCAGTCCCTTCAACTAGATTATTTTTTTTTTTTGTCTGTTGGTTCATTTATAACAAACAATTAATTAAGTTATGACAACCCAAATTAAAAAGTTATCCAAGAAGATAAATATAAACTATTAGACTTTTTTTTTTTTTTTTTTTTTTTTTTTTTTTAAGAGTTTATATTTATTGTAATTTCTTGATATGGGACACTACAATTTACCCAAACGCGATATCTTCGTCGCGATTCTATTAGTACACCCAGACTCTCTCGATTAGGACTCTAGATATGTCTCACGTGACACTTTGTTCACATCCTCTATGACACTTTGTTTCTACCACCGGTCGACTCTAATACTACATCTAATATCCCAAACCCGAGTACCGTTATTCGTGAATAAATAAATTACAAATATCTTCGAGCAAACTATCTAATCACCACATCCAAAACTCATTAGGTAAACTTGGGTTGTGGTTGTCCAATTGTTTGCTCGAGAGATTTATAGTCCCCGTATTTGGGACGTTATAGGTGGTATCAGATCCAACCCTGTGATAGAAACAAAATGTCATGGGGAGCACCTCTTAATTAATCTTACGGAAATAATTAGGTGTCATGTGTGTCACTTCTAGAGTCCTAACCGAGTGAGTCTTTGACTTCTAATAGGATTAGGATGAGTACGTCACGTGACTAAGTTGAGGAGATTGTGATGTCCCACATAAAAAAATCACAATAAATTTGAACTTCTTATAAGAGCGAGATTAATAGACTATAGATATTTTCATAAGTACAAATTGCGATTGGGTTGTGGTGACCTAATGGTTTGTCCGGGGTATTTGTAGTCTATATTCTCACGAGTAAGTGTACCCGTGTTCGGTGTGTTACAACCTTACATGTGATATGAGAGTCGGTCCTGTGGTAGAACAAAGTGTCACGGGGAGTACCTCTTGAATCCTATGGGAATAAAATAACACTTAGATCACTTCTAAAGTCCTAACCGGGTAAATATGGAGCTACGATTGAGATCGCGACGAGGCGTTGTGTGACTAAATTAAGGAGATTGTGATGTCCAACATCACAAAATGACAATAAATATATATTTCTCATAACAGTAAAGCTAATAAAATATAAATACCTTAATGTGTATATTTTGAATTTGGACGGTAAGGTATCAGTACGGGACAATATCACTTGAATCATATAGGAACAAGTTAACTGATCATTTCTACTTGTATACACATTCTTTCTAAAATTAACATTTCTAATCAATGTTTAATAGAAAAAAATTGTTAAAATATTTATGAATTTTAGTCTCAGGTCATATTCCTAGTTTTAATTGAAGTAAACAAAGACTTTATCGGAGCCGGTGCCGAGGTTTGGGCTGCACTAGCCCTAGTAGTAAAAGATCGATATATATTTTGTTGCCCTAGGTCTAGTTTAAAGAATTGTTAAAAAAATGCTTTTAGCAAGATTCGAACCCATAACACGATAAAAAAATTCTAATTTTTTTTATCTTAAACCACAAAGCCACAATCATTTATATTTAAATTTACAATAAATTTAATAAAATAGTTTGATATTATATATATATATAATATATATATATATATGAAGTTAAAGTAATTTTTTTTATTATAAAGAAAATATAATTGAAGTAGTTACTCTTATTTATTTTTTGTTATGTTAATTTTCTTTTGATTAACAGTTTTTTTTCACGAATACAAATCTATCTATGCATATTTTTAGTTATGTCAGGTTGAGTCACTTAATTCATCTCAATTTTAATAAACATACATTTTAAAATTACTATACCATTATTATTAATAGTTAAATTATATATTGAATTAATAAAATAATAATTAAACTAATAAATAAGAGGGGGAAAAGTTAGTTTAAGTGATTGAATACAAATTTCACTTTTGGGGGGATTTATGTTGAGTTAGAAAAATAATTGGGAAAAATAAAGTTGTTAGGGAGTAGGTTTTAGATAAAATGTTTTTAGGGAGTATGTTTTAGATAATTAATAGTTTTTAGTTTAACTTATTTATCATTAATAATTTATTCTCATTTTTTCGTCTATTTGGTTTTGTGTCTGTGACAAGTGCAACGTGGTTATTTTAGTCGTTTGGTTTGGTTTGGTTTGGTTTGGTTTGGTTTGGTTTGGTTTGATTCTATCATTATTTTATTGATCATCGGTTTTGTTGGGTGGGAGACTCACTCATATTTATAACAATGGTACAATTTTGAGTTCTTTTTATTTATTTTTTATTTTCTTATAAAATGAATTTTTGTTAAAAAATGATAATTTACTTCATTATTATTAAATTAAAAGCTTGTTTGGATGAATTTATAAAAAAAAAATGCTAACTTTTTTTGATTAATTCATATTATTTTAAAATTAATATTTTATCATCGTTACCATCACAATTACTTTTTAAAATTTTAAAATAAAAAATGAAAGTAATTTATTTTTATTTAATATAAAATATGTGATTGAACTTATTTTAAATGAGTTTTTTATAATATTTTAGACAAAAATATAAAAGTATTTTTTATCAACTTTTTCTTAACATGATTCACTTTGATTTTTTATCAAATGAAAACAAAATTATAACAAATAAGCTAATAAATTTTGTACCAAATCAAATTTTTTTTTTTTTTTTATATTTTTGATAAAAGTGTAAAAATAAATTCTAGCAAAAGAACTAATATAAAGGGGGAAAATAGGTGATTAGAAATCTTTGTCAACAAACAAACTCTAGATAGTTGAAAGTTGAAATCCAAGAATTTAGCATCATTAGATAACTTATGAGGAAAAACTTCATAATTAAGTAAAAATTGGGTGAAAAGGTGATGATCAAAAACAAGAAAGGAATAAAATAAAGGAACTAAATATAAAGGCTAAAATAATGGAAGGCAAAGGTGACAAATACATGGACCACATTTCCCAATACTATCTTTCTGACCTCTACTTTACCAATTCATCAAACCCAACCAATTTTTTACCTTTTCATCTAGTACCATTATTCCAACCCCCACATGACCTGGGTCTTGGTCGGTGCCACGTCTTTCCTTTTTAATGGTCCATCATCTTTGCAGGACAGAATCTTAGCCCTAGGTCTAGTCATTCTCCTTCTTAGGATCTGTTGAATAGTTTACAACTTATTTATATTTAGGGTTATTTATATTTAGGGACGATAAACTTAATGAAAATTTGAGTGAGGCTAAGTTCACGAATCTGACGTGATTTGTAACGTGGGAACCATGTCTTGAAAGGCTCATTTCGAGTTCCGAAAATACTAATTTCGAGACCAGATATTTTTTAAATTTTTTGTTTCGAAATGAGCGTTTCGGGACCCGAAATGAGCGTTTCAAGACATTTTTAATTTTTTTTCTTTCCTATCTACATGCGTTTCAGAACCTGAAATTAACATTTTGGGACATTTTTTATTTTATCTTTCCTACCAACGTGCATTTTAAGACTTTTTTTAAAATTTTCTTTCTCCTATCCAAATGGCATGCCACGTCGAATTCGTAGACTTATTCTGCAATTTTTGTTAAGTTTATATTTTTCTTATATTTATAGCTATATATGATTATGATATTAGCCCCATTTGATTAAGTTTATTTGCAACAATATTTTGAAATCAAACAGAGTACTCTCTCTTTCTCTCTCTTCTTGCATATTTAGTGACCCTACATTTCTTGCCACAACCAGTTGATTCTAGAACCCAAGAAAAACCATATAATTATCCTTCCTCCATTATAGGATCAAAATCAAGAACACCCATCACAGAAAATTAAAGAATGGTTAGATACTATTCAAATTCTTCTTACTATGATTACCTTCAATACCTTTCTCTCCCAATCCACCTTTGTGTCTTCCTCTCTGTTATGTTCCTGGTTTTGGGCTTCACATGGTACATCAACTATGAGTCCATGTTTGAAGATTTGATGGACCAGTTCAAGATCTTTCTCATGGTCGTTCCCATACTTCTTCTCCTTGTGGTCCACTGGCTGTCAAGTGAAGACCGGCAGTGTGTCCCGTTTTCAATATCTCTGCCGGAGAGGGAATCGCTTCACAGGGCTGGCGGGTCACCTTGGGGAGTGGCTGCCGTTCTGGTTTTTCTACTTTATATGATCTCTTATCAGTCTAAGTTACACGAAAGCTGGTTTCCTATAGCGAGCAGAAGATGAATTAATGATGATGATGATTATAGCTAGATCTGTTGGATATTAATTAGCAATTTTATTAAGGTAGATCAAGGTGGTGATGATCTACTGATCTTCGATCATGTTGTAAATGGGAAGTTGCATGTATATATATGCTTGTATCTTTCCCTTTCTTTTATTTTATCAGAAAATGTATAAATATGATCCTTTAATTAGCCTTTCTTTTCTTTTAAAAAGTTATAAAAAAAAAAATTTGATTAAAAGGGTTACGACTACATGTGCATTTATATGGTATATTGATGCATATGGAAATGATACCTATCTCTACTCTGAAATCGCAACTCGCACAGCGAAAGAAACCCCGTTGTTATACAAAAGGTCATTATACAAAAGAGAACTGACTGTTATACAAAAGGGACCCTGAGTCGGCGAAGTCTCTTTTGTATAATTGCAAGGTCCCTTTTGTATAAGGGCGAGGTCCCTTCGCTGTGCGAGTCGCGATTTCAGAGTAGAGATATGTATCATTTCTCAATAAATAATTGTTCTGGTTTGTTTGTTTACAACTTTACATACAATTGGGCTATTCATATGAACTATAACAATATTATCCTAGTTTATCATATTCAAAGATAAAATCAATATTGGGACAAAGTTCTACCAAGAGAACAAAGGAGCAGCAAATGATGGATTGAGTCTTCGACAAAACCTTTTACACTTGAGCCAATTCATGTAATATATTATTGAACCCTTTTGTTTTCTATACATTACAAAGAAGTCACTTTAGCCACCTGACAAGGCTTTACAAAGCAAAAGGAAACAAATTAAAGCATACATACACATTGCACAAAGATTGAAAAGAAAATCAATCCTGGTAGTTGGGCAATCTTGTGAGTACAGAATGTTCGGGTGTATGATCGCTTTCAAAGTCAAGGTGAACAAATGCACGTTCGACTTCGCGAAGCTTCTCTAACTTATTCTGCAATGTTTCTCCAATTGTATGTGCTTCCTTCAAGGGCAAATCTTCTGGAAGTTGAATGTCAACCTGTTATTGTATTATTATTATTATTAGCAGCCTTAACATTGAATTTTATTTATTTTTCTTAAATCATCTATAGACTTTGCAAGATTCTAGATGATTTCCCACTTACTTCTACAAAGTATAGAACACCAAAGGTATAAGCACGAACAGTGTCAACACGCTTAATTTGGGGATGTCTCAAGACGAGATATGTTAGTTTTTGTAAGACCTCTGGAGGGGCTGATTTTCCCACAAGAGATGCTGTCAAAATTAGGAAAGTCATTACAGATTGGATCATGTGTAGTGGTTGGTGTCCCCATTCCTTTCAGGTTATGTCCTCATTTTTAATCAACTACATTAACCATACTTACCTGCATTTTCAAGAACGGTTCCTGACCAGTTTATGATGGTATAAATTGCAAGCACAAGTCCTCCAACAGGGTCAATCCACCAAAACAACTTATCACCCAAAACCGCTGCCACTAACCCAACTGCATTTGTCATGACATCAAAATAGTGATCCTGGAAGGAAAGAAATTTAACATCTAAAGTAATGAAAATACTTGAACCAAAGATCTTGCTAGATAGGTATGATCCAAGTAAGTACCTTTGCATAAGCGCGGACAATATCATTTCCTGAAGTTCTGCAGTACAACCAGAGTGCAAGTTTCACAGTAGTAGCAGATAACATAATTGTGTAGAGCCATATCAGTTGATCTAAGGTCATCTTTTCAGTTGCTTTATCTTCTATTAACTGTTCTAAAGCTTGAAGTAATATCTGAAAGCCTAAACATTATACAAATTAAGGGTCATCATTAAAGAAGAAGATAAATAAATAATTAGTCATTCAAAATCTCAATATAATGTATTATACCAAGAGTGGCCATGACAGCAGCAAAGATGATAATTCCGACAGGCTGAACCCTCAATTTACCTATGGGATACTTGTAGATATTCACATTCTTCATAGATAGATGAGTCATCCAAAGTATAATACCAGCTATAAGATCAAGTAAGGAATCTAGTGTTGATGCAGCTATGGATGTGGATCCACTCTTTATTGTAACATAAATCTGCAAATATGGAAAATCAAAATCCAACCAGGTTAAAGTCTAAATCATAGAATACAGGGCCTTTGGAGAAGAAAATACTAAAACCTTAAAGGCGAGTAATATGACATTTGCATAATTTGAAATCATCATGGCCTTCTCATGCTGAGCTTGTTCTTCTTCGTTATCTTCTTCTTCCTCGTGATTAGATTCATCAACCACGGAGTCAACTTCAGCAAATGATTTCAGCACTGCAACTTGTTTTTCATAATACTCTTTCTCTCCTGTCAAATGCAATGCAGATTTTTACTTTGATCAAACAAAATAAGTCTAAGTACGTACCTTTCGATAAGCTTGTGGCCGTAGTGATATTGGAGAAATTAATAAGAGAGTCAGACTCAAGATCAACAGCAGCATGAAGCTTCTGCGGGAGTTTGGCGACAAATTCTGCCCGGAGCGAGTTCAGCGAGTTCCGGCGACCGAATCGGAATCTACCACTTCCATTACTTAGTAGTAGCGGGGATTTGGCTTCAGAGTAATTGCAATCCTCAGTTCCCATAAGCTTTAAGGATTCTACTTCTCTCGTCCATCCCTTCTGATATTCATATATATATATATATATATATATATATATATATATATATATATATATATATATATATATATGCACAAATGCACGTAACAATATAATAATAAAATCATATGTTAGAAAAAGTTGTAATGCAGCATGATAAATGCCTTATCATTTACAAATAGAAAAAGAAATATCCCAAGTTTGACAACATTTATGGAGCATGTTACATGACATCTAATAATTTACAAAAGTTAAGGTGATTTATTTGTTTGGTATGGATTCTCCACTCTAATATATATATATATATATATTCAAAGTGTCTGAATTCACGAGACAAGAGACGATAGTTAATTTGAATATATATGTGAGAGTAAATGAATATTTGAGTCGGATTATGGGTTGGGTTGACTCGCTCATAAACTTAAAACGGCTAAAAATAAAATTAAAAATGTTATATGTATGTTTCGAACTTGCAACCTAACAAAATAAATACAACTCTTTAACCAAATGTGAATGAGATCTGGTTTGTAAATGGATAATAGGTCGGTAACAATTGAAAGTGATTAAAAAATATGAATCAAATATTTGATTAACCAAAGTGTGAGGTCACAATGCAAACTTAAAACGGTTAAAAATAAGATTAAAAATATTATATGTATATTTCGAATATGCAACATAACAAAATAAATACAACCCTTTAATTAAATGTGAATGTGATGTAGTTTGTCGATAAATAATAGCAAGGCCGACCCTAGGGTAAGGCAACCAATGTACTTGCATAGGCCCCTTACTTTTATAAGGCCCCCATTTTTTTATATTTAATAATATTATATTATTAATATTATTTTTTTTTCTCTTTTTTATCCTTTAATATTAAATATATATTATAAAAACGATTTTTTTAAAAAGTCTTGTATTATAATATATTAATTATTTATATTTTAATTTATTAATTGATTTTTTTTTACTATTTTAGGAGCCCAAAAATTTAATTTGTATAGGCCCCCAAAATCTCAGGGTTTCTTACGGCCGACCCTGAATGATAGGCCGGTAACAATTAAAAGTGGTTAAAAAATATGAACCAAATATTTGATTAACCAAAGTATGAGATCACAGTGTTAAATGTCAATTGAGATTGGTGGTTTGTTTTCTTAAGGATAAGAGACGTGTTAAAATGTGATTGAGATGTAGTTTATCGAAAAATAATAAGTCGGTAACAATTGTACGTGAGATTGATGGTTGGTTTTATGAGGAATATATATATTAATGAGTGAAAAATATAGTTTAGTTAATTAGGAAAGAAATTAACTTATTTCTTATATATATATAATAATAATAATAATAATAATAATAATATTAACTTTAATAGTGAAAAGGAGAGTTTAGTTAGTCATAAAAGATATTGAAATATTTTTTATTTTAATAATAAATCTGAATAAATAAAATTCAATTTTATTTAAAATAATAATAAAAAATCAACATTAATAATATATATATATATATATATATATATATATATATATATATATATAAACCTTAATGAAAATTTCATAAATTTAAAAATAAAATTTTAATTTAAATATGTTAAAATAATAAGTATTTATTAAATATTTAAAATATATAAAATATTATGTATATAAATATTTTTTAATTGTTAGTTATATAAATTATATATGTATATATAAAATTATAAATTTAAATCAACAATTTTAAGTGATTTAGTGGTTGAAAGGTTAATGTTACATAATAGAGATCATGGTTCAAATTTTGTTAGACATAATTTTTAAATTATTAAAAAATATTGATAGTTAATATGTGAAATAAAAACATTGGTTTATCGAAGTGAAAAGATGGTTGGATGTGAATGATATTGGTTAAAATTTACGATGAAATTGGTGGGTAGGTAAATCACATTCACAAAATTAGAGGTCAATTGGGATGGATGGTTAAAATATGCGATGAAATTGGTGAGTAGGTAAATGACATTCATGATATGGAAGGAGATGGTTTGTTGATTGTTCATTAGGACGAAGTGAAAGTGTAAGGTCACAAAATTAAAGGTCAATTAAGGTGTATACAAATATGTAATGAGATGGTTGGTTAGTCGTAGTAAGTATGCCACACGATGAGATGTCGATTAAGGATTGGTGGGCCAAAGTGAAGATAAAAGAGATTGGTAATGTATCAAAGTGAAAGTTTAAGGTCACGGTATGAGATGTCTGATTAGGATTGATAAAAATGTGAAATGAGATGGGCTAGGGATTGATGGGTAAAGTGAGGGTAAAAGAAATTGATAACGATGAAGATGATTGATTTAACCGGTATGAAATTGTGTAAGGTCACACAATATGAGAAGTTAATTAGGGTGTGGATAAATATGGAATGACATGGTTAGTTATCCGAAGTGAGGATAAAAAATTTAGGTTATATATTGTAAAATATGTGAGTCACGAGATAAAAGAGGTCGGTTGGTAATTGGTGACTATAAACATGAAAATTTGACGTATCCCAATTTATAATAATATATATAATTTTAAAATAATATTTTAAATTTTTTAATTCAAAATAATCCAAAGAAGTTATAATCAAATGATGGATAATTATTGTGATAATTAAACTTTAATTAAAAATTTTAATTAAAAATTTAAAATAATTCGAGATTAAAATATTGTATTTATTTACCTAAATTAAACTAAAAAAGTTGAAATTATTTAATTATGATTTTGAATATAAATTATATATAATTTATGGTTTAAAACAATTAAATAAATACCCAAAATATCCAAAAATAAAGATAATAAACATAATTTTTATTATATTTTTAAAAATATTTTTTTGTGTAATTTTTACTAAAAAAAAATGTAAAAAAAAAAAAGTTTATATATATATATACTCGGATTTTAAAAAAGTATTATAAAGTTTAAAATGAGAATGTTGTTTTATTGGATTGTAGTGGGATGGAACAAAATAATGAAGTGGTGAATAATATGATAAGGTTACGTTTGGTATGGTAGGAAGTATAAGAATGTAGATATAGTATAATTATAGTAAATTTAAAATGTTTTTAATTAATTATTATTTATATCTACATGATTATTTAGGTATAATTTATACCTTCAATCAACTATAATTTAGTAATTATTTCTATTAGTTACAAGCCTAGATAAGCTTTAATATTTATCTTTTATATTTTAGTTTTATAAAATTATTAAAAGTTTAATTTCTTTATTATATTATAAAATATAATAATATAAAATTATAACTAAATACTTATTTATATTTAACTATGTTGAATAGTTTAATTTAAATAATAATAATATTAAATAAATATATAATTACTTATTTTATTTAATTTTTTATTCTTTATATATTTTATTTATCTCTGTAAGAGAATTTTTTTTTAATCATAAAAAATTAAATATTAAAATTTTATATATAGTTAAATATAATAATTATTTAAAAAAACTAATAATGTTAATTAAAAAATAATATTCATATATAAAATTAATTTATAAAATAAAATTGTACTTATAATTATTCATATACAAAATTAATTTATAAAGTTATTAATAAATGATATTTATAATTAATTATATAAATTAGTGATATTATTATTAATTATTACAATTTATATCTATATAATTTATTTTTAAAACTAATTTATAATTATACCATTATAATTTCAAATATTATTTTATAATATTATTATTATTAATATTATATTATACAAACAATTAATATTTTTTATATATACAAATATTTAAAATAATACATAAATTTAAAAAATAAGATAAATATTAAAAAAATTTATTAATACAAACTACCTATAAGATAAATATTAAAATAAAAATAAAAATTATATAAATATAAGAATAAAATAATCTTTTTAAATTTTGTACTAATTTCTTATATCACCAACTAAACACAAAATAATAAAATATATATAACTTATACATATTTTATACTTCATACCAAACACTAATAACCTATATAATTTATATCTCGTAATACCTCTTTACAATTTATACTTATATAACTAATAACACGTACCAAACACTGTCTAAATGCATTACTTAAATATAAAAGTATTGTTGTCGGATCAACAATATTTAAATAAATTGGAGTTTATTTAAAAAATATTAATGGGTAATCATAGAAAGTGAGTGATTATATTTTTATTTTAAATAAAAATATTTAATTAATAATATTAATATATAATAATAAAAGAATAAAATTTAAAATAAATATAAAATATTTTAGTTAATAAATTAATTAAAGTGATTGTAAAAGAAATATAACTTTTGTTTTTTATTTTTTTTAAACGCAACCAAACAAAGTCAATGTAGGTAACTCTTTCCCAATAAATTTATATTATAATATTAATATTTGTTTTAAAGTTGTATTGATTAAGATGGTCATAATATTAAATTATGCCACCATGTATTTTCACATTAAAAAAAACAGTGTTTCTCTCTTTTTTTCTTCTTTTTTTTCTAACTCTTTTCACAATCAAAACATGAACTTTAAAGCATAACACACCCAAATTTAAAACAATTTTTTATTCCTATTAATATTTTTAATATAATGTTACCAATTACAAACAAAATGTGTACATGCATTAAGAACTAAGTACAACACTATCTTATATAGTAATGTTCAAGTGAGGGAGATCAGCCTCATCGCCACCGCCTCTATTTTTCTCTTCTTCGAAGCCACCTTTTCATCGCTTCAACCTCAATGTCACCGTCTCTGTTTTCCTCTTCTTCTTTGATTCCTCCTCTTCATCAATTCAAATGATGTTTTTCCATGAGTTAGCAAAACCGTCCATTGTAAACACCCGGATGTGCGAACATCACCCGCCACGGTCTATCTGGATGCATTCTCATGTACATTGCAGATAAAGTGCAATTACAACATGTGAGAACTCTCAATCTGGAGTATACCGAATTGCCTGTATATATAAAAAAACGTTAATAGTAAAAATGAGTGAAAATTAAAATTTCTAAAATAATACTTATTAATTTTTTCTTATTAAATGATAAAATGTTATACCTCTATCATTTGATGTAGTCTCGAAAATATACTATTACGTTTCAATAATTTCTCAAAAAAAATGGACGTGTCCAGACAACTCACGAACAAACTACACCTTAAATCGAACAACGAAACCATGATATATCTAACAATAACAACGTGAAATTTGAGAATTGACTAGGGAATTAGACCCTTTGTGAAATAGGTGGAGGCAACACCTTGGGAGGCGTGCAATGCTCAATTGCTTAACCTAAACGTCTATTTATAAGTAATATTAGGGTTTTCATTCCTAATACGCGGATGATTTTAATTCGGCCCAATTCTAAGCGCATGGGCCTTGCCAACCCAAACTTTTTGAGTAAAATATTCTTTATTTGTTTTCTTGTTTTTTAACTAAAGAGATATATATATCTAGAGTATCTAATAAGTTTAAGTCCACCCATTTCTTTATTAACTATCAAATCTTTATATATATTTGTTTTTTAAAATAATAATAAGAGTAGTTAAAGATAAATTGTATAAATCTAATTCTTAACATTTAACTCTTAATTATTCATTATAGTGTGTTAATTTTTGTAATCTTCATTTTACCTAATTCACATTTTTTCTTCAAAAATTTATTATATGAAAACAAATTTCCGCTAGGTTTACTCTATTGAGTTAGAATAATATAGTATAAAATGTTAACTTATACTATGAACTCTAATTTTGTAATTTTTATTTACTTTTATGTGATCTTTTAATTATGTAATGATATTTTATTTTTTTCAATCATTCCAATGATATATCAATTTATCAATAAAAATATTAAAATATTTTTACTTTATTTTATAAATTTATATTTTAAATATAACAAATATTTATAATAATATAACAAATTAAAAACTCAAATTACATTTTTTAAAAATATAATTTAAAATTTTAAATGAAAATAGTCCTACTCGACAAACCAAATGTTTTAAGTTAGTTTTTTAATATAAAAAATATATATTCCAAGTTGAAATGAAAGAATTATGGTGTTAACTTTCAAAAACCTTTTTTTTTTAAGTAAATCATACTCAAATATCATTTCATTCTCTTCGCATCACTAAAATTATTAATAAAAATATTAAGATACATCTATTCTAAGAAAATAAATATGTTATCCATAAAAATTACAGTAGAAATTCTTTAAAAAATATTTGATAAATTAATAAATTCTCTAAAATAATAAATTTGTCTGTTCCCGACTTAAGCCAATATAAAAAATTGAAAAACTCGATAAAATAATATTTTTTTAGGAGATTCCTTTATAATTTTCGGTCCCAAGAAAATCATAAATTAATAATTCATATAAACTGAAAACATATATATTACCCTCTATTGAAATATGATTCCATAGTTGTCTGATTTCTTTTAAAGTTCAAGTCTATTTGGAGTTCATCTCTAACTTTTCTTATTGCATCCAATAGCTCATGTGTTGTATTTTTGTATTGTATCATAAAGTTGTGAAAATGTTCGATTCCATAAGTGCTTCTTTTTGCGTAATAGGCTCTAAAGACACCGTATCATTTTCGTCGTCATCCTTTGTATCGTTCTCAATGATAGTACTCACAATATCTTCTAAACTCTAAACCTCTGAACATGCTTCATTTTCATCTGGGTAGTTCATTAGATTGTCGATATCCATCTTATTACGATAGCCACATCGATTGAACATAGTCTTGAGATCTTGAGTTTCTTCATCAAAAGTGGATTCATAAAAATTTCATGCAACGTCACTAGTTGAACGAATTTTACAGTATCGGGAATAATTCACTCTTGTTTCTTTTCGAACATATATCGTCCAAGCTAGGATTGCCAAATTGACATATATCTTCCCTAGACTAGATTGTCCCACCTCATAACCTTCCAATATTTTATGGTAGAACCTTCCATGATAATGCATCTTATTATCTCAGCATCGCAAGGTTGAATATTTGATGTCATGTTGGGTGGCAAGAAGAACAATTCAACGTTTCTTAGCCCTTCAATATTTATTGAATGTGCTGGACAATTATCCACCACAAGTAGAACTCTTCTACCGTGCATAATTTGGTCAAATGAACGTACATATTCATCAAAATACACTAGTCATCCATGCTCTTATGTTAGCTCTATACTGACAATCCAAGCTATTCATGTTGATATTCTTGAAGCAACGAGGCTTTGCATATTTCCTAATATTCCATTGAGGGATTTTTTCAGAGTCATCTTCATTGCAATAAATAACAACCGTCAACCTTTCTTTATCGTGTTTTCTTCCTTCAAGTTGTTTTGTTGCAAGTGAATGATAAGCTTGTAGCCTATAAAACAGTCCGATTTTTATCCATATTGAAAACATCTTTCATATGGAATTGATCAATTTTCTCCCGAACCAATACCAATTTTTGCTCCATGTCTTGTACATCAATATAAACCCACTCTCGCCAAAATGACTTTATGCCATGATAGTGCTTGAATTTCCCAAGCCATCCTATAGAGAAGTTAAAATTTGAATCATCAGGAGGGTACACAAGTTTCATTGTATCTCTTGCCTTCTGCAAAATTAGTTCTTGATGTTGGAGAAACCACTCATAAACAACTTTCTCCATGTCAGAATATTTTGCTGGTTTGTGTCTTTTGATCTCTGCTCTTCCCTTTTCTATTTCAGCAGAGATAGTCATCTGACCGCTGTTTGATATTGTTCCTTGACTAATTTCAACAGAAATTTTCCCTCAAGCCATCTCTACAAGTTTTTTTTGTGTGAACTTGGGACCGATAATCCTAGATCCTACGACTGAGAGGTCCGACCTTGGGACCGAGCATCCCAGATCCAGGACCGAGCCCCTCCGGTCCTTCGACCGAGTACCCCGAGCTTCGATCGAGCCTCTCCGGTCTTCGACCGATGAAAACAGACCCAAGCCCTATGAATTCGGTCATAAGGCTTGCTTGGTTCCACTTTTTAAAACCCAAAATTATTTTTTTAATTTTGGGACTCTAATTCATTTTCATATAATCCCGAGAGGTATCAAAATATTTACGGGATATTTTCCAAACAAATATTTTGACTAAAGCCTCATTTAGTATTTATTTCTAAACTCTAACATCCTTTTCTGATATTTTCAGAGTTCTTTACTTAATCTTGTATTACAAGCAATCGCATGTATGCCCTTTTAATAATTTTATACAATTATTTACATAACCCGAACCTACCCTTGTTTAGGAACCCCAAACCAATAATTCGAGAAAATAAATGTTATAAATAAATCTTTTGATAGCCAGACTTTTGAAAAATCAAATCGTTTTTTAACGGGCACGAAAGACATAACGTGAAAGCTCTTTCTCGAGTATAACTAATCAACGAACCCATTATGAAACTCTAGTGCTATTGTGTTTTTACACGTACACCAAAACGATTTATTTTTAAATCTCCAAACCAAGCACCAAAGCTACATTTTTTGTACAAATCATTTTCTTAAATAATGTTTTATTTAAAAGAGATTCTTTTAGCACGTAAATCGAGGCTATATTTGTATATACCTTTGACCAACTCCGTCTGGCCTGACTTTTAATTCATAACTAAAATCCCGAGGAACCAAACAAAAGAACCGGTACCACCGGGGAAGCAAAAAACGGGCGCGTATAATGACCAAAGTGAAGAGTAAAAGAGATTGGTAATGTTGGAGATGGTTGATTTGACCGAAATGAAAGTGTAAAGTCAAATATTAGAGGTTGATTATTGGGGTGGATAAATGTGGAATGAGATGGATGATTAGCCGAATTGAGGATAAAGAATGTTAGGTTCTATACTGTAAAATATGTTAGGAGATGAGTTGTTTGACGAAGTGAAAGTAAGGTCTCGAGATGAGAGGTCGATTGTGAATTGGTGGATAAATATGTGATGAGATAAGTGAGAAGATGAATTTTTTACCGAAGTGAATAAAATGTGGAATGAAAGTGTTCTATTTTTATTGAAATATATTATTCGTGATTTATTAAAAATTTTAAACATTGAATATATATTTTAAAATTATTATAATTTTTTTAATTAATTTTTTTGTTTATATTTTTATCTGTGTGCATCGCCCGAAACCAATGGTTCATCAAAAGATATATTGAAAAATTAGAGTCGTACAAGAAGATTAAAATCTCACTCGAGGTCGAGGCATAGACAACTTTTACAAGATAATTCACTAAACCAACTCTAAATTTTTAATTCGCTCTATCTTCAAAAGAAAAAAAATCTCAAAACAACTTAAAAACTAAAAATGGAAAATTACTCTAGAAGCCATCTCTAACCGTTTAACCTCATGGTTAAACTATGTTTTTCTAAATTTTTAACGAAACGACATATGTCATCCTTGCGGTCTTTGTCGCTTTTTTCTTTAAATCCTATTAGGCAACAAATAAAAACAAGATAAATTTTAGATATTTTACCATCTAGTTTGATAAAAATAATATTTTATTCAAAAATATTCCGAATCTTAATTATTTTAAAAATAGATTGATAGAATATTGTTTCTAAACTAATTATTTATTTTATTTTCGTATAAAGAATATAAGGAGTTCATATGAGAAATTTTTAAAAACCAAATTTTTTGACTCAAAATATATTTAAAATTATAAAATCTATGATATAAAATGTGGACAATTACATTACTTTTTAAAGTTTGTAAAACAATTATATTTTAATTTTATTATATATATTTATATTTAAATTATTTTTATATCTGAATTTTATAATCTTTTTATTCATTATCAAAGGTATTTTTTTTTAAAAAAAATTAATCAAAATTAAATCTCATTCAATTCAAATAACAAATAAATATGAAAAATTAATTAGTAAATAATACAAAATAACAATGATAAAATCAAAATCAATAATGGATGATCTAAATATCAAATTGCATAAACAATTTACAAAAGCGATTTGTTGATGATTTCTCCAAAGACGAACTCATTTGAATTTTTGAACGATGACAGTTGAAGTAGAGCAAGCCGAACGAACGAATAAAACAGTGTAGGAAGAAACTCTACCAAAGATTATGAACGATAGTAAAAATTATACTTAGCCGAGAGTTGGTAAACAACACCGGAAAATATCATGTCAAGTAAAATGAACAATCTACATACATGGCCGAAATAATGAGAAATTCATATAAATAATGGGAGGATACATGTAAGAGGTCTTCCATATAAAAGATCAAATTGAGTAATTTTTTTATTAAAAAAATGAAAAATAACTACATATTCGATTATTTCGTCTCCTTTGTTGCTAAGAAGGGGACAAATACAGATTCAACAAAGGATCACCAACACAATCGGAGTGTATGAGTATCAAAAAAACCCAACAACGACCGAGAGTATTATTCGGACTATAAAAATCCAAGAAAAAAAACGAATTCGGCTAAATAGGACTCTGAACCGAACAAAATGCAATATTAACTCAAATCTGAGTGATGAAAAGAAAAAAAAGAAGAAGGCACCTTTCAATAATAAAAAAATCATCAAAGAGAAAAAAGATTAACCTTCCAACTTCTCTAGAAATTATTTGTTTAAAGTGAGATAATTTTATTCATAATATAATATAAGAAAATTATAAAAATATTTAAATACATGATTTTGTACAATAATTGTACATATGAAAAAAATATGCAATATCAATTTCCAAACCTTGTATTGATAGGTGTGTTATATAAACTGAACTGTAACATTTTAAAACTGAACTATAATCTTATAAACTGAAATATAGTATTTATAATATTTTATAAATATTCAAATATATTATAACATACAATTTGTTCATATAATTACTATCTTCGTTGAATATTATTCCCACAAGTATTATGTTAGGGATAAAATTGACCGGCTACATGGGAAAGTTGAGAAAACAAAAGTGATGTGAAGAAAAGTTGAGTCGAGACTAAATCATTCCATTGTTATTGTGTTGATATTGAATCTTCCACTATTACGGTTGTTGTCACCGAATTTTTCTAATACAAAAAGTAATTTTCCTTAAACGTAGTATTTATAACACTTTACATATATCTAAATAACATCAAAACGCAGTTGAACATTACAACACATTACAGTTTAGTTTTTAAAAAACGTTAAAATTCACTTTAAAACACACTACAATTCAATTTAAATAATATTGCATTTCAGTTTATATATAAGACATTACAGTTCAGTTTAAATGACATTACATTCTTTTTACTATTTAACATTTGAGGAATGATAGGGAGAACAAGTCTGAAATCGCGACTCGAACAACGAGGGTTATAAGGGATCTGACTGTTAGACAAAAGAGACTTCGCTGCCTAAGTGTCCCCTTTGTATAACAACGAGATCCCTTTTGTATAATAGGCATGTCCCTTTTGTATAACAGTGAAGTTCCTTCGCTGTGCGAGTCAATAATTTTTAGTCGTGATATGTATAATTTCTCTTCACAATTCTCTTTATTGTCTAACAACATTTAACATTTCTAACATGTACATTATTCAAACTATGTCATCATCAGGATAAACAAGATTTTGCTTATCCAATAGAGTTTATAATGAAAGCATAATAGGAAAAAAATACTTTATAGATCAGAAAATACTCCATTGAACACGCAGAATCAACTTTTCTTAGGTTGAAGAACAGAGAAGGTCAAACAAAACATAAAACCCCGAATGGAGATTGAAGATCAGAAACCGCAGGCGACATAAATGACTAGGGTTTGAATGATTGGACTTGTAATTAGGGGTGAGCATAATATGGGTTTACCCAAACCCAACCCTAACCCAAACCCAAAATATTAATTTGGGTTGGTTAATATGGGTTAGGTTAAGTATGGGTTGGGTTGAGTATGGGTTGAGTATAATTTGGGTTGGGTTAGGGTTACCCAAATTACCCAAATTATATAAATTTAGTTTAATTCTCTATTATTAATTCAATATAAACTAATCATCTTCCAACTTTAAGTCGAACACGTTTTTAACATGTTTAACATATTTTTCATACGTTTAACACGTTTTGCACACATCTAACACGTTTTTAATATTTTTAACACGTTTCACTTATAACATGTTTTTCACACGTTTAACACGTTTTCCACACGTTTAACACGTTTTTCACACGTTTAACACGTTTTTCATACGTTTAACACGTTTTTCACACGTTTTCACATTTTTTACACGTTTTCACGTTTTTGACACGTTTAACAGGTTTTCACGTTTTTGACACGTTTTTGACATGTTTAACACATTTTCACACTAATAACACGTTTTTGTCACGTTGAACACGTTTTTGATATGTTTAATACGTTTAACGCGTTTTTGACAAGTTTAACACGTTTTTTACGTTTTTGACACGTTTAACACGTTTTTAACAAAACTAACACGTTTTTTATAAGTTTAACACGATTTTCACATTTTTGGCACGTTTAACACGTTTTAAACATCTTTAACACGTTTTTGAATAGTTTAACACGATTTTCACGTTTTTGGCACGTTTAACACGTTTTTGACATTTTAACACGTTTTTGATATGTTTAACATGTTTTTCACACGTTTAACACGTTTTTAATATTTTTATCACGTTTTCACACTTAAAACATGTTTTTCACACGTTTAATACGTTTCTACATTTTTGGCACGTTTAACAAGTTTTTGACATGTTTAACACATTTTCATAGTAATAACACGTTTTTGTCACGTTTAACACGTTTTTGACATGTTTAATACGTTTAACGCGTTTTTGACAAATCTAACACATTATTTTACGTTTTTGGCACGTTTAACACGTTTTTAACATAACTAACACGTTAACACGTTTTTGATAATTTTAACACGGTTTTCACGTTTTTGGCACGTTTAACACGTTTTTAACATTCTAACACGTTTTTGATATATTTAACACGTTTTCACACATTTTTCACACGTTTAACACGTGTTTCACACATTTAATATGTTTTTCACGTTTTTGGCATGTTAAACACATTTTGACATATTTGACACGTTTTTCACACATTAACACATTTTTCACATTTTGGTACGTTTAATACGTTTTTGACATGTTTAATATGTTTTTTTACGTTTTTTACATTCTTAACACGTTTAACATGTTTGTAACATGTTTAATACATTTGTAACATGTTTAACACGTTTTTCACGTTTTTGGCACGTTTAACACGTTTTTGACATTTTAACACGTTTTACCCATTTAACATATTTTTGATATGTTTAACATATTTTTTTGCACGTTAACGCGTTTTGATAAGTTTTAACACGTTTTTGTCACGTTTAACACGTTTTTGGCATTTTTGACACGTTTAATATATTTTTCACACGTTTCACATTAAACGTGTGAAAACGTATTAAACGTGTTAAAACTTTGAAAAACATGTTAAACGTGTCAAAAACGTGTTAAACATATCAAAATGTGTCAAAAACGAGGAAAACGTGTTAAACGTGCCAAAAACGTGAAAACATGTGAAAACATGTTAAACATATTACAAACGTGTTAAACATGTTAGAAACGTGTTACAAACGTGTTAAACGTGTTAATAATGTGAAAAACGTGAAAAACATGTTAAACATGTCAAAACGTGTTAAACGTGCCAAAAACGTGAAAAATGTGTCAAAATGTGTTAAATCTGTCGTAATCGTGAAAAATGTGTCAAACGTGTTAAAAACGTGTTAAAACTGTCAAAACATGAAAATAGTGTTCAACGTGTCAAATGTGTTAAACATGTTGGATGTGTGAAAATCGTATTAAATGTGTCGAAAACGTATTAAACGTGTCGAAAACGTGAAAAACGTGTCAAAAACATGTTAAAGTCTCAAAACGTGGAAAACGTGTTAAACGTGCCAAAATTGTGAAAACGTGTGAAACGTGTCAATAATGTGAACAACGTATTAAATGTGTCGAAAACGTATTAAACGTGTCGAAAACGTGAAAAAACGTGTCAAAAACATGTTAAACGTCTCAAAACGTGGAAAATGTGTTAAACGTGTCAAAACGTGTTAAACGTGTCAAAACGTGTTAAACGTGTCAAAACGTGTTAAACGTGCCAAAAATATGAAAAACGTGTGAAACGTGTCAATAATGTGAAAAATGTATTAAACGTGTCGAAACGTGTTAAACGTGTCAAAACGTGTCAAAAATGTGGAAAACGTGTTAAACGTGTCAAAACGTACCAAAAACGTGTGAAACGTGTCAAAAATGTGAAAAATATGTTAAACGTGTCAAAACGTGTTAAACGTGGTAAAACGTGTTAAACGTGTCAAATTGTGTGAAACGTGTCGAAAACGTGAAAAAATGTGTTAAAAACGTGTCAAACGTGTTAAAAATGTGTTAAACATGCCAAAAACATGAAAAACGTGTTCAACGTGTCAAAAATGTGTTAACCGTGCCAAAAACGTGTTAAACGTGTTAAATGTGTGAAAAACGTATTAAAAATGTCAAAAACGTGAAAAACGTGTTAAACGAATAAAAATGTGTTAAATGAGTCAAATACATGTTAAATAAAAAAATAAAAATAAAATAATTTGGGTTATCCAACCCATACTCAACTCAACCCATACCCAACCCATATTAGTAAATAATATGGGTTGAATTATGGGTTGGGTAAAATTAATTTGGGTTAAATATGGGTTGGGTAATACGGGTTGGGTTTACCCGTTTGCTCACCCCTACTTGTAATGAGTTTTGAAGAGAGAGAAAGCGGAAGGGAGGAAGGGGAGGAGAGGAAGAGAAAAACGCCCAGTTTTTGTAAAAGAAATTAATTTTTTTTTTTCATGTGCCACATGGAGAGTAATTATATCATATTATTATTCATTGTATTAGGGTTCAAATCATTACCTAAACATGTACCATTATGTTTAGTAAATTCAAAAAGACTAATTTTGAAAGTGATCATAAATATGCAGATAAAAGTGGTAATACCATTATGATTAGTGAGATCTTAACGAATTTAGGTGCACTTGGAAGTTCATTTGACTCCAGTACTGCTTATCAAAATTGGTTGATTCCTTTTCCTTCTTTCTTTCAAGGTTTACCGGTTTAACCTATTTTTGTGCTTTGTGAACGAACTATATGTAATTTACCATATATGTTTGATTTATTAAAGAAATACCTAATAAATACTAAGCTAATTTAATATAATATCTATCATAAACATGGACATTTAGATCACATAAAATTTACAATTAGCCATTTAGAAAAAGAGTGGAACAAACAAACACAAGAATGTTTCTAAACTAGATCAAACACCACAAACTGAAAAGCTAAAGAATCAGAGCATTTGGTCTCCATTTCACACCTTTGCATCAGGAAATAAGAAGATAAATAGATGGTTACAAACAGCCAGTTTATCTCCCGATTAGATTCATTATTTCTTTGTTTTCGTCAACAGACAGAAACATATTGTATGGTTAAATTGCACAGATTCTTACAGCAGCTTCAAAGTGGCAAACGAGTTGGCTAGCTTCATTGCTTCCTCCAAGTTAGATATTTCAGATCCCTACAACCATATTATCGAATTAGATTGGAAAATCAAGACACAGAAGAGTGAAGCATTTAGATGCCGAATCTATTATAACATTTAACATTAAGATATATGCTGGTTTCTTTGCCTAGAATATTCTTTTTGGGTGTTTGTCCCACATAAGAAGTGAGCAAGAAAAAATGTATTGACCTGGCCCTATAAATAAAGGGCTTGGGTGTTAGTTTTCTCTTAAACTATTTTGAGTATCTGTAATCCGTGTTAAGGATTATATTGGAATATTTTTCAGTGCCTCTGCCCGTGGATTAGTCAGCACTTTTGTTGGATACCACGTTAAATCGGGTGTCGCTTTCATTCTGTCTTTTACTATTATTATTATCATTGTTCTCGAATCCGTTATAACAAATTGGTATCAGAGCAGGGTTGTTTAGATTTGCTCATGCAAGAACGATGGTTGGAGATAAAAGTTTGAAAGCCGACAAGTTTACTAGAAGGAATAGTTTCAGTCTGTGGCAGATCAAGGTCCGGGCATTGTTGAAACAACACGGCCTATGGGCTCCCTTGATGAAGCCTGCACCTGTCCCACCACCTGCTGATATGGAGTCTTTGGAAGAAAAGGCACACTCAACATTGCTCTGGCAGACGATATCATTACTGAGGTGGTTGAGGAGGAAACCGCTGCGGGTTTGTGGTCTAAGCTGGAGACTTTATACATGAAGAAGAGCTTAACCAACAAGTTGTTTTTGAAGCAATGTCTGTTCAGTCTGCGTATGCAGGAAGGTACACCTCTTAGAGACCATCTAGATCAATTAAATGCAATATTATTAGATCTGCATAATATTGATATTAAGATAGATGATGAGGATGCTTTCTTAATTCTGTTAGTTTCTTTACCAATATCATATGAAAACTTTAGGGAGTTTTTCATTAGCGGTAAAGATTCATTGGCTCTAGAAGAAGTTAAATTTGCCCTTCACAGTATAGAATTGCGACATAGCTGCAGTGACACTGTTTCAGATAGTCAGGCTGTTGGGCTAGTTGCAAACAACCATCAGAGATATGGTAAACCGGGAAAAAAGAAATTCCCCAACAAACTAGTCAGTAGGGGTTTGAAACCAACAGATGTGTGCAATTAATGTAAGAAAAAGGGACATTGGAAAAATGAATGTCCAAAGAAGAGACAAAGTCAACATGAGAAGGCACCAGATACTGTTGCAGTTGCTGAAGATGGTACAAACTCCGAAGAGGATATTGCCTTAGTTGCTGATGGTCACACACATTACACTGGTGTGTGGGTTCTGGATTCTGGAGCATCTTACCATATTTGTCCTAGGAGGGAATGGTTTTCAACCTATGAGCAGGTGGATGGTGGAAATATTTGTATGGCCAATAGCTCTACCTGCAAGGTGGTTGGGATGGGCTCGATCAATATTAGGACTCATGATGGAAAATTCCGTACACTGAACAAAGTTAGACATGTTCCACACATGACGAAGAATCTGATATCTCTAAGTCTTTTGGACAAGAAGGGGTTTAGTTTCAAAGGTGAAAGTGGAGCTTTACATGTTTACAAGGGTTCAGGTGTGATTCTAAAAGGTGTGAAGCGGGGCACTTTGTATTTTCTACAAGGTACTACGATATCTGATTCTGCTGCTGTTGCTTCCTCCGAGATTGACCAAGGAGACATGACGAAGTTGTGGCACATGAGGCTTGGGCATATAAATGAGAGGGGGATGCAAATTCTGGCTAAAGATGATCTTCTGTGTGGGCATAAGATAAAGGATCTTGGGTTTTGTGAACATTGTATTTTTGGGAAACTACATCGCAGCAAGTTCCCCAAAGCGATTCACAGAACAAAATGCACACTTGATTACATCCACTCTGATTGTTGAAGGCCGTCACGTGTAGAGTCTTTGGGTGGTCACATGTATTTTCTGTCGTTGATTGATGATTATTCAAGGATGGCCTGGATATTCATAATGAAGCATAAGAGTGATGCTTTCAAGAACTTAAGCAGTGGAAGGCATTAGTGGAGAATCAAACTGGGAAGAAGGTCAAGAGGTTACGAACTGATAATGGTTTAGAATTCTGTTGGTCTGAGTTTAATGAGTTTTGCAAGACTGAGTGGATTGCCAGACATCATACGGTTAAGAATACACCTCAACAGAATGGTGTACCAGAACGTATGAATCAGACACTACTGGAGAGAGCTCGGTGTATGCTCTCAAATGTTGGGTTAACAAGAATGTTTTGGGCTGAAGTAGTTAACACAACATGCTATTTGATTAATCGTGGACCTCACACAGGTATAAATCTGAAAACTCCTTATGAACTGTGGTCTGAGAAGTTTGCTGATTACTCTATTTTGAGAACTTTTGGTTGCACGATCTACTATCATGTCAATGAGGGGAGGTTGGAGCCAAGAGCAAAGAAGGGAGTATTTGTAGGCTATGGGAATGGTGTGAAATGATATAGGATCTGGTCCCCTTCTAAGAGGAGGGTTATTCTGAGTAGGAATGTTGTCTTTGATGAAAATTTCATGCTTAACCCAACTGTGAAGTTCACCATTCCGGTAGATTGTGGTGTCGAGAAACAGGTGGAGCAGGAAAAGACTCAGGCTAGTTGTGAAGCAGAGGAGAGTTTTTCTCAACCACTTTCAGCGGCAGATTTTTCAGTTGCTCCATCATCATCTGTAGAACATCAAAATCTAGCTCTTAATTGCCCTAGAAGAGTTAATTTTGGTGTACCTCTTATAATGTATGGCTATGAGGACATGGTTGCTTATTCTTTACAGGTTGCAGAGGAAGTGGATCCTCATGAGCCATCCACCTACAAGGAAGCTGTTGCGGGTACTGAGTCTGTCCAATGGCTTGCTTCCATGGGAGATGAGATGACGTCACTTCAAAAGAATCAGACTTGGAAATTAGCTAGAAGACCACCAGGGAGAAATGTTGTCACTTGTAAATGGTTGTTCAAGAAGAAGAAAGGGTTGTCACCAGCTGAGGGGGTCAAGTATAAAGCTATGTTAGTTACTAGAGGGTTCAGTCAGAAAGAGGGAGTGGACTATAATGAGATATTCTCACCAGTATTCAGACATACTTCCATCAGGATGCTACTTGCTTTAGTTGCACATCATGACCTGGAACTCGAACAACTAGATGTGAAGACAACTTTCTTACATGGAGAGTTGGAAGAAGAGATATACATGACTCAGCCAGATGGCTTTCAGGAACCTGGAAAAGAGGAATATGTTTGCAAGTTGAAGAAGTCCTTATATGGACTGAAACAGTCTCTGAGGCAGTGGTATAAGCGGTTCGATAGCTACATGTTTAAGATTGGCTATTCAAGGAGTCCGTATGACAATTGTGCCTACTACAACAAGCTCAAAGATGGTTCCTTCACCTATTTGGTATTGTATGTAGATGATATGTTGCTAGCTGCTGAGAAGAAGTCTGGCATTCAAAAGTTGAAGGGACTACTTAGTATAAAATTCGAAATGAAGGACTTAGGTGCTATTAAGAAAAAATTCTGGGAATGGAGATCTACAGAGATAGAAGTCATAAGAAGTTATTCTTGTCATAGAAGGGATATATTCAGAAAGTTCTATCGAGGTTTGGAATGGCTACTGCTAAGCCCATTGATACTCCTAGTGCTTCAAATGCACATTTGTCTGTAGTATTTGCACTTAAATCATCTCAGGAGAAGGAATACATGTCACATGTTCCTTATGCTAGTGTAGTGGGAAGCTTGATGTATGCTATGGTCTGCACTAGACCGGATCTTGCACATGCTGTTAGTGTTGTCAGTAGGTTCATGGGAGGGTCATGGGAGACCCTGGTAAGGAACACTAGCAAGCAGTGAAGAGGATTTTCCACTATCTTAGGGTACATCTGATATTGGTCTCAGTTATGGTGGTGATAGTCAGTGTCTAGTATTAGTATCTGGTTACTCAGATTTTGACTATGCTGAAGATGTAGACAGTAGAAGATCGATGACCGGTTATGTATTCACGCTTGGTGGTTCTGTTGTGAGTTAGAAGCTACTCTGCAGCCGACAATAACTTTGTCTACTACAGAGGCAGAATATATGGATTTTGACAGAAGCTGCTAAAAAGGGAATCTGGTTGAAAGAATTGGTTAGTGACTTGGATCTACACCACGATCAGGCTTCAGTGTACTGCGACAGTTTGAGTGCAATATGCTTAACCAAAGATCAAGTTCACAATGAAAGAACAAAACACATTGATGTGAGGTACCATTTTCTGAGAAGTGAAAAGAGGATCAAGGTAAACAAAGTGGGGACTGCAGACAACCCAGCTGATATGTTTACCAAGCCGATTCCGTAGAGCAAGTTTCAACACTGTTTGAACTTGATCAATGTTAAAAGCTGTTGATTGTCCTTGGAGGGGCAATGTCTGAGACAGAGCAGGTCACATCTGGGCATTCAGTGTAATGCATCTGTTTTGTTCATCTGGGCATTCAGTGTAATGCATCTGTTTTGTTTATTTGGGCATTCAGTATAATGCATCTGGCACATCTGGTATTTAAAGTACATATGGTGCATCTGGCTATCTGGGAAAATATTCAAGTCAAGGTGGAGATTTGTTGGTTTCTTTGCCTAGAATATTCTTTTTGGTGTTTGTCCCACATAGGAAGTGAGTAAGAAAAAATGTCTTGACTTGACCCTATAAATAAAGAGCTTGGGTGTTAGTTTTCTCTTGAACTATTTTGAATATATGTAATCCGTGTTAACGATTATAGTGGAATATTTTTCAGTGCCTCTGCCCGTGGATTAGTCAGCACTTTTGCTGGATACCACGTTAAATCGGGTGTTGCTTTCATTCTGTCTTTTACTATTATTATTATTATTATTGTCTCGCATCCGTTATAACAATATAAGTGATAAACAAGGTTTAAGAAAATGTCCCATGAATAATATATAGCCATATATACCTGGCCTTGAGCAAGACCCCCTTTACCTCCACCGCCTTTCCCTTTGAGAGGCTTCAGTGCTTCCTCTAACCATTCGACCACCTTCAGATTTTTCCATATATCTACTTCTTCAGGTACTCCTGCACATACTAGTGCCTTGTTTGAACTTACCACTGTGCTGAAAACCATAACTGCAATATTCTGTCCATTTTTATGCAGAGTCAGGGAACACATATAGGAATAACAAAATAATAATAATTTAGAGACAGAGTTTAAAGGTGGCGATGAACCTTTTCCATGCATTTGAAAACAGCTTCACGCAAAGCAGTTGTGTCGTATCCAACATCAACGTACGATATGCAGAAAGATTTTCCTTCAGAAGCAGCAGCTTCTGCTGTCTCAGCAGCTGCTTTAATGGCCTTTTGTATGTTTTCTTCAGCAATCTTCTTCTTAGCTTTTATCACTTGACTCTGTTGAAAGAGTGAAAGCTAAGAATCAATAGATCCTTATATACTAATTGAGTTTTTGCATGAGCATTAAGAGAAATCAAAATGTGGGTTCTTTATGAAGTAATACAAGACCTGAAGCACAGAGAGTTTGGACTTGAGATCAGCTTTCCTGGCAGCGGGAATAGTTGCTGATTCCACTAGATGATTTAGAGAAGTTACATTCTGGAGAAGCATGAATCAGCACAAATCACACTATAATCTGGATCATGATCCAAAAAATAACCTAATTATGATTCATAAAAAAAGCGTGGGAAAAAAATTCACTTTCGAGTTTAACTTTTGGCAATTTTATAATGAGATCGTGATTGTGACAAAATACTCGTTTCTAAATAGGCTCAATAAAACAAAAGCAAACCTGCTCTAACAAGCTTCCTTCACTCTTTGATGCCTCAACTACTTCCCGCTCAAGTGAAACCGCCAAGTCAATGGCCTTGAAAGCTGGATATGTTGTAACAGCAGTTACTCTACGAATGCCTTTAGCAATGCCCTCCTCAGACAAAAGAGCGAAAGCTTTGGCCTCTCTAGTATTTGAAATATGGGTCCCTAGAAAACAAGAAAACAACATTAAGTATCTTATGAGAGGACATATACAAGGTTCCCATAGTTATAAGGAAAATACCTCCGCAAAGCTCTGCAGATATTGAAGTCCACTCATTACTTTCTGGATTAGCCAGTATATCTTCCACCTTTTTACCAATAGCTACGATCCTTACTGGATCAGGATAGATCTATGTTCAAAAAAATGACAGCTTGCAGTCAAATTAAAGCAAAATAATCTCCTCTAGAGTCTAGATGAATATGAAAAGACAACAAGGAAGTGTAGGAATTTATGCAGCTTACTTCTCCAAACACAGCTCGTAAACCATTTATACGCTTAGCATCAGCTAATGATGCCTCCTTGGAAGATACGTCCATTTCAGCCTTAATTTGTTCATTAACAATTGCCTCTATCTTCCTCAATTCATCTGGTTTAACAGGCTTGCCTGTCCAAATTAATTAGTTAAAAAAGATGCCAATAGGATCAGGTCACTTATGAAAGTGCCATCTTTTGTAGCTAAGAGTTATTTCAGTACATCTTTTCCGGGATCAACTATGATTCTAGGGGAAGGAAACAAACTTGAGTTTATCTCACCCATGATGTCTTAATTGTGGGACTGGGACCATACTCTTGGATGTTTTTTTTCCTTTTTTTGTTTTGTTTTTAGAGATGAATTTTTTAATGAAATTTTCATTTAAGAAAAAAGAGTTATTTCAGTACAAGGGCTTACCATGGGAAAAATCAAATCTTAATTTCTCAGGAAGAACAATTGAGCCTTTCTGGTCAACATGATTTCCAAGTACTTCCTGCATTCAGGTTGAGAGGTTCTTAGATCATCAAATCAAC
The DNA here is from genome assembly GCF_907164915.1 of Impatiens glandulifera. Lineage (NCBI taxonomy): Eukaryota > Viridiplantae > Streptophyta > Magnoliopsida > Ericales > Balsaminaceae > Impatiens > Impatiens glandulifera. The sequence goes on along the minus strand of NC_061862.1, from coordinate 28,900,269 downwards.
AGCAAAAGGAAAAACGAAGGGGAAATGAGAAAAGATGAAGAACCTATTACCCTGAGAGCAAAGTTCAACATATGCGTACATGTATGATTAGGAGCTATAAGTTTACGCCTGTCATAATCAACCTGCTCAATGCAGATAGAAAGAAACAATGTTTAAACTAGAGTGCAAGTCCAGGAAAAGGCTAGTGGTGAATGGAATTAAGATCTTACTTTACAAATAACTTTATCACCAACAGCCAGTTTGCCAGTTTCCCCAGTAAAGAAACCAATGTGAACAACAAAGCCTCCATAAATTTGTACATTAGAAATTTGAAATGAACCGAAAGGGCCTTCAAGCAATCCACTATCATATATCTGTCAGAGATAAAACGTATTAGTTGTTTCTTATTTCTTAATCATATCTATTGATATGATATGTTTCTCTTTTTCCTTCAGGTTTTGATTAAGGTTTGAAAACCTTAAATTCTGAATTCTGATTTGAAGCACTAGAAAAAACTATATATTTTAATACCTGACCGCCTTGTTCAGCATAGAAGCTTGTAGTCTCAAGTACAATGCCAACTTCAGAGTTGCAATTTGTGCTTTCCACGAATTCTCTTCCCGTATAAATAGCTTTCACCGTGCTGTGGTGATCCTGATTTAACAGAAAAGTTTGCATGAAATCAGCCAGCAATTGTAGTAAAATATCATCACATTCACACCAAAACATGCTATGATTTTGTATTTTAAAAAATGCACATATTCACACATATACATGTTTATATTGATTTGATTTACACGTAAAACATGTTTCATTTATTAATGCATAAAAAAATCAAAATTTGAGCTTCTAAGAGAGCATTGATAAGTCCTATTATGTATTAATAGAAGATTATGCTGTTTATATACTAGATCAGTACGTAACATAATCCTAATATAACCTCGTACCACACTTTGACTATCTCTCGTCAATAAAATAAACTATTTTTTCAATAAAATTGTTAACTTTTCCCACTTAATTTCTCTTTAAAAAGAAAAAGGGCTTTACAACTTATATACCTAAATTAAGAAAGGTAGTATTTGTACAAGTAAAAGAATTTATAGTCATATAACACTGCTTTAGTAGCATAGAGCTGAGACAGGGATCACCTGAAACCATGCAAACTTGAAGTTATCATTGGTTGGGGGAACCCCCTTTTTATGTAAAGAAGAGATACCATCCACATCTATTAGGAAAGTACCTCCAGCTTGCTGTTATCAAGAAACAAATAAATGGCTTGGCATAAGCTTCTTTCAAATTATTTTGGATATTCTGCGTAATTTAAGCACAGCTTCCAATGGAGTTACCCACAAAAGCAGAAAAGAAATCAGGACACCCTCACCTTGTTAAGGGCATTTCTTGACCTTTCTTTTGCTTCATTCATAGCAATGTCAAAGCCTTCAATATCAACTTCCAAGCCTCTTTCTTCCGCCATCAACTGGAAGGGATATGATTGAAGGTAAGAATAATCCAATGAAATTATGCAATAAAAGTAGAACAATACATTACTTTCTATACCTGAGTTAAATCTAGAGGAAACCCATATGTATCCCACAAGACAAAAGCAACCTGTAAAAACATTACTTACAAGTTTTACAAAAGTTGATCTTCCATCGAAATGGAGAAAATTACAATATTTATTTATTTCTGAAATATACATATAATTGTTATTTGAGAAATGTTCTTCATTAATAAACATACCACAATTAGACAAAAGCTTCACAATGCCACCAAAAGGAAACACTTTTATTACTATATCTAGAAGCGTCTTGGAAACTAAACTAAGTGAGAGACATACAACATTTTTTTGTGTTTCTGTATCTGAATACAAAAGCATAAATAAATCGTTTTTCCAAATGGGGCCATAATGTACTCACAAGCAACATTATGGGGCTGGGAGAAGAAGAGAGTTCAAAAACTTGCCTGTCCACTTAATTTTTTTCCTTGTAGTTCTTGTGCCACCCGCTTAAATTTCTCAATGCCCTGAAAATAAGAGACCAATATATTAGCACATTTTTTGCAAAGGCCAACATAGTATTGCACAACACATTTATGTGGAATTTCCAAAGAAGTAACAGACATTAGTCGAGGACTTCTTCAAACAACAGAATTTATGGCCACGAAATTCAGGATTTGTCTACCACTGAGCTATGAGTCTCTCCTAAGTATATGAGGTATCTACAGAACTGCATAATTGTCAAACGATCTAACTATTAAGAAATTATGGAAGACAGAGTGAATAATATGGTACTAAGCAACATGGACATGACATGAACTTTGACCAGACTGAAGACTTTTTGCAGTTCAGTGTTAAAATTAGATCTTGAGGACAGGAACAGCTAAAATAAACTCTATTGGAAAATAATGGACAGAAAATAATGTATTAATTTATGTAGCCTGGTTCAAACTTTACATGCTTGTCCAAGGTAGAGTTCTATGTCATGAATCTAGTTCTATGCAAAAACAATGTACCTGCAGGGAATAACTCAACCAAATTGATGATAAAACAACATAAAGCATATACATTTATATTCTTTATGAAAGGATGAAATCATTTCATTAAACCAAGTTAGTAAGTTGTACGAAGAAGAGTAAACTCCTACAAAATTATATTAGAACAAACCAGGAATCTACAATATTATTTTGTCCTAAAGTTGCTCATGGAATTTACAAGATTATTTTAGCCCCCAACCCTTAAAAGTAGGAAGCAATTCCTAATCCCAACAAATGCATTTGATCAGAACTAAGCTTCCTGTAAGAATGTCAATATTTCGTCCACAAACCTTATTTAAAAACACTATCCTTACAATAAAAGAACATGTTATCAAGGTTTTAGATGAAATTTGTAACTACAGAAGAGAGGTCACATGTCATGATATTCAAGCTTACGTTAAGCAATGTTTTCCCAAAACTAGCTTCCTCCTCTGCAATTGTCTCTGTGATGTGCACTTCATGTTGTTTGAGCTCTGGGAAAGTCTCACCCATTACTTGCACCACAACACTTACAAGCCTGTTTCCCACAAAATAGTGAATTTCTAATAACCAAAATATTCATAAAAAATAATGTATTTTAGATATAGACATATAATAGCACCTTATAGACAGAGTAATATGCATGCAGAGTATTAACCGAGCTGAGAAGTGCAGAGATACAAAAATATATTTATAGGTATTGCAGTCTTACCCATTGAAAAAACCCGGTTTTGCTTTCAAAACTTCAGTGCCATAGCGTACTGCTCGACGAAGAATACGTCTGAGCACATAATCACGTCCCTCATTACCTGCACATGTAAAGCACTGATGAATCGGAAAAAGGTGTTCCAAATAGTTATTCAGCCAAACGAGGAAATAATGGATGACAGTTATCCCAGACAGAACAATGAGTTGAAAAAAGATAAATTAAGTTAACAAGAAACACTACTTCCATTGAACAACCACAAAAACACTGCTTCCACAACACCACTATTAGAACTTAATTAGGGACTTTGATTCACATAATTACACATCTTAAAGAGGATCATGGAAACTGCTACATGTTCAGTGTTTAAGTGCACAGTGTAATCTAAATCACAAACTTGCCTACAGTATCAAACATATGTCACAAATGTTCAGCTGAATCACAACAATTTGTGACAGAAAAAAAAATCCTAACATTTGTTTAAACTATAGGGCTGTACAAAGTCAAAATTTGAAGCTTAGTTGAGGCCAAAGTCAAATTTCATATCCCATTTAACATTTTTCCTCAAAAAAATAACGAATTTATGATGACTATTAACGGCCATCTTAACAGTTCACAAACATTGGGCTAATTTGTTCCTTTTTTTTGTGTGCCAACTTTTAGATTATATTGTATCTTTAGTCAAAGCTCGGGAACTAATTTTTCTTTTTTCCTGAGATCAAATTGAAGAGCAGAAGATTCAAGGACCAAAAGAAAAAAAAAGAAAAAGAAAAAAGAATTCACCAACTATTCTCTTTCCTAGTTTGTACAGCTATTGAGAGAACAAAAATAGAAAACCAGGACTAAAGATTAAATAACTAGGTCATTATGGCATAAAAAAAATGTCAGTACTCCACCTGGGCAAGAACCATCTGCTATTGCAAAGGAAAGAGTCCTAATGTGGTCTGCAACAACTCTATAAGCCATATCAACTTTGTCTGTATCATCTGACCCAACTTTCCCATAGTATGGACGAGCACCAGATGCCTACCAGATTCACAACAGCTGATAAGCCAAATCGAACTAAAGAAGATAATGACTACAACAATATTTCTAAAATGAACAAATATTTGTAACAAATAGTTAGCTTTTCTACTCCAGCTATATATTCTACCAACTATATCACATTACCAGTATTTAAATTGTTAACGAGTAAATTATTCACGGTCTTATATTGGACATGAAATGGTGAGGATCAAACTGAGGGAGAATATCTTGGTTAATTCTCCATCCCAGAACAAATAACTCAAAATAATAACAGTAATGATAAACACCGCTGAAGACTGTAGATTCTGTTATTTTGATTCAAACCCATAACTAAGCCACAAGAATTGTTCTAGCATCATTACAAAAATAGCAAAAAAATGTATTGTTTTGCAGCATTCTGACAAAGTTATTGCCCGATTATATGTTTTACGGTCAAGTTGCAAAATTAAACACGCATAAATAGCAAGAAACAACTCATAAGTGCAATTACCAATAAATGAGCCTGACATCTAATCCAATCATTAAAATTTTCCTAGTATATATATATCATTTTCTTTTCCCATACCTCAACTAATCAAACTTTTCCCAGCATATATTACTATTAAAATCTTAAACAACATAAACTTCAGAATATTTACAATACTGGTAATGAATCGTGAAAACAAAATAATATGACTATAATGTCTACAACTTTACAATAATTTTACCTGTTGGATGGCATCAAAGATTGGTACAAACACGTCTGTGTCATAATTGCTCAGCTTGTTCTGGAGGATAGAAGTTAATCTTTCAAAGCCCATTCCAGTATCTACATGCTTTGCAGGGAGAGATTTAAGTGAACCATCTGCTTCCCGATTGAACTGCAATTAAACATATTAATGTATAACATATGCAAAAGTAACGATAAGGGAAACTCTGCACCAGAAATAAACGAAGAAAGTTACCAAAAGTGAGAATTAGTATTAAGATATAGTATATTATATCTAGAGTACATGTTTAATATTTTAGTAATGTTACTCTTACTGTATCAAGAATATGATATCTTAATACCATAAGATGAGCTAATACAGATCACTACAAAACAAGAATTCCTTCCACATGTCAGCAACAGAATTTTTAGCTGTGTAATCAATTTCTTCAAGATATATTAACAATCAGGCAAATTACAATAACAAGGATCAAGGAATATACACTTTTACACATACCTGAATAAAGACAATGTTCCATATCTCAATACATGTAGGATCATCATTATTAACCAGTGAAGCAGCATCACGATCCCCTAGTCTGTCAAAATGTATTTCCGTGCAGGGTCCGCAGGGTCCAGTATCACCCATCTCCCAAAAATTGTCCTGATCATGATATTGGGTCTTTAACATTAGAATTTCTGATACTCGAAGTTTTCCACAAATATGTAAATATTTTTGATGTATGCATGAAAAATATTGCTGGAAGTTTCCACATCTGTTTGTTTGGTCCAAGATTTAAAGGGAATCAAAGCTTGGTTTCTTCCAAAACAATTTATTATAGTACTTAGAAATATAATATTATACATTTCTTTTAGTACTAAATTATAGCCTCTTATGCATGATAAACATAGAAAACTTGTATAAGCTTCTCAGGCGTATACAGCAATTCGGCTCAAATTAGTATTAAGTAGAATCACATGATTCTGCTCTAGTTAGAATAACACAATTTTCAATAGAAATAAATGATCCCTTTTCTTTTTAGCACTTGAACGAATTAATTTTTAGGTTCTTTTACACTCATCAAAAGACACGAAAAAAAGAGAAATGCTTTCTACAATTACACATATCTTCAAGATCTCGTTCCATCAAACATTCGAAGGGAAAAAATTGATGATTGTTGAAACTTCCAAGCAAAGTTTGAAACATAAAGAAACAAAACCATTCATGTCATGTCAGTGTTCCATGATGCAGAAAAAAAAAGAAGGAAATTATATTTTACAACCAATACTTCACTATGGGTGTGCTGGAAAATGATGGAAGAGAATTTTTTGTTTTGACTGTAAAAATGATTGCATTTCTTGTTCATAAACTTTTTTTAATACATAGTTGAACCTTTTAAATAAATAAACAAAGATGGAAGAGAATTGTAATCAATCAATAACATACTTTGCAACCAAAGGGCAATACGCGCCCTGGCGGTAAGAAAGTAAGCCATATATCTCTAGCTTCATTATCAGGAGCAAGTCCAGCTTTCTCATCACCACCAAAGTAGGTAGCGTAAATCCTATCAGTATGTAGCATATAGACCTGCAAAAAGAGCAAAATAAAATGAGTTATAAGAAACGTATTACCGGTAAAGCCTATAAACATATTAATGTGACTTGAAACAATGGTCCAAAATGAACAATGTTGATTGTCATGCATGGAACTGAAAGTTCAAATGTATTTTTTTAAAATCATTGTAATGGTTAATCAATATAAACTAATATGATTTTCCCAAGGTTATATGTATTGAACAGTCAAATGTAAATTAAAAAATACAATGGCTCAACAAGAAAAGGTTGGGAACAATTGTAGGACAGGGGACGGGGTGGTGTTATCTACTCACTTGCCTTAGTGAGAAGTTCCATTGCCCATTCAATGGCCTCTTTCTTAAAATAATCACCAAATGACCAGTTACCAAGCATCTCGAAGAATGTGTGATGATAAGTATCTTTCCCTACATCATCCAGATCATTGTGTTTTCCACCAGCCCTAATGCACTTCTGGGTATTGCAAGCACGAGTAAGTTTGCCCATGGGATTGTTAGGATCAACAGTTCCCAAAAAGATAGGCTTGAACTGGTTCATACCTGTCATATAGCAGAGTCAGCCATTCTGCAATAATCTGCAGAAACAAACACATTGACACCTAGGATAACTTAATTTATCAGTTGCTAACATCATGCTCCCTATCAAATATTATAAACTAATAAATATATAACTAAGTAAGCCAAGAACATTAATACAGGATACTATGGAAATAATCAACATAAAGTAATATCAACCACCAATTATGTACTGGGCATCCATCAACAGTAAGTTCGAAGATTTTCCAGTCAGGGTGAAAATTGAGCAAATTGGAGCTTGGGCATTGACAAATTCTTTTCTTTCGCTAACATTTCAGAACTGAAATTTCAGCAGCAACTAATTGAAAATGATGATGAAGCAAAGTAAAGACTTAATTAGCCATTCAACAACAGGGGAATGTGAAAAGACTTCTTAGAGTAACTATATCCTATGAAGAAGCAGCCTCAAGAAAAACAGTCCCATTTGTTTTGATATCGAAAGAGTGTCATCATCCACAAGGTCAAATTAATTCGAGGCACCTTGACCAAAAAAAGGGGGGAAAATATTTCTAAGATGAACATTGATAAAATGGCGGGAAAGTTAGTTTTTTTTGTTCCCAATTCAATCCAGAACTTGTAGGTGACAAAAATGGTAACATAATCATGAAAATGATCAAATTAGGCACTGTGCATGAATGAAAACATCAAACATGGAAAAGAAAACAGTAATCGGTGGGCAACAATAAACCTTGAGAAACAGAGAAATAGAAACATGCAGAAACGTTTACCAGAGTTGGCAAAGAGGAGAGTCGGATCATTGAGCGGCACAACCGGACTAGAACGCCAAAACACATGCTCTTTTCCTTCAAAGAACTGAACAAAAGTGTCTCGGACCTTGTTGAGTGGCCACTGTACTTCCTCTTGCAGCTGCGACCCCATCTCAACCGACGAGTGGCAGAACCGTATGATGAATATATAGGATCAAGATCACTGATTTGATGATGTGTTGGCCCCAAAATGAAGGTCGCCGAGGACCGGGGATGAAAGAACGAACCAACCTTGGATACTACGCAACAGGGCCACAAAGTCTTGTCCAAATTGTAGAGTTTATATAAAGGAATACTCTCTCTCTCCTACTAGGATCCAATGGCATGTTTGGATTTCTCTGAAACAACAAAAATATATTGAAGCTTGACTAATTTTGAATCTTTTAATTCAATTCTTATCTCACCAAGAAATTTAAAAAATAAATGATTTAATTTACAAATTAAGGCTTTGGAATGATTGAAATATAGCACATCCTTTTTCGAATCTCACACTATATTCTTTATATTCTTTATAATAAAACTTTTACAAAACGAAGTTTTTCTCATAGTTTCAAACACAATTAACTTATTATTTACGAGATAATTATAAATAATTAAAATATTCATATCACAATTTTTATTTTTTGAAAAAGGTCTATATATATTAAAAATAATGAAAATTATTTGAGCATATGACAAAAGCATGAAATTCAGAGAAAAAAAAGTTACTCAATAGGTTATTGAACTCGTAAGTCCTCGAGAAGAACGATTAACTTTCCGACAAACTCTACCGACTTTCCGAAATGAATCTCAGAAAACATCATAATGAATGATACGCATCTGACGACTACATTAGTGAAAGTTCGACGATTTTTCTTAAATCAGATAGTCCACCAAAAAATAATTGGGATGATAACCCAATTATGTAGGCCTGTCATATTAGCCGCATCAATTAAAATTTTCCAACAACTATCCAAAGACTCGGACATCACCCAATAAATCTCAATGATACTCCACAAAAGACTCTAGATACTAGTCATCATCGACAATTTAAAAGTAAGTGAGTTACTTATTAAACCTCCTCGTAAGAATTCCACCGACAATGACTAACCATAATATAACTTTTTTTCATGCACATATCATCTGTAAGAATTCCACCGTGAATGACGCTCCATCCAAAGAACGAGATCTTGGATGAAATTTTTGACTCCCAACAAAAAATATATGAACTCATCTTAGCGAACAACTTGTGGAAATACCCCCACATGAAAACTATCTATATCTTGTCAACGCATAACGTCTTGTTCAGACATAGCCATTTGTTTGTGTTTTACCAAAATTAAATTCTATTATGAGACGAACTCTCCATAATGTTTAATATACTTTCTATATCTAATTCGGCCAGTGAAACCACTAGATCGAGAATCAAACATATCATTAACTTTGGCATTTTTACATATATCAATGGAAGTAAGCTCATGATACGTCATAGCTAGACTTTTGACATTACACCAACTATCGTCCCAAAAACTGATAGAAGAATCATCCCCTATAATGAATCTAGATTGCTCATAAAAACTTTTACATATATAATAAATTCCTCTCCAAATGCTACACCCACTGGATAATTAGATATATTTGTAAACCAACCAGACCAATCGTAACCATACTTAAATTTGATTATCGATGACCAAAGAATATTCGGTTTCGTTGCAAATCTATAACACCATTTTGATAGAAGAGCCTTATTAAAGGAAATAAGATCTCGAATATCCAAACCTTATTGATCTTTAAACATTTAGCCTTTTCTCAACTAACTAAATGACAAAACGATGAGTTAGAGGATCCTCATAGAAATTTATACATTATTCTCTTAATTTTCACCGCCACACTCTTAGGAAGAATGAATAAAGACATCATATATGTAAGCATGAATGACAACACACTCTTAATGAGAATTAACCGACCCCCTTTCGAGATTATTTTACTTTTCCTTCTAGAGAGTTTATATTCCATTTTAGTAATAATCGGGTCCCAAAAGACCTTGGATCGTAATTTAGCAACCAATGACATACCAATGTATATTGATGGAATCACTAATTCTAAACCCCAACACTTTTGAAAACATTATCCTTCTTCTATTCGAAATAGGATCTGAGAAAAAGATGGTGACCTATTAAGATTTACTCGAAGACCGAACATGCACTGAATACCCATAAAATATCTTAAAGGTGTTTAAAATTCATGTATGTAGCCTGAACCATGCAGACCGTCTCATCAGTGAAAAATAAACGTCATATAGAAAAATGATATCTTCTTGACCCACAACTCACTTCACGGATGAGTCCTGAGTTTTCTACGAACGCTATTATTTTTTAGAGAGCTTCCATAACAATAACAAACAAGAAAGGAGAGAGTGGATCACCTTGTCTAATCCTTCGGAAACTCAAATAATCCCTAAGAATTACCATTAACAATGACAAAAACTTAACCGTCGAGAGACAAAATCTAATCCACTCAATCTATTTCGCATCCATTCTCATTTTGTCCGTTAAATCAAACAAAAACTCTCAATTGACGTGATCATAAGTTTTTTCGATGTCTAACTTGACAAAAACACATTTTCACCTCTTGAATCAGCTGAGTCAATGCACTCATTGACTATTAATACAATATCGTATATTTGACGATATTTGATGAACGTTATCTGATTACTAGATATGACCATCTTTAATACCTTTCTTAATTTTTTTGCCAAACATTTTGCGACAATCTTATAGAAAGATGAAATGAGATTAACAGACTTAAAATTCTTCACATAATAATCCATGGAGCTTCACGAATAAGACATATCAAAGTAAGAGTTCCAACTCTTATCAAATGATGAAAACGATAAAAATGATCAACTACTTCTATTATTCCCGTCTTAAGAAAATGTCACGCCTTCTTAAAAAAAGTCAAAGTAAACCTGTCGCATCCCGACGCTTTATCACTTCCGCATTCCTTAATAGCCTCCTCAACCTCTTCCAACGAAAACCGAGCCTCTAACATATCTTTTTGTGCTAAACTAATTGAATAAAAAATAATAAATTCAATTTAGGTCTGACCTTAAATGACTCCTTAAACAAATCCTTTTAAAATTTGAAAATACTCGTAGAAATTTCTAGTTCACTATCATGAACTTCCCCCTCGATCGAGATCAAATTAATCACATTATTTCTTACTTACGCGTTAGACATGGAAAAATTTGGTGTTTCAATCTCCGACTTTTAACCATGTAGCTCTACTTCGCTGGTGTGCCCCGATTTCTTCATCCTTACACATATCAAACAACTTACTAACAATGTGAATCCGAGAACTAACCTCCTTAGTGGAGAGTTCACGAATATCCTCAACCTCGTCAATGACATTAATTTTATTATATAAGTCATTAATTTTAGCACAAAATAAAGCATGATCTCCCACAAACCAACTTTTGATAAACTTACGTAGATTCCTTAAGTTCACAAAGTGTCTACTCGACGGAAAACCAATTGATGTCTGACTCACCCACCATGATTGCACACGCGGTATAAAGTCTTCATTGATTAACCATTTATTTTCGAATCTAAATGGTTGACATGTTCTTTCCATCATACGAATTGAACTACCAAATTTTAACGAATTGAAGTTCTTGAGGGATTTTCTAAAATTCAGTAGTTAAAATTTTTGATTCGCTGAAATTTGATATTAATTAATAATATGGATTTTATTTATTTATAAATATAACGTAGATAATAAGCTTCATTGTTTATAATTTTAACCATAAAAAACCTCCAATTTTAAGATTCAAAAAGAGATCTCTGAAATTTCAATGAACACTCAAAATCATTTGACAATTAAAAAAAGAATTTAAAAAAAAATAAAACTTTATGGATGACTCAACTCCCTGTACACATTAAGAATGAGGCAATTCTCAATTCATAATTATAAATATCCATTAATATAAATTAGTCAAGCTTAATGAATTTCAGATTAAAAATCATTAAAAAAAATATAAGTGGTTATTGTTTTTATGAAATGTCGATTTTCAAGGAATAAAACATAAATCAATAATGAGTACACAAGCTAACTGGAAGCATATCTAGCTTTAGAAATATATCCAACCAAACAATCCTAATATTAATGAAAGATACTCGACCCAATGGAGAAGCTAAAGGACACTAATGGTCTTTAATTATAATTTTTAGTTATTATATATAAAATATATATCCCACTAGCTAGGAATTAATAGTAAATTAATTATTTACATGGAATTAGGAAACTTCGTACCATAATAATATTCTCCATTTCAATAAATAACAATTACGTACACATCAACTTAGTCATCCGTGATGTGATGATTGAGCACCATCACCGGCCATTAAAACTTTTTACTTCTGTCCCATTCCCCATTTTTATTATAAAAATATTTTTAGTTCTATTCATGGATGGATAATATAATTCCCAAAATCTATATTATAATTTTAACGGTAACATTTGTATTTTTATTTGGCTAATTTGTTTTTGTTTTATTTATTATTCTCTCATTATTATTACTTACTTGATTTATCTTATTTGTTAATAGCTTCTTTGCATCGTTATTATTGTATTTGATACATTTAATCCTTGTAAATTACTATTTATAGTTAGAGATATTTGGGCCGACTTTTTTCTTGATAACTTATTTGTGTAGTTAGTTCTAGACAACATATTTGTTACCATTTATTCACAAGTTAATGTTTAATGTTGTCAAGAAAATTGCTAAATTCTTAAGGATCCACTTGTTGGGTAGATTTCATTATTTGTCAATTATTGACATAAGAATTGTGAATATTATGTTATACAAGTAATTAGTTGTATATAGTTATTTTTTATTATTATCATTAATTCAATTTGTTTGTCCAAACATATAAAAAGAATGCCAAAAACAATATATATTTATGACTTACAAATTGCAAATTTTTAACGCGCTACTAAAATAAAAGGAAAATATGTTTTTATTAGAAAAATATCAAAAATATTTTTATCATATCATTTTACAATTGAGTAGTTATAGCCTAATCTTAAACGCAAAAAATATTTAATTAGTTGAATATAAGTTTAAAAAAAAATTATTTTAGTTATTATTTATTATTATTTTTATTCAATTAAAAAACATTAATTTATATAAAAAATTTATTTTGTATCAATAAACTTGATACATAATTGAAGTTGTTATTTCATTTGTATTTTCGTACTTAATTTGATTTTATAAATTGATAGGAAGTTAATTCACAAATATATGAAGTTTTAAATGATTAGTGTGACATTATTGAAAAACTAGACTATGCTATTTAGACTTATATAGTACATAATTAAACTACTTAATCTTTAGGTTGTTGTAGTTAGCTAGGGTGACAAGTTGACAAAACAATGTTAAATTCATCAAATAACTCAATTTATTATAAACCTAAATCCCAAATTGATAGCAATTGTACTTTTGATATATCTATCTTCAAACTTTGTTTGAGATTATTGTTATTAATAAATTTACTTTTTTTTAATTTATGAACACTTTTTTTTGACATAATATTCATGTGGTATTTGAGTTTATCATCTTACAAGAGTAACCAACTTTTCGTCTTTTATGATCAATCAAACTTTGTTTCGTTTTTTATGAACAATCACAATTTGTTTCGTCTTTTATGAACAATATATAGAGAACCACCGAAAACAAACCATTTTAAACTTATAAGACTAAAAAATTTCGCACGCGCCCATTCTGTTTACGGACAAAAAATGACTAAATAAAAGGAAATATAATTTTATTAGAAAAATATCAAAGATATTTTTATCATTTTTAATATATAATTCCAATTAAGTATTTACAGCATAATCTTTAGGTTGTTGTAGTTAGCTAGGGTGACAAGTTCACAGAACAATGTTAAATTCATCAAATAACTCAATTTATTATAAACCTAAACTCCAAATTGATAGCAATTGTACTTTTGATATATCTATCTTGAAACTTTGTTTGAGACTATTGTTATTAATAAATTTACTTTTTTTAATTTATGAACACTTTTTTTTTGACATAATATTTATGTACTTTAGTTTAATCTCTTACAAGAGTAACTAACTTTTCGTCTTTTATGAACAATCTAATTTTGTTTCGTCTTTTATGAACAATCACAATTTGTTTCGTCTTTTATGAAGAATAACAATTTGTTCCGTCTTTTATGAACAATCATAATTTGTTTCTTCTTTTATGAACAATAAAGAACCACCGAAAACAGACCATTTTAAACTTATAAAACCAAAAAATTTCGCACGAGCCCATTCTGTTTACTGACAAAAAAAAATGACTAAATAAAAGGAAATACAATTTTATTAGAAAAATATCAAAGATATTTTTATTATTTTTTATATATAATTCCAATTAAGTATTTACAGCATAATCTCACCAACCAAAGTTAAATGGTGTGCAGCACAACCGCTAATCCAACCCTAACCGACCATTCTAAATTGGTAAACTTCTAATATGTTGGATACAAGGTAGGATAAAGAGTTTTTTTTTTTTTATAATTCTTTTAGCTATTGATTAACTCCTAAGTTAGTAAGAATCTACATGAGTAACTTGAATTATGAATATTATGTTATATTTGTAAATTGGCATTTTATGATCAACAATAAAATTGTTTGTTAAACATTTAAATAAAGGAAAAAAATCATTTTTGAACTAGATAGATGCAAATTTATTCGCGTGACACGCGTCAATTTTATTGACTGTTAAAAGAATAAAAAATATAAAGGAATTAAACTTTTATTAGAAAAATATCAAAGATATTTTTAGCAATTTCTTAATGTATAATTCAAATTAAGTATTGACAGCCTATTCTTACCACACTAAATGATGAAATCATATTACATTATAGTCCATAGTTATCAAATTAAATCCTTGTGTGTAAACATGGCATATATAAGATAGAAGCAATTTATTATAATAGATAATTATTAAATATTTGTAATTAATGTGCCCATCTGGATTTATACCAAAAACTTTTCATAAAGGGGATTTATTTTCAAAAATTAATTACCCAATATTATCTATTAATGGTCCTTCTGGAATATCCACTATAAATAAAAGGTATAGAATAGTGAGGTTTCATCCACCACAGTATTATAGAACATCAAAATCTCTCCTTTTCTATTGACCATGAATAACCATCAATATTCTCTCCCTATCACTCACCCAAATGCTGCTAACCAAGTTGATTCTCCATGGCTTCTTCCTCAATTCATGAACCATGGAACCACTTCTCTGAACTCTTATGGCCCAAGTTCTTATGGTTTCAGCTTTAGAAACCCATACCCTTCACTTTTGGATAGCTTTTCTCACACCCAAAACCATCCAATGATGAATCCCTTAGCCATTGGACATTCTCAGCCTTCATTTTTCCAAACCAACTACAATGGTTTGCTTCCAATTGGATATGATCATCTACTTGGCAACCTTTTCCAGCCTCCTTACAACTCCAATTCATTGTTGGTGGATACCTTTCTGAGTAATCATCTAGCCTTTATCCTCATGGGTGGGATGAGTATGTTTGATTATAGCTACGACGGTTACTACGACGGTTACTACAACAGTCCACCGGCTGTGAATTTGATGGATTATGGAAACTTCAGTGTTGGGGAGAGCTGGAATAATGGGATTAACCCGATGCAAGAACTTGAAATGCTGAAGTTCAGATGTGCTGAGTGTGGAAAAGGCTTTCCTACTACCAATGCATTGGGAGGTCATAAGAGTTATCATTCAAAAATGAGAAAGAAGGAAGCTTTGAGGCTAGCTCAAGAACAGGCGGCAAATAATGCAGAGAATTCAGTTGGATCATCGGCCATAAGGGATAGGCCAATTGAGTTAGAGAATGAAGTGAAGCCTTCTGTTCCCCCTCTTAAGATCAGGAAGATTGAGTGAGTTTTTTTTGTTTGTGATCCAGCTTTGATGATTAATTAGTCAAGATTCTGACTTCTCTAAGCTGCTGTCTTTTCAATGTTTTGTCTTTTATTTTAAAAAAATGTACCCATTTGATTAATCCATATTTTTGTGAGTCACAAAAATTATGGTAAACTATTTTCATTGTTTTAATTTATTTTCTTGGTAATTTTATAATTTATCATTTTAAATTATATCTTAGTTGTCTATCTAATATATATATATATATATATATATGCTTTTAGCGACACATACATGCCGACACATATTATGTGTTGGTAAGATAAACAAAAGAACATACCATTTACCTTAAAAACATTTGATATTGTCCTTGTTTTCAATTAATAAATATTTTAAATTAGTCATCTCTCCCGTTTTATTTTCTCCTAAACCCTTTCACAAAAACCTTTTAAAAATTAGCCCTCTTTATTTATCATATCATTAACCCTGTTATCAAAATCTCTATGTTATTATTGTTTTCATTTATTCCGAACCCACTGCCTTTATTATTGGGCCGGCTATAGACATTGTCTTTTTTTCTTTTCTTTTTTCTTTTTATCTAATATCGATAAATTGTTTTCACTTAGTATATATAAATTATTATTTTTATTTATAAATGATTGAAATTATTTTATAGATCGAAAAAATTATTTTTCACCTATTAGGTATACTTATTATTTTTGGATGGGCTGCCTTCAGGATTGATCTTCCTTATTTCATGGGCTTGTTGGGCTTACCCTAGGTCAATCTACTTTCCTTGTCGGTCATCTCTTAGAGCTACTTCGTTCATCCGTAGTCTCCTTAAGTTAAATGGTTCAACCATAGTCTCCCTGAGCTAATTTGTTCTTCAACCATTGCCCTAACCTCGTCACTAGATGTTAGGTGGAGACACTACAACAAAATATATTTTTGGCAAAATGACAACCCATATTAGGGGTGGGTAAAAGTGAAAAGAAAAAAAATGTATTTCCCACCTTTATTAATATTTGAAATAGTTAACCTAGTCTGACGTTTATATTTATACCCGCCAACTATCGTATTCCTAATGATTCCTCTTAAATCTGACTTCACTCGACCCAAGATGACGACGACGATTACTCGCTTTCTAATTGTTCTCCATCTATTCCGATTTAAATCAGTTGTTTTTCAGTCAAATGAATCCAATAGACCTCCGCATGATCCACGCCTATTTCCAGGTATCACTCGCTATTTTTTGTGTATGCTGATCCACGCCTTTGTCCAGGAATCAATTGCTCTTTTCTGTGTATGTTGCTCATTCATGTACTTTATGTTTTATGCACATGCGCAATACTGGATCTAAGTTATATCCACTTAGCACAAGGATCAATTCTTTCGAAAACGTATAGTGAACTTACCAAATCGATTAACTAAGGAATGACATTTTTAATTTAACTATAGTTTCTCATATCTGAACTGTATAAAAATTAATTTGTATGGATCTAGGTTACCTCTACTGAGAGTAAGGATTTATTCTTTCATAGCTGAAAAGGTAAAATGAACATGCAAATGGAGAGTAGTTAATTTTGGAATTGCATTCGTTTGCTAGGTTTAATTTTGAATTCGTCATTCAAGGTTTGAACTATACGAGAAATGAGTCATAAACGCGTTATTTCAGAATCTAAACATCATCCTTGCATAGGCTTAATTCTTACTTTGTCTAATCTGTACTGCATAAGAAATAATTTGTATGGATTTGGGTTATGTCTACTGATAGTAAGATCTATTTTTCATGGCTGAAAAGGTAAAGTAAACTTGCAAGTGGAGATAATTTAACTTTGGAATAACAATTGTTCATAGGTTTAATTCTGAATTTCACCGTTCGGGTCTGAACTATATAAGAAATAATTTGTAAACAGCAAGTTATTTCAGAATCTAATCATCATAGATTGAGGATAAAATCACTTTTAATTTTCTGATTTTCCTATATATCATAATAGATTCTATGGGATAGATATAATGGTTTGATGTTTACATTTCAACTTATCATCATTTTAAGGACAGTGTTCAATAACTTTCAAAACCTCTAGTTAGGGATGATAGAGTTTACAGTTGTTTCGAGAGGATTTTTTTTCTTTTGATAGCAATGGCATCATTGCCTGGACCCTCAATCTCAATTGTACATGCAATCAAGGAATACCTCCAGTTCATCAAGGTTCACATAAGGTATAACTAATTTAGCATGTTTCTTAAAAAAAAATCAAAATTATGGAAAGCAACTATTTTGTAGATCTCTATGGTTGCGCAGAATAGGGTACTAAAAGTCAATCCACTGAATATAGGGACTTCAGAATCTTCCATAAAAATTCTTAAGAATGAAATTGTTAGCCTCACTACAAGTACATTAAGCCTAACTGTGATCATCAATGTTAAGAACATGTGACTTTTGACATACAGATTAAATGGGAAGTTATGATGGAACACTGGATGATCGATCTAGTTATAGTCAAGGTTGCATGAAAAATGAGACAGAGTGTTATTTCTCTTCAAGCTAGTAATTCATCATTGTGAAGCAAGTGTATATGTAAGTTATGCTTGTAAACTGTTTCCATTTATATTTTCTGACATTAAATTTGATATAGAAATTTTCCAAGTGAGACTCTTTTCTCCTACAGATGTCAAATAATGAAGGAGAACTAGATTCTCTTGCTAACTGTAGCCCCCATTTCAAATGGCCGGGTTCAGTATTTCAGCTCTGTTGATAAATCATTCACCGTTACTTCAGGAAACAGCGGTCATTTGTACATTACTTTCCCTTCAAAGGCTCTTGTATTGGCAATTGATGCATACAATGGAACAATTCTCTCGCAAAAGAATGTTGGTCCATTAAGTTCTACAGACTTTGACCCAACATGCAGTTGATTCCAATGGTGAATATTCACTACCTTCTTCCTTTATTATTTTTACAAAATATAAAAAGTTTCATGTATATTATTAAAAGTTAGGTTATTCGAGTAAAAATAACATTAGAGATATAAATATTTAATTTATCATATTAATGGTTTAATCTCTTTTGGTTCACTAGATGGGTTCTTCTACTCATTTTTTTTAGGATTCTCAAAAGGTTCCTAAATCAGACAAACAAGATTATGTAATCCAGGTATAAGTCTGTCACTTGATTGATCGGGTTATGGTATTTATTTAGTGTTTATTTATCTCAGACAGAGACGCAAGATAAGATTAACCATGGAATTGGAGAATATAATTACATATTAGCAATGAAACCTACAATTGTAGTCTTCACTTTGTTACCTTCTGGTTTTATTTACTGGTCTGAAAGGTATCCTGGTAAATTTTTGAAAAAAAAAACTATTTTTGTTTCAAGATACAACACAATGAGTAGTTTCAAATAGGAACATTTTGAAATATCTCAAGTAGTTGTTTTGTTTCAAAATGATTGAATCAAGTCAGCTCTCATCTTAATCACTAGGAGTGACTTGCGACATTTTCTTGTGGATTACAGGATCCTTTCGGCCTTCATTCGTGCCTCAAGTGAGATTACTTACCTCTCTTAGAAGTTATTTTTAGTGATTTAACTTAGAGTTCTTGAAAGATTTTTGATTTGATTGCAGAGATGGGTAGTCCACTTCAGTGCCATAACACAAGTAATGAAATCTAAACCTTGATATAAATATATTAATTCATTGAATTGGGTTAGTTTTCTAATAGCTTCTTCATATGCTGGTTGATTACCGGGTCAAAAACATGCATCAAGCTGATGACATATGCACATATAATTCCCAGGCTTGTCAATCTTTCATATAAAAAAAACAGATTATTTCCAAAAATTATATGTGTATGATGCTAAACAAATGCAGGAAAAGGCATTAGAGTCAATAATATTATCCTTTTGGCAATTGATGTTAACTTGCATACTCTGGAAAAGGAAGAAGCTTAAAGGTAAACAAGAGCTTCTGAAGTTTCTGGAAAAAACGGGTAAATTAAACTCATAGAACATAACTCTGCACCATTATTATGTGTGTGATATTATTCTAGTAGAGAGATTGTCAAGTGTGCGCGCTCAAGTATAAAGATTTCCCAAGCTGATGATGCTATAGAAATAGCTTATTCAAATCGTTAAAGGATTGTGTAGGTAAAGTTCTAAGAGACTTCTATCTCATGTGAGCTAATTATTTAAATTTAATGCATTTTATTTAAACAATTAGAACATTAGTGGTAATTAACTCATTAATGTTATTTTTATTTAATTATTTAAATCTTTTTTTTTATATTTGAATTGTTGGTGTTTCTATTTAATTTATAAAAAATATAAAAATAACATTTAAAAGAAAATTAGAAATAAAAATAAAATTTAAAAAAAATTATTAAAAAGTAGTTTAAAAATAAAATAGACTTTTGGAGACGTTTAAATTAATGTTACTAACGCTTAAATAAGCGTTGTAAAACTTCTCTTTCGGCAACGCTTGTATCGACGCTTAAATAAGCGTGGTTATAACTCGCACCTATCTACTTTCGGCGACGCAAGAATATGCGTCGGTAATATTTTTGGCGACGCTTTTAAAAATTGACATAAATCTTTTTAAGCGTCCTGTAAGTTTTTTTTTTTTGTAGTGAGATGACACGAATCTCTCAAAGTGAAGATTTGTGCCTTAAGAGGTACAACTGTTACTTTTTGACAAATTTTTAATTGTTTGATTTTCTTTCATTATAATTTAATTTCTCTCCGACCTCTTTTTGAATTCAGATCTTAGATATTGTTTTGTGTGTCTCCATTCTCAAGTCTTAATATATGTATATAGTCAAGAAAAAAAAGGTAATGTTGTCATTAGTCTGTCATTTGTATACTACTAGCTGTACAAATACTAATCAAATTCACTTGTATTTCTACTAATGTATTATTTAACAATTAAGGGTGAAATGTGGTAGCTTTATCTGTCAAACCAATTTAAAATTTATAAAATTAACCTATATAAAGCTTATGTTATACAAACGGGCTGATTAGCTATTACAATATTTAGTTCTATATTTCAACGATTTCAATTCCATAAACATTACAAAAAGTAAATTTTGTTCACTATTGATATTAATCAACTTCCAACTCAATATCTTCTTTAAAATATAATTTTAATTTCCACTAAAATGTAGAATCTTCATCTGACAATGTTAAAAATTTCAGATGAAATTCAAGCTACATTCTACATGATGGTTATTATGTGTTTTTTATATTGGTTGAGACAATGTTTATCTAACCGAGTCATTCTTATGCCTTACAAATAAATATCAATAACTCTTAATTGGTTTGAAAACAATACCTTTTAAATTGAACTAATGGTAGCATATTCAAGCATATAAAATTATCTTCTTCATGTTTTGAAAAAAAGGATAAATATAATCTAACACAGCACAAAGTGAAATTGGGACAAAGTCGAAACATTAAATTCCCATCCACCAACTTCCTCTAGAGCATACAAATAGATAATTCTCAACTTTTATGCATAGATTTAAACAAAATTAAAGATGGAGCTTTAGGAATATAGATTCTTCCAAGATTTAGAGGTTAACTTCTATGCCAATTGAAACAGGAAGATTTAGAGCAAGACCAAATCATTTTTCTTTTCGCGTATATTTTGAATGATTTGTACATAATAATTGTTCATAAAGTATTGAGGTCTCCCATTAAAGTTTCTCATGAAAAGATTATTTAGCCTAATAGATTAGATCAGTAGATCAGTATAGGGATATAATTTATCTACTATACCTATCCTTTTTTGTTTCTTGATTTAAAGAGCTTTTAAATTTCTAAAATTGAAATATATTAAGAAAATTCAAAGGAATCAACTCTATTTTTATGAGGTTAAGCTCAACGAGCAAGAATGATTGATCACTCTAAGAGTGATGAGCCTGTCTTTAATTTAATTTTAGAGTTTAGTTAAAGGAAATTATTGATCTTGGAATATTAGTATGTTAAATTAAGAAATATTGGTCTTATATTATTCTTTATGTTACTTAGTCTTAGATGAGTAATTAATCGGAGTCTTTAATCTCAGTCTTAGAATATTGGTTTGTTAAAAAAAATAGTT
This sequence comes from Impatiens glandulifera, assembly GCF_907164915.1. Lineage (NCBI taxonomy): Eukaryota > Viridiplantae > Streptophyta > Magnoliopsida > Ericales > Balsaminaceae > Impatiens > Impatiens glandulifera. Next base: position 28,878,390 of record NC_061862.1, on the reverse strand, counting down.
GCTCCTGTAGAGATGAGTGATGAGCAAGAAAGTTCAAAATTGAAACTTTGATATATTTAATGAAACATGATCCAATTCATTAAACCTAAATCTGGTTTATTATGAATCTAATAGTCTATTATTTAGAGTTATTAAATGGTAAATACATACTTAAGTGCTAAGTGCTGAATAGTGAGTTTCTATATAATTGGTAAAATTATTGACACACAATAATTATAACATTTTCTTTATTTATGTGTTATTTTGAGTTGGGAAAATATGGCCGAACCTTCTTGTTCACTCGTACGAAGAACATACTGGTTCAAAAGACAACAAGCACATGTTGACTTATGTCGGGGCAAATATATAGTGTGGGTAGGGATTAGGGGTGCAAACGAACCGAATCGAACCGAATAATACAAAAAAAATGATATTCGAGCTCGAACTCGAAAATTATGAATGGTATTCGAATTCGATTCGAAGTTCGAAAATTCAATTAAATTTGGCTCGAGCTCGATTCGAAATAAAGTTCGAACTCGAGTTCGATTCGAATTGTTCGAACCTTGATTCGAACAATTTCGAATCATAGCTCGAAATAATTCAAATTCGAGTTCGATTCGAAATATGTGAAGATATTAATTCGAGTTCGATTCGAAATATGTGAACATATTCAAATTCGAGTTCAATTCGATTTGAAAAAAATAAAAAATATATAAATATTAAATGAAAGTTCGCGAGCGGCTCGTGAATAATCGAACAAAATAATTTGGGTTCGAGTTCGGCTCGAAATATTATCGAACATTTTCGAATTCGGCTCGAATTCGATAGATTCGAACTCGAATCAAATATATATAGAGCCGGCTCGAAAAGCTCGTGAGACAGCTCGGTTCGTTTGCACCTCTAGTAGGGATGACAACGGATACACCACTCGTCGTCAGTAATGAAGTATCCATCCCTGAACTCACTTTTCATTTTAATACCCGATCTGAACCCGACGGGTATCTCTATTTTCATCTTCATCCCCAATTCGTCGGGTACCAAATCCCCGACGGGTACCAAATCCCCGACGGGTACCCATTACCCGATTAAATATGTATAAAATTGTAGATTATGAAAAAAAGAAATATAACTTTAAAATTAATAATATAAAAAATATATTTTTTACCTACACGTTTAAGAATATAACAACTTTGTTATTATTAAAATAAAAAATTAGAGTTGTAACCCCCAAGAATTCTCTTCTGTAGCTTAACACGTGTCTAGGCGACGCATGACAATATGGGGATCGTGCGGTGGCTCAAAGTTCGATGCGTTTCAACCTTGGTTTGCGTGTCAGACGTCTTTTAAAAGAGAATATTATTTTAAAAGATTTTGAAAATAACTGGGAGCTTTTGAAATTAATCCTATAAAAATAATTAATTTTATTCAAAATTTAATAATCTGGGACCAAAATAACAATTTGGATAAAACCCGCTTTAAATTAATCAAACATAACTAATTCAAATGATTTATTTGAAAATAGAGTCGCCAAATGATTTTTGAAAAATTAGTAAGAGGTACGTGTATGAACGTACTTTATACTAGAGTTTCTATAAGGGGTTCGCTTTTTGGTTACGCTCAGAAAAGAGAGGCTTTCGTGCTATATCCTCCGCGCCCATCATATGACGATCTTATTTTATTAAAACAAAGTTTGGTTATTATAAGATTTATTTTATTTAAATAGTAGTCCGGGAGTCCTAAACAAGGATAGGTTTATATTACGTAAATAATTGTACCAAATTATTTAAATGGGCGTACCTACAATTGCGTTGATATAACTAAGTAAAAATCATGAAAATTTTCAGAAAAGTGTTAGAATTTAAGAATAAATTCCAAACGAAGCCTTAGCAAAAATATTCGTTTAAGAAATATCCTGAAAATATTTAAATATCATTTTCTGACCTTTCAGGATTATTTGAAAATGAATTGAGGTTCCAAAATTACAAATATAATTTTGGATTTTGAAAAGTTGAACCAACAGGCCTTAGGACCGGAGTCCTAGGGTCTGGGTCCGGTTTTTCCAATCTAAGCTCGGACGGGCTCGATCTAGACCGAGGTGGTCTAGATTAGAACTCAAGAGCACAGGTCCATGGATCTGGAGGGCTCGGTCTTGGGTTCTAGAGGCTCTGTCTCGAACTTGGATTGTTCGATCGAGGGACCGAAGGACTTAGTCTTAGGCTTTAGGAGGCTCGGTCCTAGATCTGACTTCTGGGTCCGAGGTTAGAAACCTCGGTACGATTCTTCGGTCCATACTCAATAACACCGGTCTAAAGTGTCGGTCCTAACTCAAGAACACCGATCATAGGTCTCGGTCTTGACTCAAGACCATTGGTCCTTGGTCTCGGTCCGGACCGAAGATTCTCGACCATGTTTCTCGGTCCCAGTCCTATAGGGTTCGGTTGTTGGGGACCGAGTGTTGTTGAATTGGTTAAGAATGATTGGTGCTATAACTTTTTATATAGATCATGAAATCATGATCTGTAAGTTGCAATCAACTCTTATGATTGTGGAGAATAAAAACTTTAACCCTAATCACGATCAATTGATCACTAAAAAGATCAATTTCTCAAAACCGTTTTAGGTCAAAATTTGGGATCTTTTGAATCAGGCAATTTCAATGTCTGATTTTTATCCCATTAGCTTTAAAATGATGAATATAGTCGAACATAACAAAAAAAGAACATCATTCAAGCTCTATAATAACTTTTGAAAAACAAAATTCAAATCTATTTTTTTTCCAAAATTTCAGTTTGATCAAACATGATTGAGATGTTGTTTAATGATTTAGAAATCATCCTAACATGTTTAACAACTATTTGAATAAAAAAATCCAAGCTTAAATCTAAAGAACATGAATTTCAAAAATTTAGAATTTCAATCCAAATTTTTGTTTTTTTTATTTAAAGGTTGATTTGATCAAAGCTCTTTCAACAGAAAGTTCATATAACATATAAGGAATGATTCGAAAAAAAGAAATCACATAATTTAACCCTAAAAAAGGTCAAACCAGTAAAACTTAGAAAAATCTAATTTTCAATCACAAATCGAATTACAAAGGTACTGGGTACTTAAAAATAATTGGAGAACACTCCAATGATGTATTAGAAGCTTTCCAGAAGCCTGTATCAAAGCTTTGACCGCCGGAGATGGTTATCACAAAAACCAGTTTGGCCAAAATATTTAAATCTTTAATTTAGGATGTAATATGTGATAATTATTTGATGGATTGGAAGAGAATGACCTAGAGACAATTTATACTAATCTAGGTCGATCGAGGAGGATGAATTCAACTTCAATTTAATCATTGAAGTTCTTATCCCTAACTTTGATCTTATTTTGGGTAGTCTAGTTCTAAGGTAAGGTGGAGATTCAAAGTATAGAACTAATGATGGCGGGGATAAGGCGATCACATGGGAAAAAACAGGAGGATAAGGATGGATGACAGATGAGCTAGAGCTTCTGGAAGAATCGTCAACGATCGATCTCATTTCCGGCGACCTCCCTACATCGGCGAAGAAGACACCTAAAATGGTGTCGTTTTGATTTAATGAACGCGCCATTAGGCGTTCCGTTTGAGATCCGTCCGCTTTTGGGTGATTGGGCTAATAGTCAATCCTGTGTGGACCAGGCGCACGTTCGCTTAGTTGCAGCCGGTAGGCGTTGCTGATTTCTGGGCGCTGGATGAAAATCAAGCGCTGATCCGATGACCCAGAATCCTACTGAAATTTAATTTCTCATTTTCGGGTACACCCTATTACAAGTTTATTTTTAATAAAAAAATTATTTGAAATTAAATTTTAAACCCTTTCATGCGGTTTTTCTTCATAAAAAATTCCTAAAAACTTATTTTTGGAAACATAATAAAATTTATGTTAATTATTTTTATTCTTGGGTATTTTGGGAATTTTGGGGTATTTATTTAAATGTTTTAAACCATAAATTATACATAATTTATGTTTAAAATTATAATTAAATCATTCCAACTCCTTCTTGGATTTAATTTGAGCAAAATAAATATAATATTTTAACCTCAAATTATTTTTGGATTTTTATTTAATTTCTCTAATTATGGTTTAATTATCACAATAATTAACCATAATTTAACCTTTAATCTCTTTTTAGGTTATTTTGAATTTAAAAATTCAAAATAATATTTTAATATTATTATAAATAATAATAGTTTTTTTTGTAAATTAGAGTATGTCAAAATTTCATTCTTACAAGAGTGAATAATTATTTTTAGAGACAATGTCGTGTCGATCGAACACTAAAAATAATTAATTTCGAAATAGAATTATCCAAAATATATAAAAGTAATAATAAGTTAGTAAATATGTTGAATTTAAATAATTTAATCTATTATTAATGTGTGTTATTTATTTTGTATGCACTAGTAGAAAATGCATCATTAGCGACGACATAAACCGTCGCTAAAGGCCATAATGTCGTCGCCAATAAATATTAGCGTATGCGAACAAATCTATCGCCATTCATTGCTAAAAAGTTCGTCGTTAAAAGATAATGACTTTTATCGACGGCAATATGCAAACGTTGATAATTAAAATATCAATGACAGCAAATGTGAAATTCCGTCACTAGTAATTAACAATAATAGTGACGACATTCCCCTAACGTCGTCGCTGATATTATTAATTATCAACGTCGACATTCTCCTAACACTGTCGTTGATAGTCCTTGCTCTCGGGTTTTTGACACATTTTTTATTTTCTTATAAACGTCGGCATTCCCTAAGGATGTCGTTGATATTGTTAATTATCAACGTCGCTATTCCCCTAACGCTGTCTCTAATAATGGCTTGCGTCGTAAGACATCACACCAATATGCCACAACTCTTTTAACTCGTCAATCAAAGGCCGGAGAAACACATCAATCGAATCCCCGAGACTTTTTGGTCCGGAGATTAACATAGAAAGAATGAAGTTATTTTTATCTATACAAATTGTAGAAGGGACGTTGTTAGGGAAAATAATAACAGACCAAATGCTATAAAACGTCTTTCCATTTGCAAAGGGTTGGAAACCGTTATTTGCGAGAGAAAGTCTTACATTCCGAGGCTCGGAGGAGAAATCTTAAATTTTTTTATCGAAGGATGTCCATGTCATTGAATTAGTTGAATTCCTTAAGACTTCATCATCAACATTAATATTATCTTTATGTCAAGTCATCTGAGAAACGATTTTAGAGCACATGTACAACCTTTGCAACCTCGGTGCAAGTGGGAAATAATGTAATTTTTTTAGAATTAACTTTTCATTCACCTTTTTCCGAAGTGTACCACTTGATTGGTTGATCTTACATCTAAAAACACCACAAACTTTACACTCGTCCAAATCTTTATCTTCTTTACGGAAGAGCATATAATCGTTCTTACAAGCATCAATTTTGTCATACGTTAAACCGATGTTTGTAATAAATTGCTTACACTCATAATATGAACTTGATAACTCAGAATTAGCTGGGAATATTTCTCTTTAAGAAATTTTAATAACAAATCAAATGATGTGTTGGTCTATTGACCAACATTTTTTATGTGGAGAAATTTAAGTAAGGTGGAGGCTTTTGAAATTCCGAATCCTTCGTACAAAGAAAGTTTTGAATTATCCAACAATTGTTAGAATGTCTTAACATTGTCAACCTACACTAGTAGAATTATGGTTATTAGCGACAGACTTTGTTGACGATAAAGTTATGCCGTAGTTAATAAAAAATATTGTAGACAACGACCAAAACACTGTGGTTAATAAAAATATTAGCGACTACAAAGCTACACTGTCACTGATAATAATTATCAGCGATAGTTTTTGTTTTCAACGTCGTCGCTAAAATTCAGGCTTTCCCGCCCCTCTCACGCCATTATTATTGGCGACGGTTTCTTTGTCAACCGTCGATAAAATTCTGGTTTCCCAACCCTATTCCCTCCATTTTTAAAAAGAATATCAGATAATGCAATAGCGTAATACCATGACTGATATAATAGATTATCAGCCACGACATTATGTTATCGCCGTCACTGATATTTTAAAGACTAATAGGGACGACGATGCATAATGCAGTGGCTGATAATATATAATATTAACCATGACACCGATAAATGCCATCGCTGATATTCTTTACCAAATAAGTTACATGGCCTGCTAAATAGCACTCACTTCACTTTTAGGAATTTGAGATTTCATTTAGTAATGAAAAGTGAAACTACTGATTTCCTTCCAACCAATAGCCAATTAGGTTATTCTCAATGATAATCAATCTCTAAACTCAAGAAGAAGCCAAGTCCTACAGACAACAACAACACGTTGAGTACACTTGTGATTACAATAGACAATCACAATTGTACTCAACGTGTTGCGGTTGTCTAATGGTTAAAAGGAAAATAAATATGAAGATTTCCCAAAAGAGCCTGATTGTCTATTGGTTAGAAACACATTAGTTGAAGAAAAATAAAGAATAAACTAAGTCATGTAGTCAATTCAGTTTCTTGGTTTATTGACTTCAAGTCGTCAATCAATGCGGTTAATTTAATTACTTGATTATTATCGACATATAAAGTTATTCCTACACTACTTGGATCACCACTGTTTCTTTTGAACCTTCTTCTTCACTACATGCATGAACTGAAAGAGTTTCTAATGGCTCTTCATAAGTAATCATATTCGTGTTCGTGGCTATAAGAAATTTATCAAATAACATCAAATTATGTGTGAAATCAGATGGAGCAGCACCTCTAAGAATTTATCAAATAACTTTCTAACTGTTTGTGTCTCTTGAATCTAAGAATTATTGTCATATTGTGTTTTCGAGCTAACACGCTTACTTGTGTGTGACTACTATAATAGTATAATATATATCTTTTAGAGGTTCAAGCACCTCATGATGCTAACCAAAGTCAATTGTATATTTGTTATTGTATATGTTATCTATAGGTTTGATACATTCTTTTATCGATGTTGGATGTCAATTTTACTAGATGCAACTACTTATTTTCAATGTAAAATACAATTTGTTTTGTATGGAGATCATATAGTGTGCTTTGTAATGATGTTTTTGATAATTTTAAAGCATCTCATCTATATGAATTATAATTACCATCAATTACTATTGTATACATGTTTGTTCATTGATGCTAAAGTATATCAATCTTTGAGTAAGAAAGGATTTTAATATTTGGCAAGAACTAGACTGATCTAGGAAGAAGTGATGTCTAAAACTTGAAGCTAGATTATCTGAAATGCTCTAAAAATCTCATTGTATCGGTAATACTTCTATCATTTTTGGAGTCTATCAAATATATTAGAATTTGACTAGAAAATTCCTCAATTTTTTTTTATTTCACAACGATTACATCCTTATACTATGTGGATGTTACATTTGGTTGAATATTGAATTACAGCTAGCTTAGCGGTGAAAAGAGGTAGATACCAACTTTAAGTTCTTGGGTTCGAGCCTGTCATGTGCCAAGTTCTGCGCCTGATTAAATGATTAAGTGTACTTGCGGGCTACATACTTAATCTCTTGTCCCATTTTTTTTTTTTGAATTACAGTTTTAAAATTGATTTTTGATATGCACACATGTGGATTTTGAATCTAATTTCTCACCATATATTTTTAAACAAAAGAAAAATATGTGTTTACATGGACTTCCAAAGGAAACCAAGTAAATATGTTTATGAGGATGTGCCTCCTAAGCTTTTTGAACCCCACTCTAGGCATATTCTCGTGATGATACTACAACAAATGTTTAAATGGAGAATGCGAATAATGATACTGGCATTAACAATATAGGTATGTTGATTATGAAAAGAGACAGTGATGTCTACCAGTGTTTCATCTTCATTTCTCCCTACAGATGATTCTGCGACGGATGCTCACATAGAGAATGTTGATAATGGATATGTCATTAACAATGCAGATATATTGCTTATTAAAAAGAAATACATTGTGCATATTTTCTTTATAGTGAAAATTTTCTCTAGCCTAACCATCTCTGATCAGATTTATAAAAGGGAAACATAATGAATTTAATTTTTCTATAATTAATACTATAGTATTCTTACTAGTAAAACTCTGAAATACTATTGTTTTTGTTTTTTTAGCACAAATTCTTTTTCCATGATGATAGAAGTAGTTTATTTTTATTTTTATATTCTTAGTAATTGAACATAATAGTGATTGATTAAATTTAAATTTACACACAAAATAAAAGAGAACTTTGTTGGTAATTGTAACACCTAAAAAATATTTCTTTTTAAAATCATTTTGGACTTGATAATTAATGTCTTATAACTCACTTTTCTCTCAAATCTCGAATATGAGATAAAGAAATCAAAATTGTAGGCTCGATTGTAAATTATCGATTTAGACTAGTTTTGATATTTTAGAGTCGCCACTAAGTTTTTTTTCCATGAGAAACCGAGAAAGAAAATGAGGTGTATAACAACGCACTTTAGATATTTTGATCTTAGTTCGGTATTTAATTACATGTGAGAAAGTCGAATGTCTCACGTGCCCGTAAAGTCAAGGATATTTAATCTAAAATTTTAGCCATTTAAAAAAATATATCATTCTTACACCTCGTTTTACTTATCAGTCCTAAATCATGCATCTAAAACTAAATCCAAACATAATCATGCTCCAACCCATACTCAACTCAACCCAAATTAACTTACCGAAATTAGTATTTTGGGTTTGGGTTAGGGTCAACTCAAGATATATTCACCCCTACAAATAACTAATAAACATTCGTTTAAGAATTTGACATTCATGTACGTAAATAAAAATATGTTGATTAGCTCACCTGTTCAATATCCAATTTTATTCATATTTTCTAGCTAGTTAAATTAAGTTTGTTTAAACATAAATTCATAAATGAGTTTTAAATTTAAAAAAAAATGGTTAAATATTTTGTTAAAATATTTAAATATTAAGTTAGCAATCAAATAAATAAAATTATCATTTGAAAGCTTTATGTACTAATTCATTGATTTGTCTCAAATCTTATTTTGTATTAAATTTTGGATATTTAAATAACTACAACTGACATTTTTTTTCTTAATCAAGAACATAAAATAGTGTTAAACTATTTTGTTGTAGTTTTTTTTACCAACAAACCAAAACATGTAAGACAAGAAAGAGATAATTTATAAATGAAGGTGCAGTGTTGAGAATAATTTACAATAATACAATTATGATATTTTAATGGTACATAATTTTGATACAAAAATAATGTATATTAAAATTAGAAACTACATCTTTTGGTGTATGATTTTGATACAAGAAAATAAAATTAACAATTTTTTTTTATTATGGTAATATAATTAGAAAGATATGGTAACAATATTTTGGAGGTGAGTTCTGAATATGATAACAATATTTTAAATGTGAGGTTTGGAAAAGATATTGGTGTTGACCTAATTAAAGCTATTTAAAATTGCATCCCGACACCTTTGAAAATAGAGATTTTGCATTGAAAGCATCGTTTATTGTGAATTGTGTGTGAGCTTTAATTGTGAGAGAGTTATTTTAATACTCCTATAATATTCTTTGAAAATAAAAGTTAGAAATCTTTTGTGCTTAAAGGGTGAATGTACACATATTTTGGCCTAACTACCATAAATTTTGTGGTCGTGTTCTTTAGTTGTTTTCCTTTGTTTCCGGAATTGGTTCTAGTCTTCCACCGCTGCTAAGTCGATGACGATCCTCAGGGGATGGTTGAAGGAATAAGGGGGGCTTTCTGAGTTCCCATTCACCATGTGCAAAACGACAATTTTCATTGAACTTGCAGCCTTCAACCGTATTAAATTTGTTGCATAAACGGGTCTTGTCAACTGATGGAAGGTTTATGGGTGCTTCGGGAACTGATGGGTTTCCACCCATAATTTGAGTCACCTCATTGATACCACCTGGCACACTGTGCAAGAATTGGCAATGTTCGCCATAACAGCATCCCATGGTACTGCAATTAGAAAGACTGTTATCGAAACAGAGGTATGGAAGATGAATCTGAAGATGAAGGTGAAAGTGGATAAACTCCTAGCACATCCAATCATTCATGTCAAGCCTCACATAAACCATGTAAATCAACTTGATTCAGCTACAACATGGTAAAGATGTATCTAAAATATGCGAGGTCTTGGATTGAGACATAATCACCAATTATCAAGACCATTATCCAAAAGCAAGGTAGTGTGAATGATGTAACCAAGATTAAGATTTTGCAGGATATAACTAAAAATGAAGAATGTCTCAGGATTTTTCACAAGATTTTCCAAAACGCATAAAATTTCCAAAACGCATAAAATTTCACCCCAAAAAAATGTGAGCTCAAAATGATCAACAGTTCTTCAGAGGAAAGATGTACTAGTCACATATGTTTCACTAAGGAATCAAATCAAATGTTAAAACTTCCTTTTGTTATTTTTTTTTTCTTCCATTTTTGTAACGTTTGAACGAATCTTGCACTTTTCTTAATAAAAGTTCACATTTGATCAAGAATCCAGATAAAATCACAATAGCTGCAATAGATACATTACATGTATTAGGCACAATAACAAGTGTATCAAGATTCTGTATTACAGTTTTATATGCCAAATTCATTAGTCCAGATAATAAATCTTTTAAATCAAGTTGCATAGTAAATTACTAGTATACCAGACTTTATTATTAGTAAAAAAACAAAATTGTTTTAGATGATAGTTGAGATTTGAACCTGAAAAACATTGTGCATGGCTTCAAATCATCACATTCCATATCAGTTGCAAAGGACTCCATTTCTGTTGCAGAACATGAATTATGTTTCTCAGATATAATCCATTCCTTAGAAGACAGCGAAAACAGAGCAAAAGACAGTGACATGAAACAATACCATTCTTGGGTTTCTTGAATTCTTGGTTGATCTCATTCAAGGAGCCGTCGATTCTTTCTCTCTTCTGGCCAGATTCAGAATTCATTGAACCGAAAGATAATGGAACAAATACAATATCGGATAAAGAAAGGATTAAAAGTGCAAAATCTTATGATAGCGAAACTATGGTTGGGACCAAGAGACATTGAGGAGGGAAATTAATAAGCGGGAAGTGATTGTTTCTTTTTTTTCTTCCAATATATAATATTTTCTACGAATTTAGATCAATTTTACATTTACAGCGAATATTTTTTGTGTAGAGTTTGTTTTATAATTTTTTTAGGAGGAGAATGAAATGGAATATATATATCTGACTTACTTTGTAGAGCTAGCTAGTTTGATATTGGGGTTAATTGATTATTTATATATATTATTTTGTCATATTTTATATTTTATAACAAATAAAATATTTTATTTATTAATTAAAATATTCTTATATTCATTTCTTTTATAGAATTAAAATTTTAAATATAAAAAATTAATTTAATAATTTAATTTGTTTATAAATTTTCTTTTTCAAATTTATAATATATTTAAAAAAATATATATTAAAGAAGCATTTGAAATAGTTAGAGACAGTGGTGGGTTGGTAGTACATATACCTAATTAATTTTGTATCAAAACTTTGTACTTTATCAAAATTTTCGGTATAGCTATCTTATCTTAATTTTGGTAAGATTTAATTTACGATATCATTATTATACATATTTGATCATTACAAAATATATTAATTTATATAAAAAAAATTATATAATTACTACATAAACATTACACAAAACTAAAAACTAAAAATATTTATTTATTTAATATTTAACATTTTATAAATGAACAAATTAAAATTAAAGTTAGTTAAAAAAAATTAAAGTTAACAAAAAAAAATATATAAATATAGTCTTCAAGTTAGACTAAAAAGAAGACGAAGATGGTGAAATTTAGAAGGTCTTGAATCGCATTTTCATTTGCAAATTTTTTAATTAATTAATAACACAATTCAGGTTAGATAATAATAATAAATATTAGTTAATTTAGATTTCATTAATAAAAAAAACTCACCCTTTTCAATTTGTTCAATTCCTTAAACAAATCATGTTGATCATCGTTAGGATCTTTCCATAAGTTGAAATATTTTCATTTTCGTCAATATTTGTGCAAAACAATGCCTCCACTCTTTTAGGATTCAAACTGCTCCTAAAAAGATTCACTATCATTTTATCCAAACTTGAAGCAGATTCACTAGCAACTGTTAGCAACGGTTGATGATAAGATTGCAAAAATATTAAAAGTTTGGTTGATTTTTTTTCCATATATAAAATCATATTAAAGTATAATTATATTTTGATTTAATTTTCAAAAATTATATTTCTATAATTAAATTAATATCAAATTTATTTATTTCCTTATAAGTATTATATATATATATATTAATTTAAAAATATTATTTCGGTATATCCCGATATAACTAGAATTTTGAGTACCTCATACATTTATCAAATAATTTCGCTATCGATACCATACCTTACCTTTTTCGGTATACAGTAGACCATTGATAAAATTATAACCTCGATAATGTAATAAATTCTTACAGTCCCGGCTCGGGCCGAATGGCTAAAATAATAATTTCGATAAATTTATTAAAAAATATATTTTTTGGCGCATATAGGTCACAACCAATATATAAAGTTATGATGTACTATTTTTTTTAATAATTCAGAGTGCCTTAATGAAATATGAGTCCACAGTTATCTGCTTTGTATGAAAATTTATATCAATTTAAATCTCATTCCTCACTTTTTGCAAAACTTTATGAAATTGTGGAGTGCTTCTATCATATTGTAGGAGAAAATCACTAAGTTTCATTGTTGCTCTAATTGCTTTTTGCGAGAAAGAGGCTCCAAAACATGAATATCATCCTCATTGTCTTCATCTTGAATGTTTTATCTAAGACCCTCAATGATTTCTTCATCAGTTAAAGTCTCGTTCGTGTCGTTTTCACCCGGATAATTCAAGAGTTGATCCACATCCATTGCGTTACGATAGTGTAACTCCTTTATTATTGACCATAATTCCCTAATGCCTTCTTCTTCTAAAGGCTATGAAACCACATTTTCTACCAAACAAAGTTTGCAATGCTGAAAACAATTTGTAATTGTGTATTCTTAACATCGTTCATCCAAGCTAAGATAGCAATGTTGATTGCATCTAGAACATTGATCTTCTTTAGATTTGTTTCTCCAGCCTCAAAACCCTCAAAAATAGAACAACAAAATTTGCAAAGATAATGCATCTTAAATGCTCTTATAATTCCTACATCACATGGCTGAATTTTTGAAGTTGTATTGGGTGGTAAGAAGAACAATTCAATATTTTGTAACCCTTGAATTACCTTTGGTTGGGCAGGACAATTGTCAATAACCAATAAAACCTTTCGTCTATCAATTTTTTTGTTGAACCATCGAACATATTCTTCAAACAATACTCCAATCATCCACGCTCATTTATTGGCACAATATTGACAATTTAAACTTTGTAAATTAACATTTTTTAAGCAACGTGGTTTCACAAACTTACCGATGATCCATAATGATATTTTCTCTTACCCATCTTCATTGCAACAAATGGCTACCGTCATTCTTTCTTTGTCATTTTTTTCTTCCTTCAAGTTGTTTTGTAACCATGGAATGATTAGCTTGTAATCTATAAAACAACCCAGTTCCATCCTTGTAGTAAACATCTTTCATGGCAAATAGCCCTCATTTCTCTCTTATTGTTAGCAAGTTTCTATCTTCATCTTCCATATTGACAGACCTATTTTCTCCACAACAAAAAGCCTAAAGGACTTGATATCATGCCGTGATTTAAATCTCTCCACCCAACCAAGAGAGTAATTAAACTCTGGAGCATTGTCCCCATACAATATTTTCATAAAATCTTTTGTCATGAAAGATGTTATATTACACATTAAATGACTTTAAGAATAGAAAAGGTTTTACAATTAATTATACTTTAACAACTTATACAATAAATGAACCCCACTATATAGAATTTGAATATTGAAATTCAACACCATTCAATAAAATTATATTTTAGAAAAAAAAAAAGCTCACTTCAACGTATGTACTTGTACAACTAGCTCATTTAGACGTATATACTAATAAAAAATTATTTAAATATATGTACTATATAAAATTGGTTCATTTAGTAAACCATAGTTAATTTTTATTTTTTAATTTGTATATTATTAATTAAATATTAATATATTTTTTCTCTCCTTTTTTTTTATTAATTAATTAACTCTCTATTTTTATTTTTTCATAAATTTTTTTTTATTATTCTTATATAAGTATTTATTGATTATTTTAATTTTATCTTTTATATATATATATATATACATATATATATATATTAATTATTAAATATTTTAAAATTGTTTTTGTCTAAATGAATACAATAGTGAGTATTTGAAATTGTTTTGTCTAAATATTAATATATTTTTTCTCTTCTTCTTTTTCATTAATTAATTAACTCTCTATTTTTATTTTTTAATAAATTTTTTTATTATTCTTATATGAGTATTTATTAATTATTTTAATTTTATCTTTTATATATATATATATATATATATTTCTTCTTATATTAACATTAATTATTAAATATTTTAAAATTGTTTTGTCTAAATGGATACAACAGTGACGTATCCTTTCAACAATAAAAATTCTTCCATACAAAAATAAATTAATTAATAATCAAGAATTGAATAATAATAATAGCAATTCATTTATCAAACAACAAAAGAATAATAATCAAATATTAGACAAAATAATATTTCTTACTACGGCTATAAATCATGAATCAAAAATTAAATAAGAAAGAAACCCTTAAAAAAAATTAAGGTAGAAGAAAATTCATAAATAAATTGTTAAAATTTCCTCAAAAATAAGAATTTAAGTACTATAAAAAATAAAAACTAATAAAAAAATGAAATAAAAGAAAGAGAAACTAATATAAAATTAATAAAAATGAGATAAATTTAAATGATTTAATTAATGAAAAAGAAGAAGATAAAAAATATTTTTATATTTAATTAATAAATATATAAATTAAAAAATAAAAATTAACCATAGTTTACTAACAAAGGTTAAATGAGTCAATTTTTGATAGTACGCATGTTTAAATGATCTTTTATTAGTATATGAGTCTAAATGAGCTAGTTGTACAAGTACATACGTCTAAGTACGTCTAAGTGAGCTATTTTCCTATATTTTATTATTATACATGTAAAATAATAAATTATTACTTTATCGATTAAATAATATTTCGATAATATAATATTTTTTAACTAACTCATCGTTATTACTTTATAGAGAGTCTATTGTACTTTAAAAATTGATATTTTCGATATATTGCGCGCGATAAGGTATTTTTGATATACCTATAATATCAGTAATTATTTTCACTTCTAATTAGAAACCATAGAACCTATTTTAGAAGAAAATAAGAAGTAATTAATTAAATTTTGGAAAACTTATGCCTTATGTTTACAAGTAAGAGTAGGTTTAAATAGGGATGACAATGGTGGGCAATACATTTACGTTGTTATATTATATTCTTTAAAATAAATAAAATTAATAAAATTATATAAATAAATTTTTTAATATTATATATATTATAATATATTAAAAAATTATATTATTATAAAATATAAATTTAAAACTCTTATAAAATGTGAAAAATAAATAAATATATTGGTGATTTTATATATTAATTGTGTTTATTAATGTTTGGGTGAGAATGTGGGTCAGTGTTTTGGGTTGGCCCAAATAGAAAAGACTTTTCAATTTTATCATAAACCACTATGTTAAACCCTTTTAAGTATAAAAAACTAAATATCTTGTTTTTTTATTAAATGAGTTTGTTGGGGGTTTACCCCAGGACCAACCCAATCGGACGAGAGACACAATTATCATTTATGTCTCATCTCCAGTCAACTACCAAAATCGGGGGAAACTGTCCATAACAAGTCAAGTCAATTAAAATCAAAATCACGGGGCAAATTATAATTGTTATCACTAAGTTTTGATAATATTTGTGGTGAAAAATATCACCCTAAGAATAAAAATGGAATAATAGAAATCGTAGTGGAATAACCTAGTCCGAACCTAGGTAAGATTCTTGTCCCGTTAACAATGTGTATATATATAGTCTTTTAGAATTCATAATAAGGGTAAAGATCATGTGATATTTTTGACATCTCCACCATGATATGATCTCATGGAAATTTAGTTGACATTTCCATAATAATACGATTTGATTAACATCTTTACCATTATTTAATTTAATGTCTTTTTGAATCCAACAAATAATCCCACATATCTTTCCTCCCCTTTTTGTACCTAACATTGAGGCACAACAAATTGAGCCTCAAAATCCTAGGCCCAATTCCACAGATTCTCCATATTGCCTTTATGTCTATTGTCAAACGAATGAGCCCCATCACCAAGAACACCCTAAAACTGATCCTCATACTTCTCCGATTACGTTTCAACCTTTGTGACGTGAATTAAGTCGCAAAATTTCCGAAACTTGATTCTCGTCACCACCTTCGTGGCCATATCTGCGGGATTTTCATTTGTGTGTACCTTCTTCACAATTACCGCTCCACTCGCTATGACATCTTGAATGTGTTGAATTCGAATGTCGATATGCTTTGTGCAATCATAAAACATCAAGTTCTTGGAAAAATGTATCGCGCTTTGGTTATCTCAAAACAATTCCAATTTATCGCGCTTCACCCCAAATTCACCCACGCGACCCTTCAACTAATGTGCCTCCTTGACGTACTTCATCACAACGATATACTCGGCCTCCGTTGTTGAAAGGGAAACTATGAATTGTAATTGTGCCTTCCAACTTACCGAGCATCCAAATAGGGTAAACACATATCCCGTTAAGGACCTTCTCTTGTCCAACTCACCAGTAAAATCAACATTAACATATCCTCTCAACTTATCATCAGTTACACCCGCCCATTTAAAAAAATACTAACATCTTTGGATCGCCCAACGTAACGGATAACCCACTTCGTCGCCTCCTAATGTTCTTTCCCTGGGTTCTCCATAAAGAGATTTACAAGACTAACCACGAGAGCAAGATCGGGTCGCGTACATACCCATGACATTCATTAGGCTCCCGACGACACTCGCATATGTGGTGTTTGTCAATCTCACATTTTCCTCCTCAGTACTCGGTGATATCTTTGAGGAGAGTTTGAAATGAGTAACTAATGATGTTTGAACCACCTTAGCATTAGACATCCCGAACTTGGCGACCACTTTTTAGAGATAGTCACTTTGAAATAAGAATAAAGAGTCTTTCTCCTGATCCCGCTCAATCACAATTCCCAAATTTTGTTTTGTCGATTCCATATCCTTCATCTCGAACTCACTCCCTAACAAACTCTTACCTTGCGATTCTCTTCCTTATTTCTCAATGCGATCAACATATCATCCACGTATAACAATAGAAAGACCCCGCAACCATCAACCCACTTGACATAGACACAACTATCGAAATTGCTCCTCATAAAATCATTACAAACCATTATCTCATAAAAGCACAAATAACATTGTCTTAGGGAGATTATTTCAAACCATAAAGCGAGCGTTTAAGGAGACATACCTTACCTTCATCAACGAGTTTGTCGAACCCATCGAGTTGCGTCATGAATATATTCTCCTCCAAGTTTCCATGAAGAAATGATGTCTTCATGTCCATTTGTTCGAGCTTCAAGTCAAAGTGATTCACTAAAGCGAGCAAAACACGAATGGACGTGTGCTTCACTACCAGGGAGTAGATCACGTTAAATTCGACCCCTTTGCGTTGTGTGAAGCCTTTAGCTACCAATCTCGTCTTAAACCTTAACTTGTCACTACCCTCTACACCTTCTTTGCACTTAGAACATCCACTTTAATCCAACCACCCGCTGATTCATGAGTTTGTTCACCAATTCTCATGTCTCGTTTTTGTCAAGTGATGCCTTATCCTCTACCATAACACGCTTCTATTCGGTTCTATCCTTGCTCTCCATCGCTTCTATAAATAATATCAACATTGAATCTTGTACTTCATCTTCCACAAGGAATGCAAAAGACTCCAAATCGGAGTAGCTAAATCTCAAAGCTCGGGTTGTCCTATGATCTTCATCTCGCGCTAAATGGTAAGAGCTAAGGTTCTCTTACACATTCGTACCTTCCTCCTCTACATGACCATCTGTTTCATCCTCTTCACTAGCCTCCCCCATGTCTAGCGATTCTTTAGTAATACCTCCTAGGAACTCCACCCCTAATTTAGGCCTCTCTCTAGCCACTTCGCCAGCTTCGACTAATTATGTTGCTCCATAATAGGACTCAGATTCCCTAAAGACCACGTCATGGCTAATGATGCACTTAGTCATCTCACCGTCCTTGTAAAATAATTTCCAACCCTTTACTCCTTTACCGTATCCAACTAACCTACACTTCTTCGCTCTCAGATCAATCTTTCCATCATGTAGGTGCATGTAATCCACACACCCAAATATCTTTGTTGTCAAGTTTTGGAGGAGCTCCATTCTAAACTTTTTCCGGTGTCTTGCATTCCAATGTTGTCGATAAACAATGATTGATAAGACAAGTTGTAGTGTTAACTGCCTCACCCCAAAATCGCTTTGGTAGACTGACCTCAAACAACATACATTGGGCACACTCGAGTAGTGTTATATTCATTCACTCGCCAACTCATTCTGTTGCGGTGTCTGTCAGACGTTTTTGTGATGAACCATCCATTTTTAACTAATTAAACTCCTCTCCTATGTACTCCAAATCGTTATCTGTTCGGAGTTTTTTAACCTTCTTCTAGGTCTAAGTCTCTACAATCTTCTTCCACTCCTTGAACTTAGCAAATTTCTCATCTTTGTGCTTCAAGATGTATATACAAACATTGTGCGAACAATCATCAATGAATGTGGTAAAGTACCAACCTCCACCTAAAGTTGTAGTCCTCGTTGGCCCCCACAAGTCTGAGTGAACATAACTGAGCATCTCCTGAGTCACCTCAACCGATCACCCAAACTTCACCGTATATGGAGTTCTCACAAAACTCCAAATCATCAAGTTTCTCCTTTCCAAAATATATATATATATATATGTGAATTCATAATTAGGATAAAAATAATATAATATATTTGACATCTTCACCATGATATGATCTCGTGGCGATTTAGTTGACATTCCATAATAATACAATTTGATTGATATCTTCATCATTATGTGATTTCATGACTTTTTAAATTCAACAAATAATCGTACATATCTTCTTTCCTTTTTATCTAATATTGAGGCACACCGAATTGAAACTCAAAATCATAGGCTCAATCCCACACTATTTCGTTATATATAAACAAAATGATGATTTCAAATACATCACAGGCTCACATTATCATTTGGAGTGAGATTATAAAGGTGAGAGGTCCTGACTAAGTTGAAGTTCAATTTCCCTGTCTTTTTAAAATTAATTTAGTTTAATTTTAAATTTAGTTATCATATTTAATTATTTTCTAATATTTAATATTTTTTTTATTATTATAACTTATTATTAAATACATTATAAATTTAATTATTTATATTTATATAGATATATTTAAATTATAATTTTATATTATAGTATAATGAATAAATATTATTAACATTTAATATTTTCAGACTTATTCAATACATAATTAATTTAAAATATCCTAACCATTTTAATATTATAACTTAATAGTTAATAAAAATTATTATAATCATCTTATTTTAAAATTATTAGTAATTTTATGAGGACACAGTTGATTATAACTAATATGATCTTCTTGGCTCCTAACTTGGACCACGTTTATTTATTTTAAATAATTTTTTACGTGTATTATTATTTACTAATAGTAGATTTAACAATATAATTTATTTTTATTAATTTTATAATATAAATATAATTTCGTATAATATTTAAAATTTCACAAATATTAAAAATAAAATACAAAAGTTAAGAAATTAAATATAATTATAGTTAGGATAATTGTTATATTATATACTCTATCATATTATATAAAAAAATAATTTAAATGTATAAATATACATATAAATAATATAAATAACTAAATTTAAAATATAATTAATAATAAGTCATAATATTAATTAAAATATTTAAAAAACACTAAGATTGAATATTTACTAATGATATGTGCATGAAAAAATGTCACGAGAAAGTTGAATCAACAACTCTTATTTTTGCATTATCGATGTGTGATTAGTATCTGAAATTTTTGTGGAGTATTATTGAGAATCATTAGATGATGCACGAATTTTTGGATAGTTACTGAGAAATTTGGATTGATATTGTTAATATTACATATCTATATACACTAGTAGAAAAAGGGAAGACATAACTAAGGCCAAAATCATTACTAAAAGTGGAAAAAACCCTAGAAGCCGTTATTATTCGTCATTAAAAATGTCGTCACTGATATAAAATAATATATATAACGGCATTAGAGAGTCGTTACAGATATTAGTATCCGTAACGACTCTATAGCCGTTACATATATGAATATCAGTAACGACTTTCTCAAGACAATGTATAATATTAATATCAGTAACGGCTTTCCAATGACATGATCGTTACTGGTGTTAATTATTTTTGATTTATTTTGTTTATGTAATATTATTTATCCCTGTAAACAATAATGAATAATTATTTTGCAAAAGAAATTCATAAATAAATATACTAATCCCAATAATATTCATAAATAATATATCAAATACACAAAAATCGATCAGAAAAATATATAAAAAAAAATACTGATAACCAAAAATTTCCATAGGTTAAGGTCTTATTAACCATTTCCTCCCTAGAAAGCCCAAAGTCTGCCAGCCACCTGTTGTTTGGGTTTGTGTTGGTATTATTATTGTTAAAAATTCAACCGAAAATATTAACATTAGAAACATTGTATAGTAATATTATAATGGAAATAGGCATACATTTGCTCTCATTGATTCGTCCAACAAGATCTTCCAAGATGTCTCGATGAATCACCGGAGGGACGGCCTACAAGAACAGGAATTATCCACGTGAAATTTTCCATGTACACTTATTTATAAATAACAAAAACTTATAACTCATAATTATCTAAGGAAGATTCAAATAACCTATCCAATCAACAACCATTCATAATTACATCATTTAAACCAATCAACCAAAATACATTCAAATTTTTTACAACAAATCATTTTTCATTATATTTTTTTACCACACATGTCCTTTTACTCAAATAACCTACCCCTAAGTTATTCAAATCATCCTAGATCAGACAAGGCCCAAATGCTAAAATGCTCTTTTTAGTTTCCAAAATAATAGAAAATTACTCCATCATGAAGATACTCCAAGCCCCTTGCAACATCTAGAACTATTTGAACTCTCAATTCCCAACTCAAAAGTCCATGCTTTTGACCTGAAGAACATGGAACATGTAAAAACAATTGCAAAAGGGAATCCTTTTTTTCTAATAGTTTGAACCAAAGTAAGTAATGAGCTTACTATACAAGTGAGAAGTTAGACTGCCTTTACTCATATAGAAATAGATGAGTATAAGTTGACCCTTTTCAGCACAATATCCCACCAAGTTCACTAGATTTCTATGATGCAACCTTCCCAAAAGTATGACCTACAACAAACAATCAAACCAAGATATAAAACGATCACTTTGAATTTTGTTAATTTACCTGTAATTGAGTAACTGATCGTAGTTGTTCAATACATATCATACATAATATTATGAAACTTTCTGAGATTTGTTCTAAAAAGTCGGTAGTTTCTGTCGAGGAATTAATTGCTATTCTCGATGACTCGTGAGTTCGATAACCTATTGAGTAATTTTTTTTAATGTCATATTTTGTTGTTGTGCTTAAACGATTTTTATCATTTTTAATATACATAGATTTTTTTAAAATGAAAAAAAAAAAAACTTAAGTAACACAAAAGTGGTTCTTAAGGTATCGAGAGTGACTAGTTAAGAAAAAAAAATGTTAGTTTAGATAATGGTCAAAAAGAAATATGTTAGTTTAGAAAGTTATCAAACAAAGTTAGGTTAAGAAATCTATGAGAATGAAATATAAGTGAATAGATAAAAATTAGCTAGTGAATGATCTCTTATAGTGTTAAGGTTTTGTTCCTATCAAATCTTTCATTTTGGAACTAAAATCGATTTGATCTCTCCAATCCTATTTTGATCATGGAATAAGGAAAGGAAGCACTAAAGTTGGTTCATTATGACATTCAATACCTAAAAACGTGACACTCATGTTGGATGTCCTTTTTCAAACCAATTAGCTACAACAAGTAGAAGAAAATTCTCTTCCATGTAAACTTCCATATAAAATAATACAACTATAATGGACAATCTTGTCAAGCCCTCACCAAAAGGGCATCGTTTATTATGGAATGGTCTTCTTAAAAAACAGGTACAACACAATAGAGGGCAAGAAACTGTCATCCTAGAAACAAAAACATAAGGACAAATTAAATATGATACATCAATGATCAATCACCCTTTGTTTGGGGCAGCCTCTTCTTCTTTTGCGATGAATTTCACGTTTTCCTCCAAGTTCACACACTTGTACCATCTAGCACAAAATACATAGAACCCGAGATCAACTATAGCCATGATCGCGATAAGGAAGTAAAACCGGTCAATATGACCATCATTTAGATTCTCGGGTATCCATCCGGGGTGATTTCCCTTTGTCGTGATCGCCATTACCATGTTAACCATTATGCTACTCGAGTAATTCCCTAGAGATATTGATGCCATACAAAGAGAGCTCCCGAAGCTCTTAATCCCGTCCGGTGCCTGCCCGTTAAAGAACTCTAGCTGCCCGATATACATGAAAACCTCAGACGCACCAACTAGAACGTATTGTGGGACTTGCCAAATTATACTCAACGAACTAGCCCGATCTTCATGAACTACCCGTTTAAGCCTCGCCACTTCAGTTAGCCCGGCTGCCACCATGGCTAGCATACCGATAATGAGTCCTATCCCCATTCTTTGAAGCTCGGTTAGGCCTTTCGAATGTCCGCTCAATCGACTTGTTATTGGCACCAGGATTTGTTCGTAGATGCCTGTAAATATAAGAACGCTACAAATGTCGAAAACTGACATGCTCGCAGCCGGAATATGGAAGCTCCCGATGTAGGAGTTCATAACCGCTCCTTGCTCTACGAAGAGGGAAGCCATTTGTGTGAAAATAACAGAGTATATGATTGTGCATAGCCAAATGGGAAGCATTCTTATGATGCATTTGGCTTCTTCAACTTGAGTAACTGTACATAATCTCCACCTGTTCACTGGTCCATGGAGATCTTCCTCTGTTAATGTGGCTGCCTTGTCCAAACACCTTGTTAAACCAGGATAAAGAAAAAAAATGAAATCAATATGAAGGGTTTTGACTTTTGGAGCTGATTCTGTTTTTAGATAAGAAATTATATGATTTGATAAATACTCACTGAAATTCATTGCTGTGTAGAATTTTCCTACTACCCTTGATTGCAGATTCTAGTCCTTCAACCTCATACAAATCTCCTTCTTTGGCCGGAACCATTCGCCATTTCCTAGCCGAAGCAACGAAAACCTGAGCCACACGGGGCAGAGGATTCCCACACGGTTTAATGTAACAGTACCCTTTCGAGCCAGATAAGAACAAGACGAGGCCTATAACCGCTGCACCAGTTGAAGCCCAGAACCCGATTGTCCACCCTCCGGTATCCTCATAATAAACCAAGACGGTGTTGGAGAAGAGGGAACCAACGTTTAGTGCAAAGTAGAAGTAACAAAAGAACGTTGCTTTGGAATTTTTATCTTTTGGTTTTGACTCGTCGAAAAGATCGGCTCCAAATGTTGCCAACGTGGGTTGATGGCCACCGTAACCGAATGCCACCAAATAGATGGCTAAATAGAACATGGTCACACCAACTGCGGAAGTGGGCTCACAAAGAAGCTCGCGGTCACCACATCCATCGGGTTTGATCAATAGAAGCCATGATGTAAGGGATAACATAACCAAGCCCTGCATGCATTCCCTCATAATTTATAAGTTAAATATCACAAGAAAGAATTATCATGGAATTTTTAGTGGAGACTCATAATTTATTAGTAGTGGTAAAGCACAATAATTCATGTCTTCATTGTCATATGTTCGAATCTTCACACGTTAAAAGAAAAAAAGTATTTTCATTGTTTTTTTACCGCTATAAGAATGAGCTGAAATATGGTGCATGTCAAGTAACGGCCCCAATAAGAATCGCTAAGGAAAGCTCCGACGAGGGAGAACAAATAGACGGTTCCAGTCCACTTGCTAACGTTGTTGGCTGCTGTTGCGTTTCCCTGACCAAGAACTCTTGTTAAGAACATGACTAAATTCACCCCAACCCCGAAAAACGCCAATGTGGCAAGGCCTTGATTGGCTGCATATATTAAAGTTAGTAAACAAAGTGTTGATTAATCTAATCAAACCAAATTATTTTTTAAAAATTTTGTAATGTACCCAGCAAGAGCATGCCAGATTTCCATACTCCCATCTTCTTCTTCTCCTCATCGCAACTGACGTTAAACCTAACCTTTGGTTTCTCCTTTTCATTTCCCCTTTCCAACTGTTACAAAACAAATTTATAGAGAAGAAAAAAATCTTGTTCATTCATCTATAATAGTTGTAGTACTACTATAGGATGATATAATACGTACTCTTAGTTCATGATCAATCTCATGTGCAATGACAATGTCGCAGTTAGTCGGGTCTCTAGGAGAAGCCATTATTTGATGGTGCTTAATTACACCCTACAATTTAGGTAAAATCAGATGCATGTACAAAAACATGAAAAAGAGGGGAAATGTTAAACAAAAAACTCACTTTCAAGTAAGGGGGAATATTGTTTAGCTTGATCAAGAGGATATTGGATGAAATTGATAATGCTAGGGACAAGTGAATATATAGTCAATATATAGTGAATATAAAAGAAGGGTCGCTTTCGAAATTAATTTTTGTTATTGCAATTTTGCTCAATAGAATTGAATATAAATCTCAAGATGACCATACAGGCTGCAAACGCGGCCATCCATATGCCGGTGTAAAATCAAACAGTCCCATGCAAAACTGGCATATAAAACCATAGGTTTTGCATGTTTTTCATGAAATAAATAATTCAAATAATGAATATTATCATCATCATCCACAAGAACAGTATTAAACAGCATGCTCTTTGGACGGTCCATAATAATACAATTTTCTTTTTCTTTAAAGATAAAAAAATATTTTTACCTGTTGTGATATTAAAGTGTTTTTATATATGTATATATACAAGATACAGCTCATAAGTTATCATGGTTTTATTTCTTTACTGTAAACAAGGTCAACTAAACTGTTCAAAACATGAAGTAGTGGAATGATCAGTGAAACCCCACACAAATATATACTCTTATCATCATGTTTGTGATCAAGTTTTTATAATTAGGTCGAGCTAATTTAATTAGATACCATGCATGTTGCATTTTATTAAAGGCCTTATTATAGCCTTTTGAACTCATTTATCTCTTTATCTAACTTGGTAAATAAAGGGCAAACGCACACATATGTTAAACTTTAATCCCAAAACATCATCATGATCAGGGGCGTAGCTACACCAAAGGCTATGGTGCGCTATAGCCCTGGCTGGTCCAGTTTGAGGAACCCAAACCTAGTTCAATTCTTCACTTTCTTTTAGTCATGACTGACCCAAATTGAGGAACCCAAACTCAATTCAATTCTCCTCTTTCTTCTCTCTTCCTTCTCTAGTTCCCAAGTTCTTCTCTTTTTTCTCTTCCTTCGTAAATCAGAATTTCCATTAGCCCTAATTTTATAGTTGTCTTCCCTAGTTGGCTAATTGCCATGCCCTAATTCAGAGTTCAGACCATAAATGAAGATTGTATTTGTCAACAATTTGTAGAGACTGAAAAGGCACACGATGAGTTTTATTCAATGAAAAATCACAGGATACAACTTCACTAGTTCGATTCAGAATCTACAATTTCTTTTTCTTGGTGATTTTATAATTTTTCATAATATATATATATATATATATATATATTATAGTTACATATAGTATTTTCTTTATAATTTTTTATGTTTTGACAGGTCAGCTCTATATAGTTTTTATTTCTGGCTACTACCCTGATCATGACCCATAGAGATTGATCAAAATGAGAAAAGAATATAAACATTTCATATTTTGACGTGGTTGATCAAAATGGGAAAAGACAAGATCGATCATGATCATAGAGATCTTATATGAATTGGGATCCATGAAAAATTGCATGGAAATTAATCATTGTTTAATACTAACCATATATAAGTATATAGATATATGTTTATAGCTATGTAGCTAGGTCGGAATAGTACTTAACTTACTATATATCACATGCATGTCCAAGTACTACTAATTATTGACCACGTATGTTGCATATTTAATAGGATATCTAGGTTTGGTATCAATAGTCAAAACAAACGTCTAAATATGCAATTTATAAGAAAATTAGTATTTATTAATTAAGCTGACTCGTTATTCTTTAAAATTTTAATTGCGTAACCATAATATACGTAAAGAATGGAGTTTTCTCGTTTTTTATTTTACAAATTTCTATTAAAATTAGAACAAAAACTTAAAAAGTGTTGCAACATCACATATTACAGCTCTTTTTTAACAAAATTTATTGCAGCTATCACTAGTAGAAAAAAGGGTATTAGTAAGGGCTAAAACCGTTACTGAAAGCATCGAACGCCGTTACTGAAACTTATTTGTAACGGCACATAAAACCGTTACCAATCGTTACAAAAAATTACGTTACAGAAACTTTACAGGTATCAGTAACGGCGTTCGAAAACCGTTACTGATAGTCATGGAATAACAGTAACGGTTCTAGCCGTCTAAAAACCGTCACAGAAACAACACTAGTATCTGTAACGGTTTTATAAAACCGTTACAGATAGTAATGGAACAACAGTAACGGTTTTAGCCGGCTAAAAACCGTTACTAAAAGACTGATTTTATCTGCAACGGTTTTAGAAACCGTTACAGATGCTCGTGTTATTTCTGTGACGGTTTTTTATTTCTTAAACCGTTACAGTTAGATTTTTATTAACGGTTTTTGTAATTATTTAACCGTTACTAAACCCTAATAGTTTTTTTTTTTACAAATTTTTACCTATTTAAAACCTCAATCATTAATAACCAATAACCAAAAACTACAATCATCAATAACCAAAAACCCAAAAATACAATCATTAATTCAAAACAATAATCATCCACAAACTACAATCCATCCAAAAACTACAATCATATCACAAATTCACAAAAACCATTAATTAACGTATTTCAAATTACATTTCAACTGACCAGAATTGAAGTGGGAAAGCGACGATCACGAGGAAGGGGATCATCTCTAAGTAGGAGGGGCATCATCTCGAGTGGGAGGGGCAGGTGGAAGTTGATCACGGGGAATCCTGGATAATAAGAAGTTCATTGTCGATCTCATCTCAAGCATCTCATCCCGCATTCTCTCACGCTCCCTTCGAGCTTCTTCACGTTCATCTTCACGTTCATCTTCACGCTGCATCAATAACTCTTCGCGCTCCATTTCACGCTGCCTTTGTGCTTCCTCACGCTCCATTTGACGCTCGAGTAAGGCTTCTTCGCGCTCTTTCCGTGACTGAAGCTTCTCAGCTTCACGCTCCTCTCGCATCATCTGTATCTCCTCAAGTAAAAGTGCGTTTTGCGTGTCACCGCGCTGTGTGCTAGTACCACCACGAGCATCAGGTCTAAAAGATCTAGGTGTGACACCGGAGCCCAAACCCACAACTCGCCCATGTCCCTGAGACCCGAATGCGCACTCAGCCAACTGCAATTCATTTCTATTCGGGTCTTCTTCTATAGCAGTTCGCAAGGCAGTCTACAAACACAAATTACATTCGATTACATACATACATAAAAGAAATAAAAGAAATATAACTAATAAACACGACTTACCACTTTTTCTTGAATAATAGGGGGAACCACCGGATTTGGATCTTGCAGAGTCGGTTTTTTTGTATGAGTGTGCAGAAATAATTCCGCAAAATTAGGCGACGTACCGGTAGTCTTCTCCTGTACAAATTTAATAATTAATAAAAACGTAATAACATTATAAACTTTGTTATTCAATGATAAAACGAACCATTTGCTTCTCCACTTGCGAAAATGAGATGCTGCCCGCATGATTCTTGTACACAACATGCGACCTATTTTGCGCATTCACAGCACTTGTTTTCTGCAAATAAGAAAACATTTGTGTTTAATGAATGATTAATGTAAGAGCTATTTATAAACACATTAATTTACCTTGAATTCCGGCGTGAGAAAGCGACGATCAAGTAGATAATTCCAATCACTAATTTCGATCTCGGGAGGGGGATTTGCCCTAATCACTTGCTCGTCACCTTCACGGGATTTAATGTACATGGTGTTCCAATGACATCTCCATCTATCCCATAATTTGTTGGCTTGAAATAAACTTTGTCTTCGATAGTTGTTGATTTCATCCCCCACAGCCACGAAAGGATCCTAAATAGTGAACATTAAAATACGATTATAGATTGTGTTGAATACATAATGGACTTAATAATATAAAAAGTTATATACCGTGATAGCCATCCATATGTGATCTAGCTGTGTGGAGCTCAGGTCCGACCAACGCAAAGTCCTATGAGGTAGTGCATTGGAGTCTCGAATGACACTCCCAATATGCCTCGACCAAGTTGTCCTATTCTCGCACATTGGTTTACCATCAACAGGGTTAAATTGAAGAGTCATCTTTTGCCCCGCTTGCAATCTACCAACAACTTTATTCTTGTTCTTGCCCCGTCTCCTTCTCGAAATAGATCCTAAAATTAAACAAAAAATTATATAGGATCACAACAACTAACTTAAGCAAAAACACAAGTACCTCCATCTTGCTCCTCAGACGGGGGTTGTGTCTCATCATCATCATCACCGGGGATAGTGTTGGGTACACTATCAACATTCATAACATCATCAAGGTCCAAATCAATTTCCCCGACAGAGTTACACAATTGCACGGGATCTTCTGAATGCTCCTCGGTCTTTCGTACAAGCTCGTGTAGCGCGCTGCTTAAACTCTTACCTTGCATTCTTTTAGGTGCCATGATAGCTGCAAATATTGAATGTAATGTTTATAAGACAAATTTACAAGTAACCCTTCATAGAAATTAATTCAACCTTAATTAGAATAACGGGGATTTATTGGTGTCACAATTTTCCATTCAAGCCTTGATGCCATATCTGTAGAGTAAAAGACTTGTTGTGCTTGGCTTGCCATTATGAATGGTTCATTTAATTGAGTCTGTAGAATCCTGTTGATATTTATACTAACATAACCATACTTATCAACTTTAATGCCCCGATCTTTGTGATAAACATCAAACCATTTGTATTTGAAAAGAATCACTCGTCTTCCACAAAAGAATATCACTTCTATGATTTCATTGATCACTCCATAGTAGTTAATAGTCTCGGTCCCATTATTACCAACAACCAAAACCCCGCTATTTTGGGTAGTCAAGCTCTCGTCATGTTTTTCAGTGTTAAACTTGTACTCATTTATTTTGCACGAGTTATATTTCTTTGCATACAATGTAGGCCCACGTCCTAAAATCTTAAGATTCGTTGTCCTATCGGATTGATCGGTTGGTTGCTCCACCTATATATTCATTAGAAATTATTGTTAAACTAATTGTCATATACTAAAAAAGAAAATTGTTGAGACGATTACTTACTCTTTCTTGGAAATATCTAACGTATTGTTTATCCCGAGCCTCATTGGAAATATTAGGAGGGCATGATTGAACGAAATCGCTGCGCAAATGACAGATTAAATTATTACTTAAATCATAGCTCATAATGACATTAATGGACTTACTTATAATATTCTCCAGCTTCGCGACAATTTTTTAAAATGTACCAATGAGCACGCTCACGATCACCCGGTTCATATGTGTAGGATGTGCCATTAGATAAGTCTTCCATAGTGATGAAAATGGAGAATGTTGTACTTGTATTTATGGATTCATCATTTGACTCTTGATCGTCCAAATATCGGGCACACATGCTCATACTCTCATTCAAAAGGTAACTCTCGCTGATTGAACCTTCTGGAAAGTTCCTGTTCCTAAGGTATTTCTTGAGTGTGCTCATATATTGTTCAACTGGATACATCCATCGATACTGAACGGGCCCTCTAAGACAAGCTTCAAAAGCTAAATGAACTGGCAAATGCACCATTATATCAAAGAAAGAAGGTGGAAAGATCTTCTCCAATTTACAAAGTGTCAAGACAATGTCGTCATGTAATGTTTCCAATTGCCCGCGTTGTAAACTTTTTTGGCAAAGCAACCGAAAGAACCTTGCTAAATTCACCACGGCATCGTACACATCATCGGGAAGTAGGCCACGTGTAGCTAGTGGAAGGAGATATTGTAATAGAATGTGACAATCGTGACTCTTCAATCCTGATATTTTTTTCT
Organism: Impatiens glandulifera; assembly: GCF_907164915.1. Taxonomy (NCBI): domain Eukaryota; kingdom Viridiplantae; phylum Streptophyta; class Magnoliopsida; order Ericales; family Balsaminaceae; genus Impatiens; species Impatiens glandulifera. The sequence continues at coordinate 28,847,781 of NC_061862.1, read as the reverse complement.
CCTCCATGTTTACACACGCCCCAATATTTGAACAAAAACCGTCGGGCATTTTAATATCTTTCAAAAACTGACATAAACGTTTCTTATGTTCTGAGAACAATGCATAGGGGGCCGGCGGACACCGAAGAACACCATCAACTTCAACCGGATGTAAGGAATGTTTTATGTTCATTATGACCAAATCTTTCCTTGCTTTAATTCCATCCTTGGTCTTTTCTTTGAAATTCATTAAAGTTCCCAACAAACTATCACATATATTCTTCTCAATATGCATTACATCCAAATTATGTCTCAACATTAAAGATTTCCAGTAAGGCAATTGAAAGAATATACTGAATTTGTTCCAATTATCACATCGGGATTCATGTATAACTTTCGTTTTCTTAGGCAGGTACTTTGTCAAACAAATTTCCTTTAGATCTCGCGCTTGCAATTGAATTTCGTAACCCGATAATAGTACAGGAGGATCTCTATGCTCCGTATGCCCGTCAAACGTATCGGTCTCTTTGCGCCATCGATGATTATACGGGAGGAATCGTCGATAATTCATGTAACACTCCTTCTGGCAATTTGTTAACCTCAAAGACGCGGTGTTCTGATTACAAGACGGACATGCCAATTTACCCTTTGTACTCCATCCAGACAAATTTGCATAAGCAGGGAAATCATTAATAGTCCACATAAGAGCTGCCCGTAAATTAAAATATTGTTTTCTGCTTGCATCGTATGTCTTCACACCGGTATTCCACAATTCCGTCAACTCTTCAATAAGTGGCTCTAGAAATACGTCAATACAATCACCGGGACTTTTTGGTCCTGGAATGAGCATTGAAAGAAGAAAATTGTTTTTATCCATACATGTGGTAGGAGAGACGTTGTAAGGGATTAGAATAACTGGCCAAATGTTGTACGATGTTTTTCCGCTAGCAAAAGGTTGAAAACCATCACTAGCCAAACCAAGTCGCACATTTCGAGGTTCTGTTGAGAAATTTGGGTACAAGTTATCAAAGGTCTTCCATGTCATTGAATTAGCAAGATGCCTCACCACATCATCTTCGGGATTGTTATCTTTATGCCAAGTCATGTGTGGAGCAGTTTTGGAACACATGTATAATCTTTGCAACCTCGGTTTTAATGGAAAATAGCGCAGCGACTTGTTGGGTATATACTTACCATTCACCTTCGTTCGAATTGCACCATTAGATTTATTGACATTCCACCTAGAAAGCCCACAAACTTTACATTGCTGCAAATCCTTATCCTCTTTACGAAAAAGCATGCAATCATTCTTACACGCGTCAATTGTTTCGTACGATAGGCCAATGTCTTTAATGAATTTCTTGCACTCATAATACGAATTCGGTAGTTGATTATGAATTGGCAGTATTTCCTCCTTCAATAAACTCAACAATAAATCAAATGACGTGTTTGTCCACTGACCTACATTCTTGATGTGAAGAAGTTTAAGAAGAGTTGAGGCTTTGGAAATGCGAGAACCTTCATACAAAGGTAGTTTCAAATCGTCCAACAATTTGTAAAACGTATTAGCATCATCAACGGGAGGCTCATTTTCACTCGACCGTTCATTATCAATGTTGACATTAGGGTACAAATCACCAATAATATCTTCCATTAGATGATCCTCTACAATAATATCTTCCATTAGATGATCCTCACAAACTTCAACAGGTTCGTCTTCCATGATATTAGTCTCGTTATTTGGTGGTTCATTGATCGGTTCGTCTTCAATTTCATCATCTGATTCATCTTCCTCCACATTCTCGGTAACAGCATTTACAAGTTGACGTCCAATTGATCTCTTTTCACCGTGAAAATCCCAAAAATCATAATTTTGTCTTATGCCGTATACAATTAGATGGGATCTAACCACACTCTTATTCTCATATACTCGATTTGCACACTTTACACAAGGACATGCAATTGATGATCTACCCGTAGATCTTTCAGCAAATTCTATGAATTTGTCTACCCCTCACTATATTTAGGATCGGTACGAAGTGTAGTCATCCATGTTTTGTCCGGGATTTCCATCTAACCTAACATACAAATTAATCTAACTTAATCTACCAATCCAATAATCTAACATACAATTAATCTAATAATCCAAACATGCAATAATCTAACATACAAATTAATCTAACTTAATCTACCAATCCAATAATCTAACATACAATTAATCTAATAATCCAAACATGCAATAATCTAACATGCAAATTAATCTAACTTAATCTACCAATCCAATAATCTAACATACAATTAATCTAATAATCCAAACATGCAATAATCTAACATGCAAATTAATCTAACTTAATCTATCAATCCAATAATCTAACATACAATTAATCTAATAATCCAAACATGCAATAATCTAGCTAACATACAAATTAATCTAACTTAATCTACCTAAATCCAATAATATAACATTCAAATAATTTACCTAAATCTAACATCAAATAATCTAACTTAGCATTCATTATTATATAACCTAACATACAAATTATCCACTAACCTAACATCAATAATCTACTAACAAGCTAACATTGATTGTAAATAAGAACTAACCTGAATTTTGAAGTGCAAACTACAATCCGTGGCAGCAAAGACAATGACAAATTCAAACCCCGATAGAATTGAAATGGATGCAACCTGATTCAACAGTTTAAACGCAAAAAATGATAATGAAAACCTGATTCAATAGTTCAACATATATAAGAAGTTAACATTATTGAATACCTGATTATACCGTTCAAACGGTAGTGAAGAACGAATTCAACAGTTCAAACGGGAAATTCAGAATTTCTGCAAACCAAAAATTGGATTATGTTGACACGAGGATTGGATATACAGCTAGATTTTGTAATCCCCAAAGCAAAAATCTTAGCAACAAACAATTAACTTTTAATCTCAAGATTCTCAACTATAAAACAAGTGTTAGTGTAGCTAGGATTTATCAATGTATTATTCAGGATTCCTTCAATTGAACTGTATTATTAATTTCACATAATATTAGAATATGTAACTAGGATTTATCAACATCCACTATATTTCCTTGTAATAATCTAGATCCAAAGAAAGTAGAGCAGAAATACCATCACACTCTAAATATTTCTTCAAACTCTCCATAACAAACAGTATCAGAATCATACAGGGAAATATTTCAGTATCTAAATAAACTATGAGAAATCAATCTCAACCTATCAACCTATCATATGTATTCAACAAAATCCTATTTGATTCCATCTAAAATTTGTAAAACATCCTAATATCAAACTGTAAATCCTATCTAGAACCATATATATACAAACTGTAAATCCATAAATTACAAAAATCCATAAATAACATACAATCCAGGTTGTTCAATGTCAAACAAACGATATATATACAAACTGTAAAGTCATTACAAAGAACAAAAATTGACCTAATATAGTCTAACGAAAAAGGAATGCAGTATGCTTACCTGGCGTGATTGATGAATGCAGGATGATTAATGGAATCTTCTATCGGCGGGGCAAGCGGCGGCGGCTTCCGATGATTGGATGAATGTGGGCGGCCGGCGGATTGGGGGTAGAGAAGAGGGAAGAAGAATAGGGAAGAGAGAACTTACCTGCAGATCGATTGCATCTTGGATGATCGGAAGAAAACGGCGGACTAAAGGAGTCTTCTATCGTCGGCAGCGGCAGCGGATGATCGGAAAACGAGAGCGCGGAAGAAAACGGAAGAAGAAAGAAAAGAAGAAGGAAAAAAGAAGTCGGCGCGGGAGTTATTATAGGATATCTGTAACGATTTTTACAAAACCGTTACAGATATTAGTAAAGAAGTTAAAAAGTCGGCTCGGTATCTGTAACGGTTTACTAAATAACCGTTACAGATACTCTATTTGTAACGGCTTATATAAACACCGTTACTGATATTCTTTATTGGACCGTTAAAAGGGAAGCAGTATCTGTAACGGTTATTCGTAAAACCGTTACAAATACTAGTGAAGTAAATTAAAAGACGGTTCAACATTTGTAACGGTTGATTTCAACCGTTACAAATACTATATTAGTAACGGATGTAATAGAAAACCGTTACTGATATCTTTAATGAAACGTGAAAGGAGGCCATATCTGTAACGGTTTTGTTATTAAGCGTTACAGATAGTAGCAGAGATGATGAAAAGACGATTCAGCATCTGTAACGGTTACTAACAAAACCGTTACAAATACTATATTAGTAACAGTTTTCTATCAAAGCCGTTACAGATATCCTCACTGAAAACGATAAAGGGACACCATATCTGTAACGGTTTATATGACCGTTACAGATTCACTTATATTAGTAACGGTTTAATATAACCGTTACTGATACCAAATATTAGTAAGGGCTTTCGAGCGCCGTTACTAGGAATCGTTACAGATAACCTCTTTTCTACTAGTGTATTATCCCTAAACAGGTGAGGATGCGACGTGAATATAATTGCTAAGATTCGAGAAATGCATATTGGTTTTCGAGGAATGCAGATTGGGATTATAAAACAGAGTAAGAGTAGTCAAAGAGAAAACTCACAATAGAATCATAATTTTAAAATTGTAGGTCTTGTATGATTTTGTTGTTTGTTACTGCAATCTTTGTTTATTTGTTTTCAATCAGATACTTTAGGGTCGTTGTTTGTCATTCTTTAATCAAAGTTAGAGACAGTTTAGCTTTGATTTTGACTCATTCTCCCACTTTTGAGATTTTTAATGAAATGACGTTAAGTTGTTTTTCTTAAAAAATACACTTTGTGGAATTCAGCCTAGGATTTTGAGGTCTAATTTGGTGTGCCTCAAAGTTAGGTATAAAAAGGGAAAGGAATATATGTGTGATTATTTGTTAGATTCAAAAAATTAAAGCATGAAATCACATAATGTTGAAGATGTCAATCAAATCGTATTATTATAAAATTGTCAACTAAATCGTCACGAGATCATATCATGGTTGAGATGTCAAAGTTATCACATGATCTTTATCATAATTATGAATTCTAAAAGCTTATATATATATACATTATAAACGAGAAGAGAGTTTGAGACTAAAACCTAGAATAAATAGAAAGAGTTAGAGTTTATAACCCTATTATAACTCTATTAAATTGATTCTCCGAAAATACAACGTAAGACATTGTTGACTTGGGTAAGATTCTTGTGTCGTTATTTTGTTCTTTCTTACTTATATGATATTGTTTTGCATTCTACTACGGTTACTATTATTCCTCTTTCATTTTTAGGGTGATAGTTTTCACCACAAAATGGTATTAGAGCCAAGTTAGGCTAAGGCGGTCGCGGTTCGATTTCTTTTTGTGAGTTTTCTTGATTCGATTAATTATTTTGAAGATTTGAGATGGGGTATACTTCTAGGGTTGATATCGAAAAGTTCAATGGGATGAAAGAATTTAGGTTTTGGAAATGAAGATGAGGGCACACTTAGGCAACATGGGAGTTTCTAAAGCGCTCGAGGGAGAATCGCAATTACCAACTTCGATGGACGTAGAGAAAAAGATGAAGGTGTTGGAAAGGGCCTATAATACCTTGATTCTTAGTCTCAGTGGTAAGGTGCTTCAAAGGTTTTATTGTCATGACGGCAACAAAGGTGTGGCTTCAGTTGGAGTCTTTGTATATGACTAAGACATTGTTGTCTCGGATCTACATCAAATAAATATTCTTCAAGTTTAAAATGGATGAGGGAAAGGACTTGTAAACGCATCTCGACAATTATGTCAATATTCTCCTTGATTTGGAAATAATCTTAATGCACTCATCACATCATCGATGGTAAACTCCTCCCTCCCATGCTCGAGTATGTCTACGAACGTCTTATACGACTTCGATAAAGGATTCAAAAGTATCAGCACCTTATCCTCGTCCTTGTATTTCTCCCCGATGTTAAAGGACCAAAATAAGAAAATTGAAGAGAGAAATGTAAGTGGAGATGGACTCTTGGTTCAAGGGAGAACCTGGAGATGAGACAATAATAGCAAGAAAAAGAGGCATTTGAAGTCTCTTGGGAAGAAATCTACTAAGTTCTATAATTGTGACAAGGAGGGATACTTTAAGCATGATTGTCAAAATTTGAGTAACGACGGGAAGAAGAGCAGAGAAGCGGCGGTTGTTCAAGAGGTCGAGAATGGGTACAAAAGTGTAGATGTTCAAGTTGTCTCCACTAATTAGTCTGACAAGTATTGGATTATGGATTTCGGGTGTTCGTTCCATATGACACCTAACGAGAGTTGGTTCGAGACCTGTGAGAAGACTTCGATGGGCGAGATTTTGTTAGGTAACAACATCGCAAGGTGATGGGGATCAAAATAGTGCGTTTGAAAATGTATGATGGAATTGAGAGGGTATTGACGGATGTACGACATGTCTCGGACCTTTGCATGAATTTAATCTCTCTCAGCCTATAAGACCAACTTGGTTTTGCATAGAAGGGTGAGAAGAACGTATTGAGGGTCCCAAAGGAGTCTCTAGTGGTAATGAGAGGCATGCGAGAGAAGAGTTTTTACGTCTTTCAAGGCAACACATTAGTTGGTGATATGGAGGCAATGGTAGAGCCTTGAGATGTATCGATCACGAATTTATGGTATAAGAGATTGGGGCACGTGAGTGAGAGGGGTTTGAAGGAGTTGAGTAAGAGAGGCTATTTTGACAAGGAGAAACTTGATTACTTAGAGTTTTGCGAGAAATGTATATACGATAAAGATACGATAGTGAAGTTTGGGCGGTCGCTTGAATTGACTCAGGAGACACTCAGTTATGTTCACTCAGACTTGTGGGGTCAGCGAGGACTGCAACTCTAGGTGGAGATCGGTACTTTATCACCTTCATTGATGATTGTTCGCACAAGGTTTGAGTATACATATTGAAGCACAAGGATGAGGCACTAACTAAGTTCAAGGAGTGGAAGAAGATGGTAGAGACTTAGACCGAGAAGAAGGTTAAAAAGCTCTGAACAGGTAACTAATTGTAGTACATAGACGAGGAGTTCAATTAGTTTATCAAGGAAGAAGGTATGGTTCGTCATAACACCTTTCGACAGACACCGCAACAGAATGGTTTGGCGAAGAGAATGAACAAAACACTACTTGAGCGTGTCTGGTGCATGTTGTTTAAGGTCGGTCAACTAAATCGGTTTTGGGGTGAGGCGGTTAACATTGCGGCTTATCTTATCAATCGTTGTCCATCGACGACATTGAAATGCAAGACACTAAAAGAAGTTTGGAATGGTGCTCCTACAAAACTCGACAACCTGAACGTATTTGAGTGTGTGTCTTACATGCACTAACGAGATGAAAGCTTAATCCGAGAGCAAATAAGTGAATGTTCGTTGGATACCCTGAGGGAGTAGAGTGTTGGAAACTATTTTACAAAGAAGGAGAGATGACCAAGTGCATCATTAGCCATGACATGGTCTTTAGGAAAACTGAGTCATATTATGGAGCAACATAGTCATTCGAAATTGGTGAAGTTACTATAGAGAGGACCAAATTTTAGGTGGAGTTCCTAGGAGGGATTACTAAAGAATTGGTAAACATGGGGTAGGCTAGTGAAAAGGATGGAATAGATGGTCAAGTAAAGGAGAAGGGTACGGATTCACAAGAGAACCTTAGCTCCTACTAGTTAGCGTGAGATAAACCGTAGGACAACTTGAGCTCTAAAGAGATTTGGCTACTGCAATTTGGCGACCTTTGCATTCCTTGTGACATATGAGGTACAAGATTCAGAGTCGATATTATTTAGAGAAGCGATGGAGAGAAATGAGAGAACCGATTAGAAGTTTGTTATGGCGAAGGAGATGGCATCGCTTGAAAAAAATGAGACGTGGGAATTGGTGGACAAATTCAAGAATCAACGGGTGGTTGGTTCAAAGTGGGTGTTCAAGTACAAAGAAGGTATAGAGGGTAGTAATAAGCCAATGATTAAGGCGTGATTGGTAGCTAAGGGCTTCACACAACATGAAAGGGTCAACTTTAACAGGATCTACTCCTCGATAGTGAAGCACACGTCCATTCGTGTATTGTTCACTCTAGTAAATCAGTTTGACTTGGAGCTCGAGCAAATGGACTTTAAGATGACATTTCTTCATGTGAACTTGGAGGAGAAGATCTTCATACGCAGCCTGAGGGGTTTGTCAAACCTGGTGATGAAGGCAAGGTATGTCTCCTTAAACGCTCAATTTATGGTTTGAAACAATCCTCAAGACAATGGTATTTGCATTTTGATGAGTTCATGGTTCATAATACTTTCGTGAGGAGAAATTTTGATAGTTGTGTCTATGTCAAGTGGGTTGATGGTTGCGGGATCTTCATATTGTTATACGTGGATGATATATTGATTACATCAGGAAACAAAAGAAGAGGTTCACAAGGTTAAGAATTTGCTAAGGAATGAGATCGAGATTAATGTTATAGGACTAACAAAGAAAATTTAGGGTATGGTGATTGAGCGGAATCGGGAGAAAGGCTCTCTATTCGTGTCTCAAAGAGACTACCTCCGAAAAGTGCTCTCCAAGTTCAGGATGTCTAACGCTAAGGTGGTTTAAACTCCATTAGCTACTCATTTCAAAATCCCCTCAAAGAAATCACCGAGTACTAAGGAGGAAAATGTGAGAATGGCAAACACCCTCATATGCGAGTTCTGTCAGGAGTCTAATGCATGTCATGGTATGTACGTGACCCGATCTTGTTCATACGGTCAATCTTGTTTGTCAATTTATGACGAACCTGGGGAAAGAACATTTGGAGCGACGAAGTGGGTTCTCCGTTACATTGGGAAATCCTTAGATTTCGATCTTTGTTTTAAACAGGCTGGTGTAGGTGATGCTATGTTGAGAGGATATGTTGATGCTGATATTACAGGTGACTTGGATAAGAGATCTCAAATGGTATATGTGTTTACCCTATTTGAATGCTCAGTAAGTTGGAAGGCACAATTAAAATTCGTAGTTGTCTTTCAAAAACAGAGGGTGAGTATATCGATGTAACGGAGGGCGTCAAGGAGGCACTTTGGTTAAAGGGTCTCATGGTGAATTTGGGGTGAAGCACGATAAAGTGAAGTTGTTTTGCGATAACCAAAGCGCCATACACTTGTCCAAGAACTCGATGTTTCACGAGCGAACAAAGCACATTGATACTTGACTTCACTACATTCGAGATGTCATAGCAAGTAGAGCGGTAGTTGTGGAGAAGGTTCACACATATGAAAATTCCGCAGATATGGCCAGGAAGGTGGTGACAGAAATCAAGTTTAAAAAATGTTATGACTTGATTTACGTCAAAGGTTGGAACGTAATCGGAGAAGTAGGAGTATCGGTTCTAGGGTGTTCTTGGTGATGAGGTTCATTTGTTTGAAAATAGACATAGAGGCAAGATGGAGAATTTGTAGAATTGGGCCTACGGTTTTGAGGGACAATTTAGTGCGCCTCAAAAAGGATTCAAAAAGGCATGAAATTAAATAATGATAAAGATGTCAATCAAATTGTATTATTATGGAAATGTCAACTAAATTGCCACGATATCATATCATGGTGAAGATATCAAAGATATCACATTATCTTTATCCTAATTATGAATTCTAAAAGCCTAATATATATATATATATATATATATATATATATATATATATATATATATATATATATATATATAAAGGGTTAGCGTTTATAATTCCTATTATAACTCTATTGAATCGATTCTCGAAAACAGGATGTAGGACATTGTTGATCCGAACCTTGGTAAAATTAGTGTGTCATTATTTCGTTCTTTCATATTTTACGCTATTGATCTGTATTCCACTACGGTTGTTATTATTTCGTTTTCATTCTTAGGGTGATAGTTTTCACTATATCCTAAATTTTATATAATAGGAAAAAAACAATTACTTGGCTACAAAATTTCCAAAAATAAATCAATTTTGCAGGGTCATTAATTAAACTTATTAACAAAATGATGTTTTTAGGTTAGTTACCGATTGAATACGCTGAAAGAGATTAATTAAAGTAGGGGAGGTAAAAGATTGAGAATGACAAAGAAGCAAGACCTAATATGAGAGAGGGGCACCCCATCCTGTTGAGGGATACGAGCTAGCCTTGGAGGACGGCGCAACACAAAAGACCAAGTCACAATAGTCCTCAAAAAGCTTGGCTATATATAACAAATTATTTTATATTTCTCTCTGAAATAGTTTACTTTTATGTTAAAACAAATAAAACGAAACATAGTATAAAGACAAAAAAAAATTACAATGATCTAATTGAGAGAGAACTACAGAACACAACTTTTCTAAAAAAAAAAGATAGAATTACTAAAAGAAGATACATAAAATTATAGACAAGAACAAAATTACTAATCATAAAAAACATAAGAATAATAAAAAAACAATATACAATCCATACAAAAAAACATTCACACAATCTATCTTTTCAAAACATCTTAATCCTATCATATTAAATATTTTGTATAATTAATGTAGATAGGAGGCGGAGCTTATTTATAAGTGAACATTGATTTCGATTTAAAGATGGAGAGAAGAATTAAATATATATATATATATATATATAGGAAAGTCCCAACATGTATTGTGGCTAAACCTTGACTTATCAAATCAAACCTAAGGAATTTGTCCTATCACTTTTATCTTTGGTTTGTTTGTGTCCCACTAGAAGCTGATGATAGTCGACCCCTAGCTATTGCTTCACCTATTCTCTCTTGCATTGTGTGTCAATTCTTGATTCCTTTTTATGTTTGCTTGTAAAAGTTACATTGTTATATAAAATTATTTGGCTGAAGAATACAACCTAATCCAATCAAATGTCATATAGATAAGAGATTCAAGATATCTTCAGACAACAACCATCGAGCCTGACCGGACCTCATTTAGAAAGACGAGAAATGAACTCATAGTAGAACGAACAAACAATTTTTTTTGGTAAAACCACATGATTAATAAGAATGAAGACTTTAACTTTGTTAAATTACAACTTAAACTTCTTGATAAGATTGAGAAAAGACGAAGAGTAATAAAAGGCATGTGTATAAATTTCAGTGGGTTGAAAAAGTCCCACAAATGATCAGGTCACATAAGATTTTGGTATTGATAGATCTAAATTTTGGTTCTTAGAGCAAGTCTGTTATTCTAAACACAACCATATATGATATATTAGATTTTTTAACAAAAAAATCTTAAAAAAAACCATACATCAGTTAATCTAAACATTAATTCTAAAATAGAAAATTCTAAAATTTTGACTCTCCTAGTTTAAATTTAGCATACCAAATACAAATTTTATAATTTTTTAATAATTCTTTCTCTCTCCTCTCTCTTCTATAATTTTTTAATTATTCTTTCTCTCCTCTCTTTTCTCTACTATTCTCTCTCTTCCTTCTTTCTCTCTTATTATAATAATAGATTTTGGAGGGAATGAATATTTTATAATTTTATAGAATAGAATTGTAAAATTTGAGATGCTAAAGAAGGTTTATGTTATTTTAATGTATTTTAGATACTCAGATTTAGAGTAGTTGATGCAGTTGCTCTTATGCATCATAATTTGTATTTTTTCTACTTTATTCATTTTGAGTTTTGTTCTCTTATAATTAAATACTGAGTCATAACTCGTTTTATAATATTGTTTTAAAGAATTTTCATCAATATTTTGTTCACTACACGGGAAGATTGAAGAAATGAGTATTATCCTTTTAAAAAGAATATTGCTCTCAAATAGTTAAAATATATACATCTTATCATAATAAAAAAGAAAAAGCAAATTGATATGTAGGGTCATCTAGGGTGCACTATTAGGGTTGGTAATTTGTTTATAGTGGATTAGTACTACTTTTCCCCTACTTACATTACGTTATATGACGAGTCACTACAAGAAAGTTAATTTGACAGCTGTGCCACAAACTATATAGTACTGATTCATTTGAAATGTTATTTCTCATTCAAATATGAGTCCAAGATAATATCACATTTGAAAATATAAAAAGACAAGATAGCAGTGCATTGAGGAATGCCCATTAATTAAGCAGAACAAACTTAATTTTTACAATGTCAGCACTTTAATTCTCCTAATATATAGGGTAGGTCAAGTTACAAAATTGTCTGAGAGACGAAATGTTTCGAATTTGTTTTTTTATATAAAAACGTCTTAATATATTGAAGTACAAATGTCAACGCACAAATTTCTGCAATTAATATAAGTCGGTATGGATATGATTGGAGAAACCAGTGCTAGGAGATGCTTAATTAACAATATTTTATTTAAGATATTTGTGTTGATGTTTTTGTTGTGGAAATGAGGAAAATCAGTACAGTTTTAGTAATGAAGAAACAAGTATAAACTATAATGTGTAATCGCAGGTTAGAAACCAATATCTAGCGACAATTAAATTATTCGTCGCTATTTGACCTAAATAAAGATATATTAGTAAGAGGATAAAAAAACGTCGCTATATTGTTTAAATTTCCGTCGCTGAATAATTAGCGGCGGCTAGTCGTCGGTATATCTTCCATCGCCATTATTTACGACGCTTTGATACATATTGAAAATACACTTTTATGACATTAGCGACGGTTAAGAAACTGTTGCTAATCCTATTGCTATTGATTTGAATAATATTACATTTGGTCTTATATATATATAATCTTTCAAAAAAGATAAGGCGATCATATAGATAAGAACAACATAGAATAAGATTTTAACAAGATAAGATCAAAAGCTTGTTAAGAACTAAAGTGGATAAATACGAAAACTAGATACCTAGAAATTAAAAGATGATAAAAAGTTGATGATCCATTTAAATCTGAATCATTCTTAAAGTTGAAAGACTAATGTGAATAAATCTACTTGCGATTGGGCATTTTCATTAAAATAGTGTGAGATTATAGATTAATGGTGTTTCTTAGCAGGAGTTAAGTATTCAAACAATAGATGAACACTATTTGTTTGACACAATATTTCAATATTAAAAGCAATTTCCTTATAACCAACCTAACTGATTTTAAGTAGGCTACTTTCAATTGTTACACTAAATAAGGAGGATTGATTATATATCAGTAAATGTACATTTACAATATTACTTAAATTTTTTTA